>NW_027040795.1:1200000-1800000 GCF_037179485.1 Ochlerotatus camptorhynchus | reverse complement strand
GGGCCGCGTTTTTCTGCTCAGTAAGCAGGACACTGTAACCGACGATCTTTCAAATCCGAAAACTAAAAACTACGAAAAAGTACTTAGGCCTTCATTAAGTTCCACTTTCACGCAACGTTCAATGTTTCAATTTGCTCTTTACGTATTGTTCAGGCTATAAATAGGCTCTTTTCAAAAGTTACGCGAGAAATACGCACAATCGTCGCCTATACCTCGCAAAACTGGTTCCAAACGACAACAAAGGCATAAGCAACGATGGATTGTTTAACTTTGCTGGCTGGTGTAGTGCTGCTGAAAAAAGATAAGTCTATTATTTTGGTTAGTGATCGTTTGGATTTGGGTCACCCCACGTTGTGTTTAGGTTAGTATAAATAAATAATACTATTTAGTCATATAAATCACCACAGCTCATTATCTTCAGCGTTATCGGTTTTCGTTTCTGGATCTTTAGTTGCCTCTGTGATATACTTACTTGCGGCATACTATTTTGGGAGTGTATATGAGCGTGTACCATGTACGGTAGCTCATCTCTCATCGTGATGGTGGGACAAGTGAGAAAATTCTAAACTATTGGGTGACAAAAAGATCTTGACTTTCTGAAAAACTTTACCGAATACATTTACTTTCTATCTGGTCAGGATCTAGAGATATTTGATATGCAAAAGTTTCACATCTATAGTAGCGCCGCAAAGTGAGAAAACTCTGAACTACTGTCCACCTGTGAAAAAGCCTTGACATCCTGAACAACTATGCCGAAGACAATACCTTTCTATCTGGTTGCGAACTCAAGATATTTTATATGAGAATTTCACGTGTATAATAGCGTCGCGTAGTGAGCAAATTCTGAACTATTGAGCACCAAGCAATAGGCTTTGACCTCCTGAAAAACTTTGTGAAAGACAGTAACTTTTTATCTGGTCAGGATCTCGAGATATATCACATGCGAGAATTTCACATGTATACTAACGCTACGTAGTGAGAAAATTCTGAACTACTGTCCGCCAGCGACAAGGCTATGATCTCCTGAACAACTTTGTCAGAGACAGTAACTTTCTATCATGTCAGAATCTTGATATATTCCATGTTGTAATCAATTAAGTCAAATCCCACGTAGTATGGTCACAGTTTTCGTGATTTCCATTTACATTTTCCCTATTATCCGCATTTTTTAGTTTAATCAAAGTTTAGCTTGTTTAGATCAAAACAAGTTTTTTGAGGAATACTCGCTGGTTTCAGATCGATTGGTAACTCAGCAACAAAATGGCAATGGCCCTTTGGTACATTTTTTTTACGGATCTTCAAAAATTTTGTTCGGTTGCCATTCCCCCCCCCCTGAAACGTGACGTAATTAGTGAACGGACCATCATGAGATTCAGTTTTTGTATGTTGTTGTGGCACATGATATGTTTGATTCCTTTCAGGTCAAAGTTAATCCAAAACCCCTTAACACCGGATTTTGTAACAAAGGCACACAAACACTTAAATATAGTCATTTCCCGATCTTGTCAGACTGAGTCGAACGATGAATGTTACTCGTCTTCGGATCGAAAGACGGTTTTCCAAGCGGTTTATGAAAAATTATTTGCAAGATAGGTAAAAAAATATGACTCCGGATAATAGAGCCATTTTCTCCGGATAATCGAGCCCCGGATAATCGAGTCCGGCCTGTACTATCCCAAATTCTATGCCTCCGCCTGTCACCATTTGCAAGAGAGTTCGTGGGGCAATACCAGGCGGAATTCATGGGTGCCCGCGCTACCACGGACCAAATTTTCGCGATTCGGCAGGTTCTGCAGAAATGCCGCGAATACAACGTGCCCTCACATCATTTGTTCATCGATTTCAAATCCGCATACGACACAATCGATAGAGATCAGCTAAGGCAGATTATGCACGAGTACGGATTTCCGGATAAACTGACGCGATTGGTCAAGGCGACGATGGATCGAGTGATGTGCGTTGTTTGAGTATCGGGGACACTCTCGAGTTCCTTTGAATCTCGAAGGGGGTTACGGCAAGGTGATGGGCTTTCGTGTCTGCTATTCAACATCGCGTTAGAAGGTGTGATCAGAAGAGCTGGGATAAACACGAGTGGTACGATCTTCAGGAAGTCCATCCAGCTTCTTGGCTTCGCCGATGACATCGACATCATGGCACGGAACTTTGAGACGATGGTGGAAACGTACATCAGACTGAAGGCTGAAGCTAGGCGGATTGCACTTGCCATCAACGCATCAAAGACAAAATACATGAAAGGTAGACGTTCTAGGGAAGACAATGTTAGCCTCCCACCCCGAGTTCAGATAGACGGTGATGAAATCGAGGCGGTCGATGAGTTCGTGTATTTGGGCTCACTGGTGACCGCCGAAAATGATACCAGCAGAGAATTTCAAAAACGCATTATGGAAGGGAATCGTGCCTACTTTGGACTCCGGAGGACGCTCCGGTCGAATAAAATTCGCCACCGCATGAAGTTGACTGTCTACAAGACGCTGATTAGATGGGTGGTCCTCTACGGCCACGAGACCTGGACTATGCTCGTGGAGGACCAACGCGCCGATGGTGTGGATCGACCAAGTAGAAGGTAACCTGCGGACCCTTCGCAGACTACGAGGCTGGCCATGGATCGAGTAGAGTGTAGACGACTTTTTCGGACAGCAGAGGATAACAAGGCCTTAGCCTGATTGGTAAGGTAAGTAGTTTATAAATAGCCCCCTATTGTAAGCCATTACAGTCATACCTCGATACAAAGCAATCTCTATATAACGTAACGTAACGTTAATTTAAAAATATCAACTCAAAATCGATTATAAGAGTTAAAAATCATTTTTAAATTATTTTAGACAAATCCCAGCTTGACCACGTCCCATAAGGGCCAATGTGAATTGCGTTTTTAGCGGAGCCTGTGTTGCATCAGCATTGTTCGCAGTAGACGATGGAGTCTTTCCCCTCCAACATGGATTGGATCACCTTGACAACCATTGGTAGGTGGACGGAAACTTTCCTCTTCAACGAGCTTGACTATAAAAGATCTTTATTTCCTTGTGTTTGTGTGGTTTGAGTTTTCAAGTGACACCGATGAGTTTTTTGATTAAATATTTAAATTTCCTAGTCCTATCAGTCCTGTTAGGAGAATGCTTCTACCTCTCAATCACCTCACACTCGTTCGTGAGAAGGTTACCGTTCAAGTCCTTGCACACTTCCGTGTGTCGTTTACGCGGTACAGATTTGCCATCGCCTCGCGATCTCGGTCTTCCTTCAACAAACCGAGTTTTGTCTGTTCCGCACTTGTCTGTATCGCTCCACATTCAATCTCGTGCGGTGTTGCAGCATTCTCGCCCGTGCTGCATTCTTCTGCTCTACTAACAGTTTGCATTCGCCGTCAAACCAGTCATTAATTCGGTCCGGGATTGCAGTACCTAGTGCCGCTGCAGCAGTACTACCTATGGTGGAACGGATTTACCTCCAGCCATCTTCAAGAGAAGCTGCGCCAAGCTGCTCTTCCGTGGGTAGAGCAACTTCCAGCTACAGCGTGTAGTTCTGGGCAACTCCGGCGTCCCGTAGTTGCTCAATGTTGGGTCGCGACGTTCGACTTCGACGGGTGTTATACACCGTCGAAAGTTATGAGCACATGCATACTGCAACTAGGTAGTGGTCCGAATCTATGTTCGCACTGCGGTACGTGCGGACGTTGATAATGTCGAAGAAGAACTTCCCGTCGAATAGAACGTGATCGATTTGGTTTTCTGTGTGTTGGTCAGGTGATTTCCAGGTAGCTTTGTGGATATCCTTGCGGGGAAAAAAGTACTTCGAACTACCATACCCCGAGAGGCCGCAAAGTTCACGCATCGTTGGCCGTTGTCGTTCGATACGGCATGCAGGCTGTTTGGCCCGATTGCCGGTCTAAACATTGCCTCCCGTCCTATCTGAGCGTTCATGTCACCGTTCAGCCGTCGTACACCTGCTCCAGCTGCGCATAGAACGCTTTCTCGTCGTCGGGTCTCCCTTCGTGTGGGCAGTGCACGTTGATGATGCTGTAGTTAAAGAAACGGCCCTTAATCCTCAACTTGCACATCCTCGCGTTGATCGGCTGCCAACCAATCACGCATTGGCGCATCTTACCCAGCACTACAAAGCCGGTTCCCAGCTCGTTGGTGATGCCACAGCTCTGATTTGAAAGTAGCCGCTCGATGCCCGTTTTTCCATACCTTTTGTACCGTCCAGCAAAGTTCCTGCAGTGCTACGACTTCGAAGTTGCGTGGTTGAAGTTCGTCATAGATTAACCTATCGCAGCCCGGGAAGCCAAACGATTTGCAGTTCCATGTTCCGAGTTTCCAATCGTAGTCCTTATTTCGTCGCGTAGGTCTGTGCCGATTGTTCCGATCCGTATTTCTTCAGTATTTGCAACTTTATGTTTTTTATTCAGGGCGGCTTGTTGGGCTATGTAGACCGTTTTTGAGAGGTTTTAAACCCCCTTCCCCCTGCATGGGGAACATTTTTTTTTTAAATTTGTATAGACCATAGACAATCACTAACCCGCACCATCGTACTCTCCTCCTACCCAAAAGTGTCTATGTGGTTTATGCCTTCAAATGTATCGAAACTCACTCAAAACCTTAATTGCTGTAGACAGATTTTATGACAAAATGTTTTATGTGACCCACCGTGTTTTATAAAAACAAAATGTATCAGTAGATTTTAATTTTAATGTCGCTAAAATAATTCTTAGACTATATCAAAGTGCTCCTGAAGAAGTCACGTGTTTATTATGAATGTGAAATAATTCAGGCGTTAATGATTTTAAAATGAAAGAAAAAAGAAAGAAGACATACAAATGGTACACACAGACATTTTCTGAACTCGTAGAGCACATTCGGCACTCCGGGTTTTTAAGCGAATTGTGTATTCAGATGATATTAACACCTTTCGGTACTCCCAGGCGTACAAGAATGGTAAAACTCTGAACATTAAAGAAAAGTGGTGTACGTTGCTCGTTTCCAGCATGTCCTGAACATTTCTGGAACAGCCTGTAGTGTAACAGATTACCAGTTTTGCATCCGAAACAATTGATGAAAAATGAGTGACATATTCAACAATCAATCTGGACGTATTTTCCCCAGTCTACTGCCTATGACCTCAACTGTCAGTCGGTTAGGGTGAATTTATGTATAGGCCCAAATTAGGGGCATTTAGGCTGACATAACGTCCATTTCCCCTATGTTAACCGGTTTCTCTCTTTCCTTCAAGATTTTCGGGTGATAACAAATTTATTCAACCTCAGGAAATTTGCACAAACGGAACTCGGAAAAGCACGTGTAACACATGAATGCGGCAAGTAATGAAAGGCTGGAGTTTTTCGCCGATACCGATACGAGCCAATTGTCTTCAATCAGGATTTCACTTAAGTATGCTTTAACATGTGAAACACAAAGATGTGTACAGGTATTAGCAGACCAGCCTGTAATAATTTAAAAGATTATGTTCGCACTGTAGTAAATCAAATGCTTTGGAGTGTTCACTGGGTAACATAGATACTGGTTTTCCTGTTTTTATGAAACCAGACGTTTCATTCCACCATGCATACGCTTTGTTTATATACAACCTCATAGATTCTCGTAAGCGAGCAGACAAAGCATGAGAAGCGTACGAAAATATTGCAGCAAATTTGATAAATTTTCGTGGTCTTGATCCCCCAGTTTTACGATGCTAAGCCACGGTTTGGTGGCAGTCACATTTTTTTTATGCTAATTCCCCTGTGTTCCATCTTAAGCTATCACGTTCAGCGACGCACAATTGCCATTCGTTTTGGTACTTGGTTCCCACTCCCCCCACACGACTACCATCGGCTTTTTCCCCGTGAAATATATACTCGGATACCCCTCCCGTTGCCTGCATTCCCGTAAGATCCCCAACGTTGCGTAGATTTTCCTAAATTTCCGTTATTTTTCCCATTTTTCTTCCGTTTTCTTTTCGATGGGCGATCATAACGTTGCGCCTTCCATGCAAGTATATTTTTAGCACTGACAAGTGCTTTTGTATGAAATAAGCCTCATGTTTATCAACCAACACCACTAGCGTGCGCAGAAGGGGTGGCAACAAAATCTCAAACTGCCACCGTCAGTCATTTTGTTAATTTGGGAGCTTTTTGTTGACCTTTAGGACAACTTAAATGTTTGCATGTGACTTTCATCACTAGTAATCTACAGCGAGCCGCCCTCCCCTCTTATACCTCCTAATGCGCATGCTAGTGACCAACTCGCAAGGGACGTGACACCTTGGAATTGGAGATCATCATCATCATCATCTACGCTCACGTTCGAAGAGGAAGGTTTGAAACCTACGGAGACGACGTGTACACAAGTGATGCACACAATCAAAGGAAGGACGAAGAAGCCCGGAGGAAAGTGAAAATTCAGAATGAATCTATGTGGCAAAGAAATGTGACGGCAGCTTACGGGTAAAGCCTTCGATGAAATGGTGCTCTCGGTTGAGGGATTCCTTTATTTAGGAATGAAGTCATTCAGCCGACATAATACTGGTCGGGCGATTTCCATTCAGGGTCATAGCCGCTGGGCAATACTTGGAACAAAGTGCGGGATGAATGAGAACCAGTAGATGCAAAGGATATTTTAGTCACGAGTCATTCGTTCGAAAAAGTGAACGATTATGATGCGACCGAAGTGCTATGAGAAAAGTTGCTTTCGAAGATGAATCTCGATAGGAACATCAAGGAGCCATTGGAAGTGAGGGTTAACCATGAACATGGTGTACATCTGCAGTGTAAAGAAAAAAAAAATAATGATATGTGTAATCAACAATATCAACATTTTTTCATGCTAAAAATGTGCTTTTTTTTGCGTTTGCTGTTGCTGATGCTAACAATCCAACATTCTACGGGATAAAAATATAAATGTTCTGATTTTCTGATCCATCCTTTTAAACAAAATGCTGCTCCCTTTAATAACACTTTAAACTACGCAAAATGCAAAACTTGCATGTCACCAAGATCCCATTCCAAATTGCTTAACCTAAAGAATTACCCTCAGACAGCATAAAAGCTTCGCATAATGATAAATCTTCTCCGAATGATTCACTCTTCTACCAGCAACAATGACAGCACTAAGCATCCGGGTGACCCTTTTCAAAAATAACTCCTTCCGGAAGAGAATCATCCTGTGAAAACATAATAATCTCTAGACTCGTTCGTTTCTCAACGGCGGACGGTATCAGCCAAACTCAAAAAAGGAGTAGGGGTAGGAGTGTTAAAAGCGCCCCACTGGGGTAAAATGCCTCCATTGCATTTCTAAGAATTTATATAAAATCTAAATTAATGGGCAATCCAAGTATTTTATGAGAGCACCGTACTATGCAAGTTTTAAAGCTGTAATTGCTGCAAATAAATAATAATAACATGATCATGAAAAACATTCTTCAGATGTAATTTTTTACGTTATTTAGGATCCACTTATATATATTATTTAGGATTAACTCTATGGGGCATGTCACACCTTTGTTGTGAAACATCCCTGGTAACAATTAAATGCTTAACAAGCACTCTTTCATCGATTTTAGTTCAGCCTGTGCTTAAACCTTGGAAATCATTATTCAGATCCAAAACATCTCATTTTTGTGATTTCAACCAGCTCAAAGCTTAACACCCAAATCATACATAAAACCCCAAAGACAATCCCTAAAATAGTAAAATGTGATCCATATTATAAGTAAAATTTATCAAACAATTTACCTTTGAATTTCCAAATAATGAGCATTGAAATTGAACATGTTTCAAATGATCCATAAACTGATCAACAATCAATTTTAAACTAATTAAATTGATCTATACAAAATCAAGTGTATGCCGTAAAAATATAGTTATGATCAATGGGCTACAAAATGGCGAGTTGACAACCTGGAAGGAGAGCTATTCCTAGTTCTGGCCCTCACACAACTACCAGCTGAAATATGGACACAGCTGGGTGGCGGAGCCTGGACAATGTTGTCAATCCGACAATAGCAAAGTGAGGTGGTGCAAAGCGAGCAATGGCGCGGTAACCATAGCACGGCGCTAGAGGAAATGCTTCGTCTCCGGGCGTCTGTCCACCACGGAGGTGCGGCTCAAAAAGCGTCTGACCGGCATCCAGCGGCTGAATGAGAAATTCTCTTCCCCAGAAGCTACACCTAAGATGGCAGTCCCATCAATGGATAGGAGACCTAAGGCCAACCACCTACAAGAAGGCCAACAAAAGACAAGAAGGAAGATGGTTATCAGTTAGGTAAGTTACTTCATCATCAAAGGGACCCCGTTTTCGATGGTAGAATTCTCAATTGCTCTCCTTTCATGCAATAACTCAGCTCCGGGAATTGATCGAATCAAGTTCAACCTGCTCAAGAACCTCCCAAAAGTCACAAAGAGGCGATTGTTGAACTTGTTCAATCGATTCCTTGAGCTCAACGTTGTTCCGGATGATTGGAGCCAAGTGAGAGTTATCGCCATCCAGAAGCCCGGTAAACCCGCGTCGGATCATAATTCGTACCGTCCCATCGCGATGCTGTCGTGTATTCAGAAGCTGTTAGAAAAAAAATGATTCTTCTTCGTCTGGACAAGTGGGTCGAGGCGAATGGCTTACTCTCAGATACGCAATTCGGATTCCGTAGGGGCAAAGGGACGAACGACTGCCTTGCGTTGCTTTCAACTGAAATCCAATTAGCCTATGCTGGAAAACAGCAGATGGGTTCAGTTTTCTTGGACATTAAAGGGGCGTTTGATTCTGTTTCCATCGACATCCTTTCGGACAAACTCCATGCGAGTGGGCTTTCTCCGATTATCAACAATTTCCTGTTTAATTTGTTGTCCGAGAAACGAATGAGCTTCTCTCATGGCAACACGGAAATTGCACGAATCAGCTACATGGGTCTTCCACAAGGCTCATGTTTAAGTCGCCTCCTGTACAATTTCTATGTCAAAGACGTTGATGAATGTCTGGCCGAAAATTGCACGCTAAGGCAGCTTGCAGATGACGGCGTGGTTTCCGTGGTTGGACCAACAGCACCGGACCTGCAAGAACCATTGCAAGATACCTTGGATAATTTGTCTACTTGGGCAATGAATCTGGGTATCGAATTCTCTCCGGAGAAAACAGAGATGGTTGTTTTTTCTAGGAAGCTTTATTCAGCACAGTTTCAGCTTCAACTTATGGGTAGAACAATCACTCACAGCATGTCGTTTAAGTATTTAGGTGTCTGGTTCGATTCCAAGTGCACTTGGGGAAAACACATAGCGTATCTGAGGCAGAGATGCCAACAACGAATCAATTTCCTTCGTTCCATTACCGGCACTTCATGGGGAGCCCATCCGGAAGATCTGATAAGACTCTACAAGACCACCATTCTCTCGATTTTGGAGTACGGTAGCTTTTGTTTTCAATCGGCGGCGGGGACGCACATATTGAAGCTCCAAAGGATTCAATATCGTTGCATTCGAATCGCGCTAGGTTGTATGCAATCGACGCATACCATGAGTCTTGAAGTTCTTGCGGGCGTCCTCCCCTTAACAAATCGTTTTGCGAAGTCATGAACCCGCTGGTGATCGAAAACTTTGAGAAGCTGCTAGAGCGGAATCCTCAAACACGATTCATGAGCTTGTACTACGAGTACATCGGCCCCTCCTCGTTCAACCCCAATCGCGCTGTCTCCCATCATTTCAGTGGTTCTTCCGTGAGATTCGATCTCACAATGAGGCAGGAGATTCAAGGAATTCCAGAGCCTCACCGTGCCCTGATTGTCCCAACTATTTTTGCGAACAAATACCGCCACGTCCCCACCGAGAAGAGATTTTTCACAGATGGGTCGGTGATAAATGCGTCCACTGGTTTTGGAGTATTCCACGATCTTCATAGCGCCTCATACAAGCTTCAAAAGCCGTGTTCGGTATACGTTGCTGAACTAGCAGCTATATCGTACACGTTAGAGCGTATTGCCTCACTTCCACCTGACCATTATTTCATTTTTACGGATAGCCTAAGCTCCCAGGAGGCTATGCGTTCAATGAGGCCGATGAAGCACTCGGCGTATTTCCTCCAGGAAATACGATCGTCATTGAGTGCTTTATCAAACAGCTCACATGTCATCACCTTGGTATGGGTCCCTTCTCATTGCTCTATCCCGGGCAATGAGAAAGCGGACTCGCTGGCCAAGGTGGGCGCTATGGAAGGCGATATTTACGTGCGACAAATCGCCTACCACGAATTTTTCCCGATTTCTCGTCAGCAAGTCCTCGCCAACTGGCAACAAAATTGGAATGATGGTGATCTGGGAAGATGGTTACATTCTATTGTCCCAGAGGTGTCGATTAAACCCTGGTTCAAAGGGTTGGATATGAGTCGTGAATTTATTCGTGTAATGTCCAGGCTCATGTCCAATCACTGTTCGTTAAACGCCTACCTCTTCCGTATTACGCTCGCCGAAAGCATGGTGGCTGGAAGAAGATTGTCTATCATCCCATGGAGGCGTATAGGTGAATTACCTATCGATCCACCAAAAAAGAGCGTCTTCACTGTGTGTGAATGACAATTTCTAATAAAAAAAATAGCAAAAATTTACTTTTTCACATTTAGACTAAGCAAAACATATGACGGACACATCCGCCCACTATCTTTCAGTAACCAAAAGATAGCTAAGAAAGTTAGCTTTCAGATAGAGTTTAATGTGTTTTGCGATTTTTTTGCGAAAAGTGTTGAAATTAGGAATAACAAGTTAAGTGTTCTTTGGAACGTATCCGTTTCTAAGTTATATAATCTGCGGTGTATACTGTAATAAGGTACACAATGCCTTTTGCTAAGCACACCAACACGCACACTCATACACACACGCACCATGTATCTATCTCTTATGGTTCATGAGTTATATTTTTTTAACAAGCTGGATTGCTGGCTCCTAGAAAATCGGCCCCTAGAAAATCGGAATTTTTTTTAATATCTTTTTATATGCCAATTTCTCGTGAAATTTTTATGCAAGACAATTCAAGAACTTTTTATGACGCATATTTTTGCTAAGTTGTTATCTCTTTTATTTGAAAAGTTATGGCTAGTTTTTGCTGAAAAACATATTAAAAAAATAAAAAAAAAATAAATTAAATGCTTTAGACAGAAAAAGCTTTTGCAGTTTTTTACCAAAAATGAAGAAAAGACGATGTTTCCAATGAAAAGATGAACTAGCCATATGGCTAAAAATCTCAATAATAAAGAAAAAAAAATATGTTTCCAATGAAAAAAAATGTTTGAAAATTAGTTTGCTCCATTTTGAGATATTGCCAATTGAAAAAAATTATTTTTTCGAAGAAAATAGCCGTGAACTTTCTAATCAAAAACGATAGTAACCTAGTTTCTTGAGCAAAAATATGCGTCATCAAAAGTTCTAAATGTTATCAGAATAATGTTTTTACGAGAAATTAACGCATGAAAAGATATTCAAAGAAAACCGATTTTAGTGGTCACCCTAACCTGCTTGTTTAAAAAAAATCATAACTCATGAACCTTAGGAGATAAAAACGTTGTGTCTTCAACAAATTTGCTTTGAATTTAATGTTCTACAACTGCATACAACACTGCTTTGGCCTATCTAAAAAATAAAAAAGTTTGTTTTTTCAATTCACCAATTTAATGGAACACCCTAATTTTACGAACATAAAAAGATTGAACCAAATATATGAAGCAACTTTCCCTAAGAAACCATATACCTAAAACTGACGGTTTGGGCGCAAACATTTTTGTCTTCCTAAATACAGATTTGAGACCATTGTGCATTTGTTTTGGTTCTACTATACTCCTTTTTGTGACGTCTTGATTGTCAAGTTTTCTTACAAAAGTACAGCTAAAAACATCTATTTCAACTGTTTTTTTTTTGTCTATTTGCAACAATTTTAAGGTTTTGGCCAACTTTTGTTCTAAGGGGAACCACTGTGCATTGGGACGGTACTAATGGGTAGTTTTGGTGGCTATTGAAAATTTAGTCGATTGCTGAATTTATGTATGAGCCCAAATTATGGGCATTTAGGCCGACATTACATCCATTTCCCCTATTTTCATTTTTTTAATCCATTTATTTGTCAAGGCTCAATTGCATTAGCATTGCGAGGCCGTAGGTCAATATATATTTACAATATTTCTTATGACTAAAGTTAGTAGAACGAGAACCGATTAATTTTGGGGGACTATTTAGAACCTGATTTGAAACCAATTGAGCATTGTGGAGCGAAAATTTAAAATTGTGCATCAGTCTAGTGATTAGCCTTTGTGATTACTGTTCAGCTTCGATTGTTACTTGAGTACTATCATTTTAGTATAGAGTGTACTGTGCCGTTGTTGTGGGAGTATGGCATATTATAGATGGGGCATTGTATGGCATATGATAGATTTAGCATTGTTTGTTTAACTACTACAGACGAATAAAAAATATACTCGCAAACTCGCAAAGCAACGGGTATACGTGATTGTTCCATTAATTAAATATAAATTGACTTAAACATAGCCGCTTTTCCTTAAAGGTGACGTATTACACCTGTTTACCTTACGTTTTAAACGTTTCTACCTTCGGTAGCGAGCGTAAAATGTTATGACTTGAAAACTCGTAAACGTTTACGGAACAGCATGAGACGCGTTTTTCAACTGCCATCTATGGCTATTGTTGCTAAACTCTGTGTGAAAAAAGGATCTACCGGCCCATTCAATCCGCCGATACGGAAGAGGACCAAGTGTGGAAAAAATCAAACGTGGACCGATTTTGCAAATCACCACTAATAAATATTTTCAACGTCTCTCCAAGTCTCCACTCTGAGGGGGATTTTGCCTTTTCGTTTTTTCGTTTTTTTTTTCTAATTCTACCTTTATGAGGTATATTTTTCTTCATTATGTATATTAAACCCCATTGTCAGATTTATTAAGAGAAACCACTCTTTAAAATACACGTTGTGACTTTCCTTGGGATATTTCACTTCAGAAAGCGATATTTTTACCCTGCATTTTCATTTATGTTTGCTTTCTGTTATAGTAGCTGCTTACATTAAACTGAATCTGCGTTTCATCACCCAACCAAGCAATGAATTTTCTAAAAAAACAATCCAAAGTTGTTAGGAATCGTTTTTTTTTTTTTTTTTTTTTTTTTTTGGTTTTGTTTTTTCCGTCGATCTTGTTTTCCGTGCTGAGCACCAATACTACCAACGCCAGGAAGGCCTTACCACTACACCACCGTGTAGTAAATAGGGCAAGCAAATAGTAAATAAAATTATGAATATAAACAAAGGAGAATAAGTAGATAGATTGGTTGACATTAAATTTGACAGATTTAAGCATGGTGAAATAATTCAGAAGGAACCTTACAACGTACCCATTCAGAGTTGCCAGTAAAAATACACGGTCACACAAAACACCCAAAGTTCAGTTGTTTAAACGGAATTAAATTAAAAATTGATTATCAATGTCAATATCAGTCATCAATGATCAGTTGGTTGATAGTAATAACTTTGATAGTAGTATCTGGTCGGGTATTAAATTTAATTAATAAGAAATAAGTTTAAATTATTTAAACTTAAAAAAATAAATAAATATATATATATGTAAGTCTGTGTCAATACACAGATCTACCATTATAAGGTTCCACTTTAAACGCAAAGTATTAGATCGCAATATTGTCAACGCACTCACTAAACGCAAAGTCAGCACCGGAAGACAATCAGCCCACCCGGGGGTTTGGAATGCGTCATTCAGTGAAATAAATTTGGAGAGTAAGGTCATGTTGCGATACGTTTACGACATGGCACAGTCGGTGGGTAAGTATAATTGAAAAAAGGAAGTTCAATAGTTCATCTAACTATTGATTTATTACGATTATGAAAGTTTTACAGATATTGAATGTAAAATACTTGATGAATTTGTTTAAAAGGCTGGGAAAGTCTATTTATCGTGCGAGAGGCCACGGAGTTGAAAAAAAAATGGTCGTGCGAGAGGTCACGAACCACGTTTTATTCGAGCGGGAGGTCTCGATCAAAATTACTATACCGTGCGAGAGGACACGGAAATACGAAAATAAAAAAAAAATGTGTCGAGAGGTCACGATTCAAATAAAAGTAATAATTTTAAAAGATGTCGAGCGAAAGGTCACGGAATAAAATAAAATAAAAAAAAACCGATTAAAAAAAAAAAAGATGGCTGTCTGGTTTTCAAGTTAAGCAAATCATATGCAAATAAATATTAGATAGCCGAGAAAAGTTTAGTTAAAAAAAAAAGAGAAATAGATTTTGATTTTGATGAATAAAAACTAAATAAAAATAATTAGAAAATTTCTGGTAACGAACGATTGTTTTTGATTAATTTTTGTTGTAGAAAATGGTACACCGCTCGGTCCACTATCAAAACCGAAGCTGAAGAAAAAAAACAAATTGGAAGAGATGGCTAAAGAATTGGCTGCGGAGAAGGCTAAAACGGCATTGCTAGCGAAGAAACTTAGGAAGAAGAGGAAGGAAAATGAGGAACTCACTGCGAGTATCAAGAACCCATCGGTAACCGATAGTGGCTGTTCAACAGAGAACTCCGTGTTTGGATTCGATAACCCGAATAGACTAAGCAGTACACGGAATACGACTACCACAACAGCTCAAGAGGAATCACGTTTTTTGTCATCCATGAACCAACTGTCCGTGGCGTCGATTAACGTACCGGAGTGCAAATCGGCGGATGACGAGGACATTCATCGACAGACATTCGAGTTATGGAAGGATCTGCTGATGGATTCCATGAAACTAGCAGGTATTGAAGACGAAAAAACGATGTTCACAGTTTTTAAAGTAAAAGCTGGGAACCGGCTGTTGGAAATATTCAGGAACACGAAGTCCCAAAACGACGATCCAGACTCCGAAACAGAGCCGTTCTCAAATGCCATGCATAGGCTCAAGTCTTATTTTGGATCAGGCTCTGATGTTATGCTCATGAGACGCAAGTTAGCATTAATGGCACAGAAAACAAATGAAACTGATCTGACATTCATTACTCGAGTTGGTTCAACAGCTCGACTCTGTGGATTTGAGGCTGAAAAGGAATTTGAAGAGATAGTTTCAACAGTTGCTGAACACGCACGTAATAAGGATGTACGCACGACGGCTTTGAAGATGTTAAGCAGGAACGGCTGTTTTACGGATCTAGTAGATAAGGTACGAGAAATCGAAGCAATAAGATTGAATGAAGAATTCGTCTTGCGTAAGCGAGGAACCCCTGAACAGTCTGCAGTTGCTGCTGTAAACGTACCATATCCTCGTAGTATGAATCGTCAGCAAAGGTTCCCTGAGCGCAATTCGGTACGTATGAATCCATATCAACGAGTCAATCAGATGCCACGAGCAGGTTGGCGAGCCCCACGAGGTCGATTTTTCAGAGGCAAGGGCTCGGATCGATCTTCTTCGTCTGAGAAATGCTGGCGATGCAACACAGTATATCATTCGGCAGAAGACTGCAACTGCAAGGATAAAATCTGTAACAACTGTGGAAGAATTGGCCATATTCGACGTGCCTGTCCGTCTCTCGTTGGTCAAGTACCAAAGCGACTGGCGTCCGAAGTATTGGAAGATGAACCGATGAAGCTTGCGGCCATCGATAAAACCGAGGATACCTCAACTGAAGATGAAACAGTGAGTGAAGTTATTTCTAATTAAATTACTTACATTTGGGGGTTATTCTGGGCGAGCCCCATCACTCAAGTATATATTTGAATAGCGTTAGTTATTCGACGTCACTGAACTCGGGGAATAACCCCAACCATTTATCCATTTATAAAAAAAAAAAAAAAAAATAAGTCTGCTTAAGTTTTAATTCAATTTATGAACTGCTAAACTCTGCGTTGGAATAATAAGTATGCTTTAAGTTTGTATCTTTAAAAATGAATAAAATAAAGAATAAGACATGATTTGGTAATAAATGTGATATACATGACATGAAACTGAAACTGTATTTTGTCTGTCAGGTCGTAGATTCGAAATCAACAAAATATCCAAATCTCGCCATTAAACGACATTCTCAACGATGTTACAATGAAGAGGAGGAATGTGTCGAACACGACGCATTAAACGATAGCATGAGAAGTAACTCTGAGGCAGGATCAGAGTCAGTGCAAAGAGTAAGTATTTAGATTTTAAATTAACGTTTTGGAAAATACCAATTAGTTTGCATTAAAACTAGATTCGAACAGACCTCCAGGAATATGATGAGGCATTCATTACGACTAAGGTAGCGGGAATGGCCTGTACTTTCCTTATCGATTCAGGGGCACAAGTGAATACATTCACTGAAGAAATGTTTCACGAGCTAATCAAGAACCCTGAATACAGCAAGGAGGTATACAATGTTAAGGACTCCTCAGATCGTCAATTGAAAGCTTATGCCACTGTTGGACACATCCAAGTCCTTGCCACATTCGATGCACATCTTTACGTTTCCGAGAACAGACCAGTGTTGTTGGAAAAGTTTTACGTCGTCAAAGAGATTCGGGCCCTCCTTAGTAGACCAACAGCTTCGAGATATAGTATTCTGATGCTTGGCCTCAAAGTACCTTTCCATACAGAAGGATCCGCATACGAGTCATCAATTTTGGCTGGAGAGATTGCTGCAATCAGTACGGATCTAATCTTTCCCAAGTTTAACATTCCTCCTGTAAAGATTTATTACGACAAAACGAAGCCACCCTGCAGGAATGTATTTTCGAACATACCTGTAGCTGTTAAGCCTCTGGTGGAGAAGAGATTGGAAGGTCTGGTATCCGCAAACATCATTGAACCAGTTGTGGACGGCATGGACTCTTCGTTCTGTTCTTCGATGTTAGTGATCCCGAAAGGAAAAGACGATATACGATTGGTCATTGACCTAAGGGGACCCAATCGATACATTCACCGTACTCCATTTGCGATGCCAACATTAGAGAAAATTCTTGCAGAGTTGGAAGGTGCAAATTGGTTTTCCACGATCGACTTGTCAAATGCTTTTTTCCACATGGAACTTGACGAGGATTCCAGACATCTTACCAACTTCTTCACAGAATTTGGAATGTTTCGTTGCGTAAGGCTTCCTTTCGGTTTGTGTAATGCTCCCGACTTGTTTCAGGAAGCTCTACAAAGAAAAGTGTTGGCAGGTTGTAAAGGTTGCAAGAACTATCTTGACGATGTGCTGATATTTGGAAAGACGAAGGCAGAGCATGATGAGAATGTGGCAGCAGTGCGTGCTTGTCTCGATAATCACAACGTGAAGTTGAACGCAAGCAAATGTGTATTTGGTAGTCAGTCCGTGAAATTTTTGGGATTCACTCTAACTCCACTAGGCTGGCAGGTTGAAGAAGAGAAAGTGGCGGCTATCAAGGATTTCAGGAGGCCTACAAATTGTTCCGAGGTCAAGAGCTTCTTAGGCTTAATCACGTTCATCGACAAATTCATCCCACATCGAGCAACGAAAACGGAACATCTGCGGATGCTAGCCACTTCTGATAAGTTCTATTGGACAGACGACGAGGAAAATGAATTCAACTTCTTCAAGGACGAAGCTCTCAGTTCCATTAAACGATTGGGATACTATAGTCCAAATGATCGAATTGAATTATTCGTAGACGCATCTCCGATAGGTCTTGGAGCGGTTCTAGCTCAATTTAATGCTGAGGGCATACCTAGGATAATTGCGTGTTCTTCAAAGGTTCTCAGCTCCGCAGAACAACGATACCCACAGACGCAAAGGGAAGCCCTAGCTGTGGTATGGGCAGTTGAGAGATTCTCATTCTATCTGCTGTTCAGAAGCTTCACAATTCGCACTGATGCGGAAGCAAATCAGTACATTTTCAATACTAGCCACAGATTGGGAAAAAGGGCTGTTTCAAGAGCAGAGAGTTGGGCGCTCAGATTGCAGCCTTATGACTTTTCGATTCAACGTGTACCAGGTTGCCATAACGTGGCAGACGCCCTGTCTCGTTTGATTCCAGCGACACAGCAAGATCTACCGTTTGATCAGGAAGAAGATAACCATTACCTTTATGCCCTAGATCCCGGCTGCATGCAGATGACATGGAGTGAAATCGAAAATGAATCGGAAAGCGACTATGAGCTTAAACTAGTTCGAATAGCAGTGGAATCGAAGAAATGGCCAGCAGAACTTAGTGGATTTGAAGCACAGAAGAAAACTCTGTATGTTCTAGGTTCGCTTGTGGTTAAAGACAATAGAACGGTCTTGCCAGCTTCTCTTCGTAAAAAGGCTCTTAGTTTGGCTCACGGAGGTCACGTTGGAGAAGTGGCCACAAAGCGTATCATGCGTCAATTTTTCTGGTGGCCTCGCATGTCCAAGGAAGTTTCTCGTTTTGTTAAGGAGTGTGAAACATGTGTGCTATTATCGAAAAGGAATCCTCCGTTGCCGTTAACAAGCAGGGATCTACCCGAGGGTCCATGGGAGATCTTACAGATAGATTTTCTATCGATTCCTAATTATGGTTCTGGCGAGCTCCTGGTGGTCATCGATACGTATTCTCGATATCTGTGCGTGATAGAGATGAAAGGTTTAGATGCAATCAGTACAAATCAAGCGCTATGTAAAGTCTTCCAAATGTGGAGGTGCCCAATCATCGTTCAAAGCGACAATGGGCCTCCTTTTCAAAGTGCATCGTTCGTTAACTTTTGGCAAGATAAGGGAGTTGAAATTCGCAAATCTATACCACTCAGCCCACAATCCAACGGGGCAGTTGAAAGGCAGAACCAAGGGATTATTAAAGCGTTGGCTGCATCGAAGCTTGACGGCAAAAACTGGCGTTCTGCACTGCAAGACTATGTACACCGACACAATACGCTGGTCCCTCATTCACGCCTAGGAGTAACTCCATTTGAGTTGATGGTTGGCTGGAAGTACCGAGGTACCTTCCCCAGTATGTGGTCAGGCCCGTGCGGCAGTGAGCTCGATCGTTCAGAACTGAGGGAAAAAGATGCAGATACAAAACAAATCAGTAAGAATTATGCAGATTCTTCTCGAGGAGCCAAGGAATCAAATATTAAAATTGGTGACACGGTGTTGCTTGCGCAAAACAAAAGAAGCAAGACTGATCCTACCTTTTCATCAGAAAGATTCACAGTAATAGCCAGGGAAGGAGCCAAAATCGTAATCATGAGCAAAACAGGAATACAGTATGCTCGCAACATCAGAGAAGTTAAAAGAGCGCCTGAATCCATCACATCTGACAATCATCCTGAGCAGGAAAAATTCGTCGAAGTATTTCAAGGTGATAACGGTGGGCAAATAACTCTTCCGGAGGAGGAAATGGTTTCCACGCCAGATTCCGAGATTCAAGCATCAGGTTCGGCTAAGACGTCCAGGGATCTTCGAAAGCGAGAGGTGATCAAGCGACCAAAACGGTTTGATGATCAATTTGTGTATCGCGTATTCTTCTAACTTGATGACTAAAAGAGAAAAAAAGGTTAATACAGTGACAAAAAAATATATAGTTGTAGACAGGTTGACATCTTGAAACTTTTGATGAAAAACGTTCAGCACGCAGAAAAACATGTCTACTTAGATCACCGCTGATTTTAATTTTCAATAAATCAAAACCTAGAGAACCAGTCGATATAAAATTCCTTGTTTGGATTTGCAAGTTTTCGTTTTCTGTTCCTGTACTTTTTAATTCTAATCCAGAAAGTCTTACTGCTCAAACTTTTAAGCATTTTTTACTGATTCGAAATTCAGAGTGGAGAAGGAGGGAGATGTAGTAAATAGGGCAAGCAAATAGTAAATAAAATTATGAATATAAACAAAGGAGAATAAGTAGATAGATTGGTTGACATTAAATTTGACAGATTTAAGCATGGTGAAATAATTCAGAAGGAACCTTACAACGTACCCATTCAGAGTTGCCAGTAAAAATATACGGTCACACAAAACACCCAAAGTTCAGTTGTTTAAACGGAATTAAATTAAAAATTGATTATCAATGTCAATATCAGTCATCAATGATCAGTTGGTTGATAGTAATAACTTTGATAGTAGTATCTGGTCGGGTATTAAATTTAATTAATAAGAAATAAGTTTAAATTATTTAAACTTAAAAAAATAAATAAATATATATATATGTAAGTCTGTGTCAATACACAGATCTACCATTATAAGGTTCCACTTTAAACGCAAAGTATTAGATCGCAATATTGTCAACGCACTCACTAAACGCAAAGTCAGCACCGGAAGACAATCAGCCCACCCGGGGGTTTGGAATGCGTCATTCAGTGAAATAAATTTGGAGAGTAAGGTCATGTTGCGATACGTTTACGACACACCGGTGCCGCTTAAAGTTAGGAATCTTGACATGAACAGATTTTGTAATGTGACCGTCGGAAGATATAAGGAATAATTGTTTAAAGAAATCTTAAATAATTTTATTTTGTAACTATATTCCCGACAATACATTATTTCCTGACTCATAACGAATGTACTTCGCGTAATATTTGAAAAAGGCATACAAACTTTTGTAAACACACGTTGTAAGGTCCTTTGCACGTGAACCGAAGCACATCCACGCAAGACCATCGGGTAGGAGAAATTCTCCCCTTTCCGATAGTGGTATTGGTTTGCGTGAGCGTTCTTCGATTCGCGTGGAGAGGCCTTCCAAGTTTTGTTTACAAAATCAAAACGCCGTTTCCAAATGTTACGCCTGATACGTTATATCTGCGGGATCGTATACCTCATCTAGCTTAACGTTCTTTAAGTTTAGTTATATTAGAAGTTCCAAGGAATTAGGGAGAAGGAGAAGTTTCTTGAACAGACTGCGAGAAAGTAAGGTTCTGTTAAATTGTGTGCACTCCAGGAAAACTTAGAGAATATCAAGATGCTTCCATCTGCTTCAGGGAAACTGCAGAAACTTGTAAGGAGTTTTAGGATTATTCTTGGATATCCAGGGAACTTCAATGAATTCAAAATTACTTCATTGAAATCTAAAGAACTGAGAAAACACGTGAAAACTTTATAAAAGATAGGAAACTAGGTTTAGAGGAAACTAGGTCTAGAGATCTTCACGAAGTCTCAGAGATCTTAAAGGCAGTCACAATGACTTCAGAAACGTTCTGACTTTCGGACTGGTTTATAGATCTACGGGGGCTGCCGATGCTATCGTCCGAAAGCACGACTATTTCGACAGTTTCGACACAGTAGAGGAGGTGGTGAAACTAGAGATGGCTGTGCGACGTGTACACGCCAACGGTGGGTTCGAAATTCGGAACTGGGTTTCCAACTCACAGGAAGTGTGACGTCAGCTCGGAGAGGAGAAGTCTGTGGTGAAACCACTATAAGTAGACAAGTCCTGGGAGTGCTGTGGAACTCGGAAGAAGATCATTTCGTTTTCTCAACGGAGACTCGGCAAGACCTTCAGCCCTACATTCGGGAAGGTGCTTGGCAAACAAAGAGGATTGTGTTGCGGTGCATTGCCAGCATCTTCGATCCCAAGCAGTTCCTGGCTCCGCTGCTGATACACGGACCGATCATAATGCATGATATGTGGCGTAGTGGCATAGGTTGGGACGAGAAGCTCACGGAAGCTCACTACAAGCGGTGGGTGCAGTGGACACAACTGTTCCGTCTAATCAATGAGATTCGTGTTCCACGGTGTTATCTCAGCGGATTGGACTCGATGGTCTATGAAACGGTGCAGCTACTACTTTTTTGAACTGTGAAGGATTCGGCAGCACAAGAACTGTCGATCGAGGGGTCGAGTTGCGCCGTTCCTGGATGTGTATGTTGTAGTGCGGATGGAAGGTTGTACTGAAGCGGCGGAAAATGCGGCATTTGATGCGAGGTTTCCGATCATTCTTTCGAAGGACCACGTGGTGACCCGAAGGCTGTTGGAACACTACCATCAGCAGTATGGGCACAGCAGTAGATAAACCGTTGTAAACGATGTTCGGCAGCGGTTATACATTCCGTGTCTCCGAGCACTAGTAGATCAAGTAATGCGAGCCTGTGTGTGGTGCAAGATACAGAAAACGAAGCCAATTGTTCCGAAAATGGGACCCTTACCAGGACAGCGTTTGGCGGCGAGGGTCGATCCGTTTTCGTACGTCGGCATAGACTATTTTGGTCCACTGGAAGTGTCTATTGGCCGAAGGAAGGAAAAGCGATGGGTGGCACTGTGCGAGCGGTACATTTGGAGGTGGCGTACAACTTGACGACGGTATCGTGCAAAATGACGATCAGGAGGTTCGTAAAGCGGCGTGAAAGTCCGATCGAGATTCCTAGCGGCACGAACTTTTACGGTGCCAGTCGAGATCTGCTGAAGGAAATAAATGCGGATACGTTGGATTTTTAGCTCACCGGCTACCCCTCACATGGAAGGTGCGTGGGAGTACACCACCATGACAGCACTATGAAGATTAGCAGAATTTTGAAAAACTTGAAGAAGTTCCAAGTATTTTAGGGGCGATGGAAAATTTCAGAAAACTTTTGAACATTTCATAGAATTTCAGAGACGTTTATATGACAGTCCAATAAATTTTAGGACAGTACCAAAAACATCAGCAGACATATGTGAAGTTTAGGATAGCTTCAAGAACATCAGGGAAGAGTCTTCCACTGAACCTCAGTGCAGTTCAATTAACTTTAAGAAAATTGAAGGAACTTTACAGAAGCTCAAACATACTCTTGATATTTATGAAAGCATTTGTCGTTGACCTACTTGTATCCATTTTTCCCTAATGCACTTCATTAATTCACTACATAAACTTATAACGTAATACACATGAACGTCCACTCCATGTATTAAATTAGTCATACATAAAATTAAGAAAATAGATGAAATCTATGATACTCTGATGAAAGCAAATATGCATTCGGCAACGTGGGGCTTTAGGTCATGATAAACGTCACTAAAACTATTCCACAGCCGCAGACAATATATGAGCAAGTCAAACGCGCACTCTTTTACCTCTAGTCCCCACATTCATAAATGGGCTAGGTTAATGAGTGTGCGTTTAACTAGTACTTCTGTTCAATTTTCACACTGCCGTACTCTAGCGGAACTATCGACCTATCCTCTCCATAACTTTCTCTAGTTAATAAATTATCAGTCTAAAAGCTTCATGTTGATATTAGCATATCATTTCCAACGAACTCTGAAAATCCTTTTTCCACAGACAAACAGACATAACACATTGAATATTGCTCACTGTAAAACATCGTCGCAAAAACATTACCGCCATCTGTTGAGTTATGTCTGTTTGTCTGTGCTTTTTCTTTCTCCGTTCACTAACATCATGCGATGATGAATCCTACATTATTGTACTGTACGCTTGAGTGATGATTCTGAAGACCTTCCAAGCGATGTTCATTTGTTGCAGTTCCTTTGTCGAATTAGATGAATTCCCGAAATTTTCTCTGTTCACCATATTCTGCAAACTTTTTCTTCTTCTTCTTCTTATTCTTCTTATTCTTCTTCTCTTCGCATATAGTATATAAGCAGTTATAAATTGAGAGGTTTCGATGCCTGTACCATTTTTGCATTAGTTTCCAACCGGAAAAAAATCCTAGACTGGACCGGGAATTGAACCCAGCCACTTCCAGCATGGTCTTACTTTGTAGATGCGCCTTTACCGACTGAGCTAAGATAGGACCCTTTGTCACCCAACCCCCCCCCCCACCCCTATTCCTTGAACAGATGGTTCTTGTTCAGCGATTCAACCGCCACTGTCGAGAAAAGGATACTTCAAAGCGTAGCAGATGTACAGTCTGCCAACAGGAACAGGATGGCAGGAAAGGATTATTCAATCCATCGTGTTGAATTGCAAAGCTGCATCATAAGTATCTGAGAGGTATTTCGTACTATTTGTGAATTATTACATATACAATGTTCAGGATCCAACAATGAATCAACTCAACAGCTCTTATCTCCATTGTACTAAGCCAGGCGTTCCCTCACATGACATTAATTTGAAATTTATCGGAAATGTTTCCTAAGCGTATCTCGTAGGATCGATTTCCAATATTTTTTCTTTAACTATTCTAGCATAATACATTTATCACTGGCGTATCAACGGCCACTCCGGCCAGCCACTAGAATCCAAACGTTCATCCATCTCAGACATGTGACGCACGTTGGGTTGCTACAGCAGCGGGTAGGGTCAGGACGATCTCAAACGGAACGATACATTTTACGATGACAACGCACGGGGCAAAGACATATGCAGGGATAAACAGTTTGTTTCTATTCCGCTCTGGTGGGCCGACCAGCGGCATTTTGTATACTAGGGATTTCAGGAAGCCCTGCGATATATTCACCGTGTCAGATTTGAAGGTTTCGGGGAAACACGACATTGGGGAAACATTTTACGCTTTATGCGGATGCCAATCCGATGGATGGGTTCAGGGCTCCATGCAAAATAATACGGTTGGCTAAACGTTCGGATCCTTCTTTGCTTTCACGATCTGGAGAAATTTCCCTACAGCCTCCTAGTGGAATGAAATGATGTCGTCCTTGCCGGTAGGCGAACGTGAAGCTACTGTTCCGCTTCTTTCGCTTGTAAAAACGGGGGTGGAGCAGTGTTCCACCAAGTTTAAATCTTATTACAGTTCCAGACGCCTGTGTTCACGGATGTAAGACACATATATTATTCATGTAATCAATGCTGCAAGATTTATGACGAGATTATGCGAAAAACAGTCTTCGAAGGCTAATAGGCGATTGAGGAACATTATCGCTTGGTGCAGGTTGAGATTATGGATGATTTTAACTGTGCTTGGAAAAAAATAATTCAAAAAAAAAATAGTGCTCTTAGTTGTCCTAGAAGGAATGTGCTATTATACATTATTTTGAATAGATTAGATGATTTAAAAAAAAAACGTTGCGGTAAATTCCCACAGCATGACTCCAACCAGGGTTACTTCCATTCATTTCGCATAAAACAATGTTATGAGGATATTTTATATTTGTAAGCAGGCACATTTTTCTCAAATTCATTAACTGTGCACTACTGAACGAATAAACTCACGAGCAAATTTGCAAACAAACATCATCCTAGAAATTCTCACGAGGATGTTCATGCATTCTTACGCACGCCAAAAATTAAGTCCATATAAAAACTTATAAAATCAGGTCTAACGTCAGTTGACGGCATGCACATTAATGGTTGTTAGTTTTCCAACAAATAGTGGCAAAATAACACTTAGGCCAGAACAAATCTCAAGATTTTCTTTTCTTAACATCCCCCCCCCCCCCCAAAGTTTTGGAATGTCACAAAGGGGGAAATAAAAAAAAAACTTTCAGTGTATATTTATTTTTCAAGTATCGCTATTTCATTTTGGTATGGATACTCGCTTTGCTAGATCTTATTATGTTGTAGAATATCATCTTGTTCTTTTACAGAATTTTTAAATAAATTTGAACTAGACCGGTACGGTATGCCAGGTCCTTGAAATCGAATCAGCCGGTTTCAGTTGTTAAATTTTTTTATCGAACTCATTCCTAATCTTTTTTGGGCAACTCACTAGGTAAGCCGTCTTCAATCTGATGGATCCCTCGCGCACATCTTCATCTTGTTCCAGTCGGATCACTACCAAGAACCATTCTCATTGGGTCGTTATCCAACATTGTTACGATGGGCCCAGCCCACCATAGACACCAGATTTTTGCATTCGATCTAAATTTCTTAACTTACAAACCTGCTGTAATGATACTAAATTATTCAATTCTTTTCTACAGTGATTCAACCATTTCCGAGCTAAATCCGATCTTTTAAAAATTGGTTTAAAGTTTTTAGAAGTGAGACCAAATCAGAAACGATTCAGGAAATTCCTAACTGACACTTTTCAAAGCAGATTCAAAACTGAGTCTGAACTTTTCTGCTGAAGTGACTTCAAACTTTCGAAAAAGTCATCAACAGTTTTCTAACTAAGTCTAAATCTTTCTGCTATGTTATTCAATCCTTTTTAAAGTTGTCAAAGCTTTCCTGAAGTGATTCAACCAATCCCGTATCTAATCTTAAAAGAATTGGTGTCGCATTTTCTGAAGTGAGGCAACATTAGCTGATTTAATCTCTTTCCTAAATGAATCAAAGGTTTCCTGCATTGATACAACTTTTTCCGAACTGTTCTTAACTGCTTTGGCATTTGGCAAAGACAAAATCTTGTTAAGGTTATCTAGTTTTCTAACAATTTTTGAGCTTAAATTTTCCAAATTGAGTAACATCAAGTGGTTCATAACCTTCTTTAGGGAGTCTAACATTTTCTGTTGAGTGATTGAATTTTATTTAATGTTAGTCTGAACTTTGCTGAAGTGATTTAACTAACTTTTAGCGTAGATTCCGCTCCTTTAGACGCCTTTCTCGTTCTTGTGAGATTCACATCCTTTGAAAATTAGGCTGAGAAATGTAAGAATGGACCTTCGTGTGATCATACCGGAAACTAGATTTTTTTTAAAGCAAGCACAATTGTTAAGAATACTGGGTTTACATCGACAAAAGTACTATTTTTATAGAAATTTGGGTTTTTTGATCAGCCAAGAAGGATTTTGGCTCTGTCCTTTGAAAAACAGGCTTGGATGTTATAGAATAGACCTTTGTGAGTTCATTCGTGATGGTAGATTTGTTTGAAGCCAGGTTGAATTTCGGTTCAATCGTTTGAAATTTGTGCTTGGATTTTATTGAATGAAAGTTGCTGAATACCGGAAGATCGAACCTGGTTAATATTCACAAAAGAAGGTATTTTCATAAAAAATGATTTTTCTGTTTTGCCGAACTGAGTTTTGGCTCCTATATTTGAAAAATAGACTTGTATTTCATAGAATAGGAGTTGCTGAAGCCATACGTGAGGGTTGAATTTCTTCAATTTTTGAGAATATCGAGTTTAAATTCACAAAAGTACTTATTTTCACAAAAAACTTTGATTTTCTGTTCTGCCAAGTTGAATTTCAGGGTTTTATAGAATGGATCTTGCTGAATCTATACGTGATGATACATTTTTTGAAGCATGCACAATTTTTTTTTTTTTTTAGAAAACTGGGTTTGAATTCTCAAAAGTACTAATTTTTATAGAAATTTGGGTTTTTTGTTCAGCCAAGTTGAATTTCGGCTCCTTCCTTTGAAAAATAGGCATGGATTTTACAGAATTATTTTCATGGAAATTAGGTTTTTCGGTTCTGCCAAATTGCATTTCGGCTCATATGTTTGAAAAATAGGCTTTTATTTTATAGAATGGACCTTGCTGAATCCATAAGTGAAGGTTGAACCGGGTTTGTAATTCGATTTTTTCGAAATTTGGATTTCCCTTTCTGCTAAGTTGGATTGTGATACTATCCTTTGAAAGTTATGCTTAGATCTTATAGGATTGACCTTGCTGAATTCATATGTGATGATTTTTAGGCACACACAAAGCCAGCTTTAAATTGACAAAACTACGTATTTTTAGTAAAATTTGGTTTTTATGTTCAGCCAAAATGGATGTTGGCTCCATCCTTTGAATATTACACTTGGATTTTGTTGAATAGACCTTCCTGAATCCATACGTCTATTTAGATTTTTTAAGCAAGCACAATTGTTGAGAAAACTGACTTATATTTCGATAGGAAGGAACTATCGAAAACAGAACGTTTTTTATAAGAACTGTTACGTTTGTGGTATTCCGTTTGATGGTTTATCCGGAATTTATCAATACCCAAAAATCAATTGCTCCTATTCATCTACATTATTACCAATGTTCTTGATTGAAAGAATACAAAAACTTATGCGTGAAATGTCTTGTTGATAACCCGAGTGTTACATATAATAAAGTTAACATTTGTGGCATTAGTGTCAAAAATCACGGCTTCCAAGAAGTATAAGGCTAATGCGAAGGCTAAGAAAAAATGCTAGCGTTTGAAATATATGGTTTAGATGTAATGTAAAACGAATTTGAAATTTTTTATTTTATTTTTTGATTATTTTTTAATTCCCCTCCCCCTCGACTGGTGCGAGCATCGAGCGACAAAAGAAAAACTTGTGATTTGTTCCGGCCTTATAATAATGCATATGCATATCGTCCTCGACCAACCTGACAGAACGCTCGCAAACCCTCACTGAACCAAAGGGCAGGGATTGATGGTTTCAAACAGATATGCATTTTAAATGCTTATATGCAGCAAGAAGGATCTGCAATGCAAATACTAATACTTAATGGCTACATGGATCATACACCGAGTATTCAGCTGCCATATAGCTATGTAGTAAAATTTAACACAAATTCATAGAACTATGTTTAGTAAACTGCTTTTAAACCAAAACCAGTCATACAAAGGTTATAATATAAAATGTTATTGAACATGTATGTTGCTATGGTATTTTGATGTAAACACTGAATACCAGACCAAATAGCACTATTCAGTGCATCAATAGTCCAAGCCAAGCAGCCGAATCATGAATCCATAATTTAAAGCATTTGCGAAATCTTGTAACGTGGTCTCTACAAACAAACGTTTTAAAGGTATTTCTTATACATAAAGACCGTTCTGCTTCGTCAATCTGGGACATAACCAAGATTTGGGAGGAGGAGCTACTACCAGAGTATTGTGTGTTCAATCTACAAAAAAAAATACTCTCAAATAGGGTAGAGCACTACTTCGGCCTAATCGCCCATTTTGGGCCTATCGAGCAGAAAACTTCAAATAAATCCATGATTTCAGAGTTAACAAGTCAATTATGCGTTTGGTACGATACTTTAGTTAATAAGCTACGGAACAAAGTCAATGAAAACGCGTGATATGAAGGTTTGCACCCATTATTCCCAAAAACAAAAGAAGCGCTCCGACCGAATCAATTTTTATCTTCATCCGATAGGCCGAAGTGAATTCATTGGCGTTTCAATAGCGCACGCTTTGTCTGAAGGCACTTCCCAAGTAACCAACAAGCCCGTTAATCGCCCTTTTTGGTATATAAGGCTGCTATACGACTGATATAATGTTCGGAAACCCTATATTTATCTTATATCGCAAAAAGGGCGATTATCGGGTAGTTAGCGGGCTTGATGGTTACTTGGGTTTTTTGCAATTTTCATGTACCTCAGTTTTTTCTTCACAGGATTTTAAAATTGATCCTAACAATCATATATGTGATAGTTTTAAAATATTTCTCCTCGGGTTTTTTGAGAAAAAGTGTTATGAAGTTTACAGAGTCAATTATGAAGGATTATATGGCCTTATTGACGATACAAAACTATTACGAATTGAACTTAGGGGTTAAATTAGGTTTAAAAGATGATTGAATTAATCCAAATGGCTTTAAAGAGCACTTTTTGATTCGTAATGATCCGTTTACGCAAAATCAATTAATATTTGTTGCTAGAGCAACATCTTGTTTAATTTCTCTTCCCTCATAAGAGTAAAAGATAAATGACGAGCAGGATAGGCTAGGACAGCCACGTAATCATAGTAGGCATTGATTTTCGTCCTGTTCCGATTGTTTTTTTTTCTATAGATGTATCGTGTAGAAAATCTGGAAAATTAAAAAAAATCACGAAGACAATAAAGCGTTCGCTTGCAGTGCTTCGAAAAAGCGACTCCTTCAAGAAAAAAATTCACTCCACCTTAGTAGCGACGATCGTTGAATGATTTTAATCGGAGTTCAATAAAGGAAAAAGTAGGTATCCGACATTTTTGTGTCCCGTACTCAGCAGGTGGCAAAGGTGGCATTTGCTATCCTGTGCGGCAAAACATTTGCTTGTATTTTTAAAAATAAATAGACATGTTTGACTCAAAGCTGAGATACAAAATAAATTCTGGCAACCATGACTTATTTGTTTGAAAATCGTTTAATCGATAACGCCGATAATACAGGAATTAAACTCACATGAGGTTAGCTACTCTTTCCCAGTGACTTTAGGTAGCCCTCACCTTGAATTACTACAGAACTGCTGGAGCTTCATTGCAGTTCGCATATTTTATCTAAGGGAACTTTCAGGAAGGTTCAGCGACTTTCTAGGAAATTCTGCGAACTATATGAAACTGTAGTGAATTTAGTAACTTTCAGAGAAGTTTATTGAACTTCAGGAAAGTTCTACAAACTTCAAGAAAACTCTTTAAACTTTAAAGATATGCTTCGATCTTCAGAGAAGTTCTATAAACTTTTGGAAAATTCTGCCAACTTCAGGGACATTTTGTGAGCTTCAGAGAGTTCTGTGAATTATAGCAACATTATATGAATTTCCATGATACTCTGCAAAAAGTTCATTAAAAGCGAGGAAATGTTTGTAAACTTTAGGATGGTCTGTCAACCACAAAGAAAATTTAATAACATTAGTGAAATACTGGGAACTTAAAGAAATATCTGAGAATTCCAGAAAATGCTAAACTCAGAGACGTTCTGTGAACTTCAAAGAAGTTCTAAGAACATCAGGAAAGTTTGAAGAATTTCATCGAAACTCATCGAAATCAAGGAAAAACTTATGAACATGGAGTTGAATTTGAATGAACTTCTCATTGGGTCGCTGGTGGAACAACTTACACTCCATGTCTTAGAAAACAGGTATGATAGAGAGAATTTGTTGTGATATCGCTTTCTCTTTTACGCTTCTTTTATGAAATGTGATCGACGATAACGCTTCAAATTGGGTGGTTGCTGCAAATGCGACTCAGCATATGCAAGGTCGCCATTGTAGGTTTTTTTTTTTTTAACCTTTATTAAGGAGATTTTTAGCCTTTTGGCTAGATCATCTCCACGCCATTGTAGGTGTTCGATAAACGTCTAGTTTTAGAAGGATGCAATTTTGATCATCAGCTAAAGGTTTTGGACAATATGGATGCTACTATCCTACTGACATTTTTTCTGACAACATTTTTGGATTCAGCGCACGATTTTACATGGGAAATGACCAGCGAAAAAGTTCACAGCATAAACGAGTGTAATTATAGTAAATTTAGAGACTAAACCATTGCTATCAACTTATTTTATTTATTTAAACATGACAAAGTTACGATATCTTATGGTACCGAAGAGGGAATCTTACTGTTCCAGTGAAACGTAGTATTTTGACAACTTTAATCTCCTTTAAATCATTTTCTGCTGAATTTGTTTCGATCCTTAACAGTTTTGTATCGTCAATAGTCCATAAACGCTTTCATAAACGCCTAAGTATACTTCAAAACATTTTTCTCAAAAAACCCAAAATGAAATATTTTAAAACCTTAACAGATTTGATTGTTATGATCAATATTAATTTCATGTGATGAAAAAACTGAGGGACATGAAAGTTGCTCAAAAAGTGTCTTTAGACATAGCGTGTGGCGTTTCAATACGTTAGGCCGAGTTTAGAATCCGTAGACCGAGTTTGGCGTCAAGAAGCAGTGTTGGACTTTTGAAAATATCTTAACGATTGATTTCTCTTTATCAAATATTACGGTACATACAGAAAGGTAAATAAATTTGGAAGCTATCAGTAATAATAACAATCCGTTTTTTGCTAAACTGCACTAGATTAAGAAATACTAAGAGCGGGTTGTGCTTAGTAGGCCGGAAATGGGGTATTTAACCCTACTATACCGCCGTCTATCACCGATTGCAAAAAGAGTTAATGTTGCACTACCAGGCGGTAAATGCCGTGAATATAACGTGCTCACTACGCTTTTTCAATGCGTATTGAGGTCCCAACAAATGTTCAAAATTTTAATTAATTTGGTTATAATCTCGATTTGCGGAAGATTTTTTAATTTTTATGGGAAAATGTATGGGAAACGGAACGATCCAATTCATTTGCTTAACAAAAATTCAACTTTTGCTAAAATTTCTCCAAATCCCAGACCAGGATTTATAATTCTATACAAAACAACTTTGTCGAAGTCTTCGGCTTATTATTATCCCGCGTATTTCTACTGAAAAGTACCAACACGTCAATTGCATGAAAAGATATTTTACAGACGGGTCTCTTCTCAGTGGATCCACTGGCTTCGGTGTTTTAAATGAAAACTCTAGCGCCTTCCGAAAACTACAGGAACCTTGTTCCGTTTTTCTTGCTGAGCTGGCAGCAATCAACTTCGCATTGGGGATGATTTCCAACACGCTCGCAGACCATTAATTTTATTTTATTACTGCATCAACAGGCTCGTGGGCTACAAAATGGTGAGCTGACAACCTGGAAGGAGTGGAATACCTAGCCCTGGTCCTCACAAGTTCCTACCTCACGCCTACCCGAGTCATATGATAACAAAAGACTACCACCTGAAACATGGACACAGCTGGGTGGCGTAGCTGGGTGGCAATGTTGCCAGTCCGGCAATAGCAAAGTGAAGAGGTGCGACGCGAACACTGGCGCGGTATCCATAATACGGTGATAGAGGAAATGCTTCACCAAACCCGAGCGTCTGTTCACCATGGAGGTACGGCTGTGCACGATGGTCACCCGGCAAGACAGGGGTTGGGGTAGGCCCAACAAGCAGCCCTGAAAAAAAAAACATAAAGTTGCAAATACTGAAAAAAGAAATGCGGATCGGAACAATCGACACAGACCTACGCGACGAAATAAGGACTACGATTGGAAACTCGAAGCATGTAACTGCAAATCGTTCGGCTTCCCGGGCTGCGATAGGTTAATCTATATGACGAACTTCAACCACGCAACTTCGAAGTCGTAGCACTGCAGGAACTTTTCTGGAGGGTACAAAAGGTATTGACAAGCGGGCATCGAGCGGCTACTTTCAAATCAGAGCTATGGCATCACCAACGAGCTGGGAACCGCCTTTGTAGTGCTGGGTAAGATGCGCCAACGCGTGATTGGTTGGCAGCCGATCAACGCGACGATGTGCAAGTTGAGGATTAAGGGCCGTTTCTTTAACTACAGCATCATCAACGTGCACTGCCCACACAAAGGGAGAGCCGACGACGAGAAAGAAGCGTTCTATGCGCAGCTGGAGCAGGTGTACGACGGCTGTTCGCAACGGGACGTCAAAATCGTCATCGGCGACATGAACGCTCAGGTAGGACGGGAGGCAATGTATAGACCGGCAATCGGGCCAAACAGCCTGCATGCTGCATCGAACGGAAACGGCCAACGATGCGTGAACTTTGCAGCCTCTCGGGGTATGGTAGTTCGAAGTACCTTTTTCCCCCGCAAGGATATCCACAAAGCCACCTGGAGATCACCTGACCAACACACAGAAAACCAAATCGATCACGTTCTATTCAACGGGAAGTTCTTCTCCGACATTATCAACGTCCGCACGTACCGCAGTGCGAACATAGATTCGGACCACTACCTAGTTGCAGTATCCATGCGCTCAAACCTCTCGACGGTGCATAACCACCGTCGAAGTCGAACGCCGCGACCCAACATTGAGCAACTACGGGACGCCGGAGTTGCCCAGCACTACCCACGGAAGAGCAGCTTGGCGCAGCTTCTCTTGAAGATGGCTGGAGAGACATCCGTTCCGCCATAGATAGTACTGCTGCAGCGGAACTAGTTACTGCAATCTCGGACCGAAGAAATGACTGCTTTGACGGCGAATGCAAACTGTTAGTAGAGGAGAAGAATGCAGCACGGGTGAGAATGCTGCAACACCGCACGAGATGGAATGTGAAGCTATACAGACAAGCGCGGAACAGACAACACTCGGTTTTTCGAAGGAAGAAGCGTCAGCAGGAAGACCGAGATCGTGAGGCGATGGAAAATCTGTACCGCGTAAATGACACACGGAAGTTCTAAGAGAAGCTAAATAGTTCGCGCAAAGGTTACGTGCCGCCAGCCGATATGTGCAAGGACTTGGACGGTAATCTTCTTACGAACGAGTGTGAGGCGATTGAGAGGTGGAAGCAGTACTATGACGAGCAGCTCAACGGTGAAGCAGCAGAAAACAAAGGTGACACGGCAACAGACCTTGGAGCACGCGCAGAAGACGACAGGCTACCGGCCCCTGGTCTTCAAGAAGTTAAGGAGGAGATCGGTTGGCTGAAGAACAACAAAGCAACTAGTGTAGATCAACTACCAAGTGAGCTATTGAAATACGGTGGTGGCTAGAGCGCTGCAATGGGTAGTTGCCAAGATTTGGGAGGAGGAGCTATTACCAGAAGAGTGGATGGAAGGTGTCGTATGCCCAATCTACAAAAAGGGCGACATGTTGGATTGCTGCAACTACCGCGTGATCACACAGCTTAGCACCGCCTATAAGGTACTCTCCCAAACTCTATGCCGCCGTCTGTCACCATATGCAAGAGAGTTCATGGGGCAATACCAGGCGGGATTCATGGGTGCCCGCGCTACCACGGACCAAATTTTCGCGATTCGGCAGGTTCTGCAGAAATGCCGCGAATACAACGTGCCCACACATCATTTGTTCATCGATTTCAAATCCGCATACGACACAATCGGTCGAGATCAGCTATGGCAGATTATGCACGAGTACGGATTTCCGGATAAACTGACGCGATTGGTCAAGGCGACGATGGATCGAGTGATGTGCGTTGTTCGAGTATCGGGGACACTCTCGAGTCCCTTTGAATCTCGAAGGGGCCTACGGCAGGGTGATGGACTTTCGTGTCTGCTGTTCAACATCGCGTTAGAAGGTGTGATCAGAAGAGCTGGGATAGACACGAGTGGCATGATATTCAGGAAGTCCATCCAGCTCCTTGGTTTCGCCGATGACATTGACATTATGGCACGGAACTTTGAGATGATGGCGGAAACGTACATCAGACTGAAGGCTGAAGCTAGACGGATTGGACTTGCCATCAACGCATCAAAGACAAAATACATGAAAGCAAGAGGTTCTAGGGAAGACAATGATAGCCTCCCACCCCGAGTTCAGATTGACGGTGACGAAAACGAGGTGGTCGATGAGTTCGTGTATTTGGGCTCACTGGTGACCGCAGAAAATGATACCAGCAGAGAAATTCAAAGACGCATTATGACAGGGAATCGTGCCTGGACTATGCTCGTGAAGGACCAACGCGCCCCTTGGTGTTTGTTTGTTTGGTGGTGTGAACGGAAAATGTTGGTTACCATACACGTGGAGTGTAGATAGATGACGGAAAGTGGAGGAGGCGAATGAACCACGAATTGCACCAGCTGCTGGGAGAACCATCCATTGTCCACATTGCAAAAATTGGGCGACTATGGTGGGCTGGGCACGTCGTAAGAATGCCGCACGACGACCCAGTGAAAATAGTTCGAGTAGAGTGGAGACGACTTCTTCGGGCAGCAGAGGACAACAAGGCCTTAGCCTGATTGGTAAGGTAAGTATCAACAGGCTCGTGGCCCCAATGATGTTTAGTTTACACTACTGACTGTCATGTACATAAAAAGACATATAGGAAAATCTAAAAACTACTCATTACGATTTGTTCTCCAAGAAAATAGAGCGGTAAATTTCCGTCGCAGTGACGTGTGAAAGTCAAAAACAGATGCAACTCGGTTGAACAATCTTTGAAGACCGATGATAGCGCTATGCAAGCCGTAGTTACTTTTTTTTTATAATTACTTTATTTGTACAGGCTCAATCGAATAAACTTTACAGAGCCGAGTTATCCTTTGCGTTATACATTATTACTGTCTTAAATTTAAAGTTAAAGGAACTGGACCGAGTACTCGCGGTTGTCTCGAGGTTAGTGGAGATTTACAATTTTTTGGATGGGAAAAGGGAAGAAGGAGGTTTGAAATGTGGTTTACGATACAACTATTTAATTAATCCTAAAGCATGAAATTATTTCTATTCATCTTGAAAACAAACATTGAAAAAAAAACCCACACGTACAAAATACAAACTAAACACAAGGTTAATCAAACTTACAATCTAAGGTTAATATCCTTAAAGTAAACATATATGAGTTTCATAAACTCCAGATCGCGTCTAGCCAAAATATCCCGAACTGGAACATTAGGTTGTCTACCTCGAGCCCGAAGGGAATCATAAAAATGTGATCTGACTCCACGATACTCCGCACAAGACCAAAGGATGTGATCAGCGTCCTGGTAACCTTGTCCACATTCACAGAGATTGCTGTCTCCCAACCCCACACGGAACAAGTGAGCGTTTAGACAATAGTGATTGGACATGAGACGAGACATCACGCGTATGAAGTCTCGACTCAAGTCCAACCCTTTGAACCATGCAAACTTCGACACCTTAGGGATAATTGAATGTAGCCATCGTCCCAAGCTCCCTTCACTCCATTGATGTTGCCAGCTAACGACCGACTGCTGACGATAAATAGAGAAAAATTCACTATAGGCGATCTGTCGATCATAAATGTCGCCTTCCATAGCGCCCACCTTCGCAAGTGAATCCGCCTTCTCATTGCCCAAAATTGAGCAATGCGAAGGGACCCACGCGAAGGTGATGATGAAATAGCGCACGGATAAAGCACTAAGCAGTTCTCGTATTTTCAAGAGAAAATACGAGAAGTGCTTTACCGGCCTAATGGAACGGATAGCCTCGACAGAACTGAGACTATCCGTAAAAATAAAGTAGTGGGCTGGAAGAAGTGAAGCAATAGTTTCCAAAGTGTAGTGAATTGCTGCCAGTTCAGCCACATACACAGAACAAGGAGCTTCAAGTTTTCGAGAGGCGCTATGAAATTCATTAAATACACCAAAACCAGCGGACTCCTCTATTAGAGATCCATCTGTGAAAAACGTTCTTGCAGAATCAATATGGCCAAACTTTGCAGCGTATAATGACGGAGCAATCATAGGACGATGATGCTCTGGAATTCCGCGGATTTCCTGTGTCATAGATAAATCAAAATTCACTGAATTGCCGAAATCGGAGAAGATTACACGATTGGGAATATTTCTTGAAGGGCTGACATCCTGTGTTAAATATAGGTAGTATAAAGTCATAAAACATGTTTGAGGATTTAGCTCCAAAAGCTTCTCAAAATTTTCGATCACCAGTGGGTTCATTACTTCGCAACGGGTGAGGAGCCTCAGAGATAACTCTGAAAAACGGACGGTGGCAACATGCCCGCCAGCACTTCGAGACTCATAGTATGAGTCGAGTGCATGCATCCTAACGCGATACGAAGACAACGATACTGGATCCGTTCCAGCTTGATGATGTGCGTTTTAGCTGCCGACTGGAAGCAAAAACTACCGTACTCTAAAACCGATAAAATCGTTGTCCGGTACAACGTCAGAAGATCTTGTGGATGGGCTCCCCACCACGTTCCGGTAATTGATCGAATGAAATTGATCCTTAGTTGGCATTTTCGTCTCAGATACTCAATGTGGGATCTCCAGGTGCATTTGGAATCGAACCAGACCCCGAGATATTTAAAAGACATGGAATGAGTGATCGGTTTACCCAAAAGTTGAAGCTTCGGTTGTGCTGGGCTATGCTTCCTAGAAAAAACGACCAACTCAGTTTTCTCCGTGGAGAATTCGATACCTAGCTGAATAGCCCAAGTAGACAAATTGTCCAAGGTATCCTGTAAGGGTCCTTGCAGGTCAACCTCTTTTGGCCCTGTGATAGACACTACGCCGTCATCTGCAAGTTGTCTCAACGTGCAATTGTCACTAAGACAGACATCAATTTCTCTAACGTAGAAATTGTACAAAAGGGGGCTTAAACATGAGCCTTGGGGGAGACCCATGTAGCTAAATCGAAAAGCTGTAGAGTTTCCATGAGAAAAGCTCATATGTTTTTCTGACAGCAAATTGTACAAAAAATTATTCATTAATGGAGACAATCCACAAGCGTGGAGTTTCTCTGAAAGAACTTCAACGGATACTGAATCAAAAGCCCCCTTGATATCCAAGAACACAGAAGCCATTTGCTCTTTCTTAGCAAAAGCTAACTGAATTTCCGAGGAAAGCAACGCGAGACAGTCGTTCGTTCCCTTACCCCTACGGAAACCAAATTGAGTATCTGAAAGAAGGTGGTTCGTCTCAACCCATTTGTCGAGGCGAAAAAGGATCATTTTCTCCATCAATTTCCGAATACACGACAGCATCGCGATGGGCCGATACGAATTGTGATCTGACGCGGGTTTATCAGGCTTTTTAATGGCTATCACCCTCACTTGTCTCCAATCGTCGGGAACAATATTGAGCTCCAAGAACTGATTGTACAAGTTCAACATGCGCCTCTTAGCGACGTCTGGGAGGTTTTTCAGCAAGTTGAACTTGATTCTATCAGATCCCGGGGCAGAATTGCCACACGAAAGGAGAGCGAGTGAAAGTTCGACCATTGAAAAAGGGTGACTGATTTCGTCTACCGAATTCGCGGTTTCGCGAGGAATCAACTTCGACGACACGGAATCCGGACACACTTTTCGCGCGAATTTAAGAATCCATTGATCCGAGCATTCCTCGCTTTCGTTGTTAGTAGACCGGTTACGCATTCTTCGCGCCGTACTCCAAAGCGTATTCATAGACGTTTCGCGCGACAATCCGTCTACAAACTGCCGCCAGTAACCCCGTTTTTTGGCCTTGATGAGGCTCTTGAGTTCGCGTTCAAGAGATGTGTATGCGTTGAAATGCTCGCGTGTTCCGCGTTTCCGAAAAAGTTTAAACGCATCGGACTTTTTACGGTAAACCTCCGTGCATTGTTGATCCCACCAGAGCGATGGTGTTTTCTTACGAATAGACGATCGCGGCACCGGTCGTGTTTGAGCTTGAAGTGCGCTGTCGACGATGAGATTAGAGAGGAAATTATATTCCTCCAACGGCGGAAGCTCTTCCACTGACGATACTGTATCGTCTATCGCGGATTGGAACTTAGTCCAATCAATGTTACGGGTTAGATCATACGCGACGTTAACGGATTCTGACGAGTTGAACCCACTGGCAATCGAAATTTTGATCGGCAGATGATCACTACCGTGCGGATCCTGGATTACATGCCAAGTGCAATCCAACGATAGTGAATTAGAGCAAAAGGTGAGGTCTAATCTGCTACCATTCGAGGATGGACCAGCCAAACGTGTTACTTCTCCATTGTTAAGTATTGTCATGTTGAAGTTGTCGCAGAGATCATAAATCAAAGTAGAACGGTTATCATCGTACAGCTCCCCCCAGCCTGTACCGTGGGAGTTAAAATCTCCCATGATCAACCATGGAGCGGGAAGTACCGCACATATGTCGAAAAGTTGTTTGCGATTAACAGAGACTCTAGGAGCAATATATACAGAAGCAATACAAAGGCTCTTACCTTTAATGGTAGCCTGACATGCGACAACTTCAATACCGGGGAATTCGGGAAGATTCACTCTATAGAAGGAATGGCACTTTTTGATCCCCAAAAGTACCCCTCCTCCACGTGAATCCTCACGATCCAATCGAATAATGTTAAAATCAAAAAAAGGGAGATCAATTTCTGAAGAGAGCCATGTTTCACAGAGGGCAAATGCATCGCAATTATTGTTATGGACTAAATACTTGAACGAATCTAATTTCGGAATAAGACTTCGACAATTCCACTGTAGAACAGTGATCAAATCCCCGACCTCGTTTGGAAAATTATCCATCGAAGGAGATGATAGCTGCAAGAAGGGGCCATTTTGAAGTCAATTGCTTCAAGAAGGATTTCACAGTGGGAAGCAATGTGAGGACAATGCTTTTCAGAGGATCAGAAATGTTGAGGTATTTGAGAATACCGTCCACAATGTCATCAAATGAGAACAGCCCAGATGAAGAAGGGGTTTCTGTTCTTAAAATTGGGGCATCAGGGGTTTTGGATGTCCCCGGAAGAGGTGGAAAATCCTGGGTATAATCAGTTCTGCGGAATCCAGGAGGAGTAGAAGTCTCCTTTTTTCCACCACTCCTTGATTTGGGCAAGCTGATTTGGGGTTCTTGATCTGCAACTTTCCGCGAACGGATGCGTTTTCGTTTCCGGGCAGAACCTTCCGGAAAACTGAAAGAAACTCCCTCCTCAGCCAAGTCAGAGCCAGACTCGTCATCTGACAAAAGAGCGAAGGGATTTGTTTCGTTGGTCGATGGCTTGGCTGTCTTAAGCATTTCTGCAAAAGACCGCCTGGAACGTTCCTTAAGGGAGCGTTTCATTTTGTCCCCGAGCTGTTTGTACGCCGGGCACGACGAGAGAGCATGAGGAGGAGTTCCGTTGCAGTACACGCATTTTGGTGCAGTAGCTGCGCAGGCGCCATCCTCATGTTTCTCCCCGCATGTGGAGCAGCGTGCCTTGTTGCCGCAGTGGGAGGCCGTATGTCCCAACCGCTTACAATTCTGGCAGTTCATGACCCGAGGTACAAACAACCGCACAGGAAGACGAAGTTTTCCCAGCTCGATGTATTGAGGAAGGGCAGATCCAGAAAAGGTCACCCGAAACGAGTCTGTGGGGGTAAAACTCTTTTTACCCTCGCTGAGCGATACTGACTTCATTCTATGAACGGCCAGTATCTTTACCGGAGGAAGCAAGGGGTTCTTGAATCGGCCAACCGCTTGCTTCTCCAGTATCTCGGGGTTCAGGCTCGCCTCAGTGACCACGCCTTCGATCTCCACATCAGAGGCTGGAATGTACACCCTATATTCCAGTGTGAAAAACTGGGAAACAGCAATTTCATTAGCCTGTTTCAGGTTAGCGACGGTCACACGAAGTTTGTTGTGCCTAACCTTCGTTATTTCGGTCACGGCAGAGAATCGCTTTGTCAGATCATCAGATATCTGAACAACATTCAAGGGTTTGTTTTTGGGCTGAAAATAGACAACCCATGGGCCAGTCGAGTCATTCGGGTAGGCCCGCAATCTGGAGTTTTTCTCAGCCTGCCCATTGACAGACTGAGACGACGAACCAGGGATGACATCATCATTTTTCTTAGATGAATGGTCATCCATGTCGTCTTCTGATAAAACGTCCATTTTGTTCAACTAGTGGGAGCGCAAAACGCTCTCCCACTGAACGCACAGACACAATACACAATACAATGTGGTGCACTTGATCGAGGCTCGGTACTCAGCGCACACAGGCGCACGATGATTGATGAACGATGTAGATGTAGAAACGGGTGCTCACACTCGATGATGATGATACGTAAGCGGGTATGCGTGAGCGCGTATGCGTGACCACGCAACGATGATGCCGAAATTGGTTTGTGAATTACCAATAGCACGGATTAATCGTTCCGAAAATAACACTTTCTACTTAAAAAAAAAACTCACTTTTCGATCAATTTACCGGGAACTAGGCCAGGAGTCACTTAGTGAGAAAAAACTGATAATTTATATCAAGCGAATACCGAGAAAACTTCCAAAACAACGGAGCGCGAAACAAGTCGACCGTACTTCTTGCTAGGACGCAGTGGTATGATGTAGTTACTTTTAATAAGTGGCAATCGAAGCATCTGGTTGTTTCTCAAGGACCTAGGCTGCACATTGATGTTTATTTTTTCCAATAAAGCTGAACAATCAACTCGATACTGCAGAACATCAGCGACAAACATAGCTCTTAGAATGTCGCAACTGGTGTTGAGAGGTTCTAGGTGTTTTAATGAACAATGTTCCTTGTAGGGGTTGGATTAAAAGGATTACGCCATGGTAATCGCCGAAGTGCGTAGCGAATGAATCTGCGTTGAACTTACTCGATTCGCTAAACCCTATTGTAATAAAAAAGGGTTCCAAACAGCTACACCATATTCTAATGTAGATCGTACTCGGGAACAGTTTAACGATTTAAGGCAGTACGCGTCAGTGAAATCCTTAGCTGTCCTAAAGATAAACCCCAAAGATCTAGAGGCTTCGATTTTTCGATCTTTTCGTGAACAAAGAATTGATCCGAAAAATCGGAAATCTGGATGAAAAAGATCGATCTCCAAAGATAGATCAAAGATCGCCCAATCCTACATCGCACTCATGTTGCATCGTGAAGACTGGTAGAAACATAGCATCTGCATGCGTTTGAATCTTGAGAAAAATCTTAAGATCATCAGCGAATGACAAACCAGGTGTCTCTAGCACAAAGTTCACATCGTTGAAATAAATTAAGAAAATTATTGGCCCGAGTTGACTTCCTTGAGGAATACCTGAAGTTGCTGGTACTTCATCAGCTCGGTTAGTCTCAGTTCAATTGAGGCTATTCGGTCCATGAAGCCAGGTAGGCACTCATCTTATTTCCTTTCAAAGGTAAGGGAGTAGACAAAAGATCATATATGATTACCATTGTAAGGGTCTCAATCAATCCCAGGCGATGAGAAGGCGGACTCTCTCTCAAAGGTGGGTGCGCAGGAAGGAGAATTTTACCATTTAGTGCGTCTGAGTACCCTTTCGAGTTGGCAAACCGATTCAACTATTTCTTCGAGAGCGTGGTTTAAAGGCTTGGGCTTAAGTCGTGACTTCATTTGCGTGATGAGTAGACTTATGTCCAAGCACTACTCGCTACAACATCTGTCGGTATGGAAACGGTTACGATGACATCGATCACGCAGTTTGTCAATGTGTCCATCTTACCCTTCAAAGTGTCCGTCTTACTCATACGTTATGTCCATCTTTCCCGACCATGTGTAGAAACTACGATTTTGAGACATTTTTTAATTATCATAGAAAATAGAAAACTTGTTAAAAAATCACCGGTGTATGTGAGTATAATGACAAAATGTGACCTTAAATCTCGAATTGTACGATAAGTGCGAAAAATATATTATTATTTGAACAGATTTTGCAACTTAACCTTAAGGTGTCCGTCTTTACCTACTTTCCCCTACGCATAATGACGCCGCCAGAGAGCAACTTTTGAATACCCTTGAGGCCCAAGGAAGACAACCCTATATCTTCATCAGATACGTGTTGGGAACCCGCGATTCCTGCTATATGTAGTCGATTTATGTGTTTCTGCAAATGACTAGTATAAGAATTTAATTCCTTTGTCTTTTGTCTGTCTTTAATAGTTTCGTTTGTCTTGTCCCCCCGTCTCGACGAGTCTCATCGTCGCCCACTGATCATCATAGCCGGTTGAACTCCAGACGAGACTAGAACCGCACTACCGTTCATACTGGCGCCAACGCTCTGATGAGACAACGAAACCTTACCCCCAAGCTCCTTGCCTGATCCTATCCTTCAACAATGTACCTCTCTAACCTCGAGTAAGCCGCGAGTTTACGGCCTGCTACTAGACATAGAATTAAGTGAATTTTGTTGAACAATTAACAATGAATTATCGGCTCCGTAAAGCTAACGAACTAGGTAAAAAAAAAACTTTGTCGAAGACTACAATACGATATGATCTTTGTACAAAAAGTTACTGATATTTCACTTTAGACCACACGTAGCTACAAGCTTATATATACGAGGAGCAGTAGGTCTAAATTCATATCAACATATTTTTTTCAAGAAGTCTTATAGTTTTTCAGTCGTTGAAAAAGTTGTTCTGCAAATTTGAGAAATATTTGAATTTTTGACAAGCAAACATATATTTTCCCATGCAAAATTTAAAATTCTCCCACAAATCCAGATCATAAATAAATTCGTTCAAATTTGACACCTTTGTTCGGGACCGCAATACACATCGGACGAGCAGTAGAAAACAGGGGGTTGTGATCCACCATACAAACTTGACCCACCCTAGTTCCCGCGTATAATTTATTCAGCGATTTCAATTCAACATAGGCAGAAGCGCTAACTTCGTAAAATTATTAGAGGAGGCAAGATTTTTTTGATAATAGTTTATTTTATAAAACGGTTGAAGCTACACTACCGATGATAAGTTTAAGGACACCCCAAAAAACCATGCAAATATGTTTTGTTCAATTTTCGATCTCCAAAGGTTATTTGAATGGTATGAATGGCATAGCATAAGGGAAGGTCCATTAATTATGTCATGCAAATTGGGCCTATTTTCAACCCCCCCCCCCCGCTCCCCCTGTTGTCACATTTTTTATATGGACCTTAATTGTTTTTTGTAAGGCTCATCACAGTTTCCAAAACCCCCCTAATAGCGTGACATAATTAATGGACGATCCCTAAGTGTTCTACTACTACTTTTATTCCAAAATTTGGCCAACCCAATTCTGAGAAAATCAGTCACGATTCTTCAGAGTAAATTTTGAAAAATATTGTAATTTGGGTGAACTTTTAGCATACAAAATTCGAAAATTATATTGAACAATTTGCCTACGAGGAAATTTCCATTCAATACCTTTCAAATGATCTAAAGAGAACGAAAATTGGACGTAACATGACATAGATATGAACATAGCTAATTTGTCTTGTTTTTTTTTTTTTTTTTGAGGTGTGCTTAAACTTATGCTCGGGAGTGTAGTTAGAACCGATGATTGTGATGTTCTTGATCACTTTAAAAGGGTTACTACCTTTTTTTTCATTTCTGTAACTGAAAATCAGTTCGTGATTGACGTAGTGACTGAATTAGTAGAGTGAAGACATCTCATACTATCGTCGATGCGGGTTTCTTTGAATTCTTTTTAGGATAGTCGAAACAGCGGCGCCGGTGGTGTAGTGATAAGCGTGATTACCTCTCACCCCAGCAGGGTTCAATCCCAGTCGGCGCCGCCGGGATGATGTGAGGCATAACATCTCTGATCACGCCTTCCTTCCGAAGGGAAGTAAAGCCGTTGGTCCCCGGTTCATGAGTTGATAGGTCGATAGGTAGGGTCCAGGTGTGGGAGCTGCCTTCCTGGCGTCGGTAGCATTGGTGCTCAGCACGGAAAACAAGATCGACGGAAAACAAATCAAGGAAAAAAAAAGGATTATCGAAATAATCTATGTACTTATATTTTTATATAGTCGATATGTTAGGCAGTTATTATAAGCATAACTCTATAATGAGGAAATTTACATTTACTGCGTATGTACTCAGATTTACTGTCCCTTCCATTTTTTTTTAGTTAGAGGAGTGGAGCGACGGACAAGCGTCTATAATAAATTTCTGAAAAAAAGATTCTAAAGAAAATGCTTATAGACGCTTTTTAAGAAGATTCTAAAAGATGAATCTATTGGCAGCTCATTTTAGACACTTGCCTGTTACTCCGTTCCTCTGATTATAAAAAAAATATCTAAATAGCTTCGCAGTAAATGCGCATTTTTCCAACGTTTAAGGAGCATTTCATCGTTTTAATATTACTATTCCATAGTTGCCATTCCATAATATCATACAACATTGTTTTATGCTAAATGAATGCAAGTAACCCTGACTCCAATTGACACATACAAGAGGCAAAAACCGATCCGGAAGTTCCTCATGACAACTGTTTACAAGTTCATTTTGGGACTACTCTCGCCTTACACATCTGCTGGCCATCCGAGACTGGCGTTTGTCGGTCATCTACTCACGTTACTTCTAGGAAAACACCAATGCACGATTTCTTTATATAATCTTCGCATCACATCGCTCGTCATGGGTTCGCAGCACGTGCCACTTCTCCAGACGGCTAAACTCACGGAAGGAAAGCTTTTTCCATTTCACCCAAACTCGTGAGTGTGTATGTGTGTATGACTCGATCAGGGCAGCTGTGCGCTGCACTAAAAAAATAAAGATGCGAATAACCGGTAATACCTACATTATTTTTTGATTAGCCTAATTGGCATTATGTTTCTTTCGGCATCGTGCTGTGAATGAAGTAGACGAAGGCCGTCAATCTCATGGCCTAACATTTCGTAAACATGCAACGGTGATATAGGATCGCATTTCACATTCGGAACACAATCGCTCCTGCTGTTGGTACAGACCGTTGACGAGTGCTGCACTCCGTGGCCATCCATTCGTTGCTCATGTAGAATACAGTCGAATATACGAACCAAAACTTAGCTACTGCGAGGGGATACTCATAGTCCATCTTCTATCTCCGCCTTTGCACAACATGACACTACACATGAGATATTAGCGTGGGACACCGTGACCCGCTGGCATAGTCGTCTTTACTGGTTGGGAATCTAAATGCCAGACCTTCTATCTCGCAAATGAATGCTTAGGTTAAGAAAATAACAAATGCTTGAAACGCAGCAGAAAATTAACGTATTCTGACAAAGTACATTTTGCCTCGGGATGTGCGAATTGCTATCTTTATTTATTCCAAATTTAAATTAAATTACATATCATTTTAATCTACGTTCTCAAGCTACTACTGTCACTTACCATTATTAGTTGTTATGATATATATCTAAGTGTGTTTAGATTGTTTCTGCTTTGGAAATTCAGTGTTTTAAACAGGTTTTCTATACCTGCATGTCAGTATAAAAATGGTCATCTTAAAACTAAAAACTAAAACTTAATCTTATCTAAAGTCGTTGCAGGACTCTTTTGCCCGAAAATATTAATTATTTTGTTGGTCATTTGTTCTAAAGCCTCAACATTCTAAATTCTATATACCTCGGTAGTACTGTACCAGGGAGACAACTTCAAAATCATCTTCAGAGGAAGCTCTAGGCTTACGTGCGAATATTATAAGTTGAGTCTTGGAGGCTTATGAAGACATCTTCAATTTTCGTTAATAAGAAGTGAAAATATTTAACTTTTTCTGTAATCTGCTGCAAATAACACGAAGACTTCTTCCTTTAGCGGAAATGCCTGTGTCATCGGCGAACAAATATTTGTGGCAACCTTGGAGGTCCTAAGTGAAAATGTTATACAATATAGTCCCAAGAATGCTACCCTGAGGAACTCCAGCTCTATCAGGTAATCGTTCAGATTTGGAATTTTGTTAATGTATCTGCAGATTCCTGTCAGTTAAATAATGTTGATCTTATTTCAAAATATAGAGAGGAAAAATAAACATTTTAAATTAAGCAATCAAACCTTCATGCCAAACACTGTCGAATACTTTTTCTATGCCTAGAAGAGCAACTCCAGTTGAGCAGATTTGTTTGAACGAATTTAATTGGTAGCTCTTAAATGTTGATGCGTAGTTTAATGCCCTTGGCGAAATCCAAACTTCTCATCTGAGAAAATTGAGTTCGTATTGATGTGAAGCATCATTCGATTTAAAATTATCTTTTCAAAAAGTTTACTTATTGAAGAAAGCAAACTTATTGGACGGTAGCTAGAAGCTTCAGCTGGATTTTTATCCGGCTTCAAAATTAGAACAACTTTTGCATTTTTCCATTTATCAGGAAACTATGCCAAATGGAATAATCTGTTAAAAAATTTTAACAAGAAAGACAAGCTACTCTCTGGAAGTTTTTTGATGAGGATATGGAAAATTCCATCATCACATGGAGCTTTAATATTGTGAAACCTTTTACACATAGATCATACTTTTTCAAAATCAGTCCCCCAGGAATCAGCAAACATATTTTCCCGAGAAAAAATATCCATATAATCCTGAGCAACCTGTTTCTCAATAGGACTAGTAAGACCCAAACTGAAATTATGGGAAATCTCGAGTTGCTTAACAAGTTTCTGAGCTTTTTTTTCGAATTTCTCATTTCGTAACATTATGTTCAAAAGTTTTGTTCCTCAGGGCAGAGAATCGCTTTTTATTTTGTTTTTGAAAATCCCGCCCGATAATTTTCATTGCAGGATCGCGTGTTCTTTGATATTGCCTCCTATGGGCAATCAAGAACTGTCTGTCTGTCTGTCTGTCTGTCTGTCTGTCTGTCTGTCTGTCTGTCTGTCTGTCTGTCTGTCTGTCTGTCTGTCTGTCTGTCTGTCTGTCTGTCTGTCTGTCTGTCTGTCTGTCTGTCTGTCTGTCTGTCTGTCTGTCTGTCTGTCTGTCTGTCTGTCTGTCTGTCTGTCTGTCTGTCTGTCTGTCTGTCTGTCTGTCTGTCTGTCTGTCTGTCTGTCTGTCTGTCTGTCTGTCTGTCTGTCTGTCTGTCTGTCTGTCTGTCTGTCTGTCTGTCTGTCTGTCTGTCTGTCTGTCTGTCTGTCTGTCTGTCTGTCTGTCTGTCTGTCTGTCTGTCTGTCTGTCTGTCTGTCTGTCTGTCTGTCTGTCTGTCTGTCTGTCTGTCTGTCTGTCTGTCTGTCTGTCTGTCTGTCTGTCTGTCTGTCTGTCTGTCTGTCTGTCTGTCTGTCTGTCTGTCTGTCTGTCTGTCTGTCTGTCTGTCTGTCTGTCTGTCTGTCTGTCTGTCTGTCTGTCTGTCTGTCTGTCTGTCTGTCTGTCTGTCTGTCTGTCTGTCTGTCTGTCTGTCTGTCTGTCTGTCTGTCTGTCTGTCTGTCTGTCTGTCTGTCTGTCTGTCTGTCTGTCTGTCTGTCTGTCTGTCTGTCTGTCTGTCTGTCTGTCTGTCTGTCTGTCTGTCTGTCTGTCTGTCTGTCTGTCTGTCTGTCTGTCTGTCTGTCTGTCTGTCTGTCTGTCTGTCTGTCTGTCTGTCTGTCTGTCTGTCTGTCTGTCTGTCTGTCTGTCTGTCTGTCTGTCTGTCTGTCTGTCTGTCTGTCTGTCTGTCTGTCTGTCTGTCTGTCTGTCTGTCTGTCTGTCTGTCTGTCTGTCTGTCTGTCTGTCTGTCTGTCTGTCTGTCTGTCTGTCTGTCTGTCTGTCTGTCTGTCTGTCTGTCTGTCTGTCTGTCTGTCTGTCTGTCTGTCTGTCTGTCTGTCTGTCTGTCTGTCTGTCTGTCTGTCTGTCTGTCTGTCTGTCTGTCTGTCTGTCTGTCTGTCTGTCTGTCTGTCTGTCTGTCTGTCTGTCTGTCTGTCTGTCTGTCTGTCTGTCTGTCTGTCTGTCTGTCTGTCTGTCTGTCTGTCTGTCTGTCTGTCTGTCTGTCTGTCTGTCTGTCTGTCTGTCTGTCTGTCTGTCTGTCTGTCTGTCTGTCTGTCTGTCTGTCTGTCTGTCTGTCTGTCTGTCTGTCTGTCTGTCTGTCTGTCTGTCTGTCTGTCTGTCTGTCTGTCTGTCTGTCTGTCTGTCTGTCTGTCTGTCTGTCTGTCTGTCTGTCTGTCTGTCTGTCTGTCTGTCTGTCTGTCTGTCTGTCTGTCTGTCTGTCTGTCTGTCTGTCTGTCTGTCTGTCTGTCTGTCTGTCTGTCTGTCTGTCTGTCTGTCTGTCTGTCTGTCTGTCTGTCTGTCTGTCTGTCTGTCTGTCTGTCTGTCTGTCTGTCTGTCTGTCTGTCTGTCTGTCTGTCTGTCTGTCTGTCTGTCTGTCTGTCTGTCTGTCTGTCTGTCTGTCTGTCTGTCTGTCTGTCTGTCTGTCTGTCTGTCTGTCTGTCTGTCTGTCTGTCTGTCTGTCTGTCTGTCTGTCTGTCTGTCTGTCTGTCTGTCTGTCTGTCTGTCTGTCTGTCTGTCTGTCTGTCTGTATGTCTACTGAACCAATCGGCGTGAAAATTTGTATGCAGGGGTTTTTGGGGCAGGGAAAGCTTCTTATGATAGTTCGAGACCCCTCCCCTCTCTGTAAAGGGGGGCTCCCATACAAATGATACAAAAATTTCTGCATAACTCGAGAACTAATCAAGCAAATGGAACCAAATATGGCATGTGGAGGTCATAGCGGGTAGCCCCTTAGACCGAGTATTCTAATTCAAAATATTTAATGATTTAAAATCCATTGCTGAATTTCAATGCCATGACTATATTATTCGCAAATTTTCTCCAGTTTGAAAACCATCAAACATGGAGCTAGTTTTTAGCAGATCAGTATTAATGTCAATAAATGATTTCTGTAAAATTTCATTTTAGGAGCAGTAATGCTTCCTACGATAAAATTTTCAAAATTTCCGTTTAATTATTTTGGCTAGTATTTTGATTTCAACCCGCTACAACAGAAGTAAAGGTAGCTCCATTTACTCGTTGAACATTGTTAGCAGCAGTGATGGAAAAGTTCACGAAAACTCACTATGACTCGCGAACTTTTCCCTTGGTGAACTACGTGAAATATCGCGAACATTTCCAACACTGGTTAGCAGTGAGGAGAGCAAATATAGATGAAGAATTTGAAGCAGGGGTGATATTTGTATCTATGGGTACGAATGGTACGAATATGGAGCATAAGGCTAGCTTTTTTCAAGGCCTTTAGGTTGTTTGGTTCACTAGACTTGAAGTGAACTAAATAATCCCGTTGCGTGAATCGCCAGGACGAGATTTCATTTTTATTTTTGTTACTTGAAGTGGCACATTTCCAAGTAACTTTGCCAGTTCATCTTTGAATCCAGGGATTCATCACTGGGCAGACCTTTCATGACAACCTTGAACACACGTTCAGTTTTGGTGTCGTAGGTGAAAAATTGGTGCTGCTACTGAGTAAGATTCTTGAGAAGACGTTTGAACCCGTCCAAGGTTTTATTCAATACACGGCATTCACCACAACGGCCAATTTTCAGTGAAAACTTAAATTTCTCGAAGTTCAAAAGTTCTGTGCGAAGAGCATGCAAATCGGAAGTGGTTATCACAATAGGGGGAATCTTTCCCATCGTGGCATTAAGCCGGGAAAGTTTACTAGAATTTTTCCTGGATGATGGATAATTCTCATCATCCGTGAGCAATTCAAATTAATGTCATCAAAAGGGATATCAAGAGATTGCCCTTTTCTTTTGCACTTAGGCGCCATGACGGCAGTAGCTAAATGTATCCAAATCGAAAAGTGCTATTTAAATTTGTTGTAGCTTTAGGTAGTAGTAACACTTCGCATTTTGCCCACCATGTTCTGAATCATGGAGAGGACACGAGAGAAAGCACAGGTACATCGTTCATGCTTTTAGCCCAGTCAGCAACCTTTTTCTATTTTTTTTTTCGACATGATTCATTTCACTCACTAATACACTCCAAATTTTTCTTCCTCCATTTTCTTGCAATGGGCCACAGGTCGGTATATCTCATCCTTCGTTCATGCGGTCCCCACGTACATCCTGCGATGATGAATCCCTCAGTATTGTAAGCAAATCTTCGGGCCTAGCCTTTCCTCAGTCTCTAAAGGCGCAGCTACAAAGTAAGACCATGCTGGAGGTGACTGGGTGGAGTTTTTCGGGTTGAAGAATTTCTCGACTTCCCTGGGCATTGAGTATGATTGTACTTGGCACACAATTAAATTAATGCAAAAATGGTACAGGCATCGAAAGCTCTCAATTAATAACTGTGGAAGTGCATCTAGAGCACTAATAGCGAATTCGTTTATTGTTCAGTTCCAACCTGGATCGGGTATCAAGATTGGGTCTGCTTGTTTTCTGACAAACGTCAGTTTGCTCGTTTGTTTTCAAAACCTAGCTCAGGTTGAGGTTCACACTGACAAAAAGTTCGGTTTCGCACTGGGTTGGAACTGGTGTTAACCCCGATAATAAACGAATTCGCTATAAGTTGAGAGCACGCAATAAGGTAAAGTGCGATAAGCAATAAGCTTTAAATGCGAAGAAGAAGAAGAAGAATGTAAGCAAATCGCACATCCTTCGGTTGGGTGTAGTGTTGTTGGTACACGCAAACCAAAAATCTATTACAATGATTGTTAGTTCCGTGTCCTATCATCTTCTGTTCATGAACATCGCAACGAATGTTAGAAGTTGACCTTACAGGCGATGTAATGGTTTTTTATCTTTTTTTATTATTTTGTGTTCTATCTACGCTTTCGACTATACCAGTAAGCTTGTAGAACGACGCACATTGTAGAACATTGTAGAACGACGCACACACTTGCCTCGAATCTATCTAGCAGAAAAAGCATACGAAGTCGAGTATGCGAGAATATGAGCGCTTCATAATCGCAACGTTCGTGGTTCGAGTCCAGTCGGCAACCTTTTTCCTAATACACTCTACATTTTTCGGTCTCCAATTTTCTTGCATTGGACCGCAGCTAGGTATATCGCATCCTCGGTACATGCGGTCTCCACTAACATCCTCTGATGATGAATCCCACATAATTGTAAGCGAATCTTACATCCCCCGGTTGCGTAGACGAGCTCCATGAGAAAAGGCCGCAACAAGTTTTGTTTACAAAAGTTGATGAGGCCTTTTTAATTGTTAATTTTGAATTTAACATTTTTCTACACTCCACATGCTCCCCTATTACGTTACGTAATTTGTGAACATACCCGAAGCAGGCCCCCCTTCAGTAGGTTTTCTCCTGACTATGAAAATCAAACACATTTTTCGTAAATGAATGGCAAAAATATACTTTACTTAAGATTCAAGTTTCAGCCTCCTTTTGAATGAGCGACAAAATCAATGTGTTTGATTTAAAAAAAAAATCAATCGCTAGAAGCACTTATTGTCACGGTTGGCGTGAAATTGCAGTTTGAAAAATAAAATTCAAAGATCCATTTCTAAACTTTTCTCGGCCTAGAAGCAGTCCACGACCTCCATTCACGCGCTTGCTGCTAAACTTTATCCCGGCCGGTGCACACTCACGCACACGTCAAATATAAATATTAGAAGTCACAGAAGGAAGATGTGTCCACAGCCAACTGGCCTCCTAGGGCACAGCGGCGGGTTTGTGTATTCTCAGCCAGTCGGAAAAAGCTTGCGTGAATCTCTCGACACTTCAACTTACCGGTCGCCGTTTGTTGAACGGTATGGTATCATGTGACTAAGTTGACAATGTGTGCGGTGTGTGGTATTTGCGGCTCCGCCATCGCATTGTCTGACCTCTAGCGAATCCGTGTGCTAAGTTTTGCCGACACTATATAGTTTAGCTTGTGTGCTAGAAACTGGGGAAACGCTATACATGCATACCTACACCCAACCGAGAAATGTAGGATTCTATTACAGATTCGTATAAAAAAATGCAAAATTTGTAAAGTTTCACCGCATGAATAGATTCTGTACTGTGGTCGTCGAAAGGTTTTTAATCAAAGTTTGTTCCGCAAATGCACTGTGGTTAGTAAATCATTTCGTGAGGGTTAAATACAAAAATATGCATCCTGAAATAAAAACTTACTTGCACGCTACTGTCCATTGTCAGAACTGACATTTGTTGTAAGAAAATTTTCAGAGAGTTGATGCTTATGCCATTTGTTTTGCGTGTATACGACTAGTGACCAGTCCATTGTTCAACAGTGGAACGAAAATCTGTGCCAGCTGGTCGTCTAAAGTGGACGAGAATGCTTGCAAAACGATACTAATTTCACCAAGGGACCATAAAAGCATACAAAATGTGGCAGCCTTTAAAACGTTCTGCGCCAGCCCCGCAATAATTTTTCGCTTTTAACGGCAAATTATGCCCTTGCTGCATCGAAGAACGTCGACGATAACGTCCGTTGATGACAGTGGGGACAACTTGATGTGTTCATTTCAACGAACTGCTTCATTCTACTCACCTTTAGAGTACATGCATAGTTTATCATTCATGTAGTGAAGGATAACACTGTAAATCTTTAAACAAATGTGAAAATTTTATGCAAATTGTTCTCTTGTCGACCATTTGAATATACAGTAATGAACCGATTTTGTCTGCCCCTCCACACATCAAACCTTAATTTTTCAATAATTTCGCATAATCGTAACACAGAGAACAGACATCCAAGCTTAAATATTTTTTTAGAAAAATTATGTGCAAGAATTCAAATTAAAATACGTTAGAAACACTAGCGACTCGAGTTATCACTTTTTCGATTAATGAGTTAAATGAACTAAAATTTGGGTTGATCTTATTGACCATGCATCCAAATGAACTGTAAAATCATTTCAAAACAAACAAGACAAAACAAACAAGACAAATCAAACGAAAATCAATCGAGTTATTATTTTCATTATTTTCGAATAAAAAAACTTTAAAGTTTCATGTAGATCTACAACCATTTTGACGTAGACTACGTCTTACGCGAAAATACTTGGGGTAAATCGAAAATCTAAAATTGCGATCGTCACGAAAAGGTGTAAGGTTTTGAACGCTTATAACTTTGTCATTTATAAATGAAATTAAAATCTCTTGTAAGCTGTTACAATCAACGCTTTTTCAATTTTTCATAAAAAAAAACTGTTTTAAAAATGTACAAATAAAAAGTGATAATTTTATCACTGTTTTCATGAAATAAACGTTCTCCCCAAACCCAGTCGTGATAATTGAGTACCATTTGGTTGCACATCGTGCTGCTTGAATCTGAAAAGTTATAAAACAGCGCTGCTAATGTGCCTCAACTCATGTTCGCTTCGGACGGCGGGTAGGAAGGCGGTTCCTGTCAAGCGCGCAGCGTTCGAGTTTTGCACCTCGAACTTTGCCCATCATTCCCGTTGAGATCACTGGCTGCTGATAGCGGCGTCGCCTCGATGGTGCAAGCGCTCCTTGCCTGAATGATAACTACAAATCTCGATTACTTTTTCGATAGGACATATCAGCTTTTGTAAACAACGCTTTTTATAGTCGGTTTGGCATAACTGATAGCTCGTCTCACTTACCAACACCACTATATCAGGTAGGGGAAAATTTCCTCTATCTGATGATAGTGCTAGCATGCGTGGGTGAGCTACCAGTTACGCCAAATCGACAATCAAATGCGTTGTTCACAAAAGCTGATACGTCCCTTCGAAAAAGTAATCAACAAATACTTCTTGGGCTGTGTATCAATTGCCGAGTTAAATTTAACTTGCGGTTAAACGTGACATTTCGAACGTTATTTTCAATATTCGAAAATGCCAAAAATTGATCAGTTTTCAAACATAACTCAGCCACGGTTACCAAAATTTAACTTCTAGTCGGTCGAAAATAACCACGATCGTATAGCAGGGTTATTCGATAACTCATCTATCACTTTCTACCACGAGTTAAATATAACTCGCCCACAGCGACACAGCCTTGGAAGTAAAATTAGGTCCATCGATAAATTACGTATACTTTTTTTGGCCAACTAACCCCCCCTTCCCCCTTAGAGCGTGTTTTGCAATACACCTAATACATGGTCAGTCCCAACTTTTGAAACCCCTCTCCTCCCTCAACTACTACGTTATGTTGAAAGTTCCCTAATCATTGGGCTACAGTGAAAATCAGCAGCACACACCACACAAAATGGGTTGAACATTTAGGTGAAATTTCGGTATTGATCACCAATATCTCGCGATCAGAACATTTTAGCTTGAAATCCTTCCATTTAATTCTCGGTACATCTTTAATCTATTGATTGAATAAAAAAATACTAATTTTTTTTTTTAAGATTTCGTGCATTTTATGAACGCACATCCATTATTTAGCGGGATGTTTCTGTCAAGGTTTCTGTGGTAAAAAAAAAAGGTTTTCCCTGCACAGATTACAGACTCCTGTGCCAAGCATTGAAATTATCAGACGGTACCTTAAATTATGCATTTAGATTAGCTATGAAAGTTTATCCTACTTGGAAAATTATGCCATAGAACGGTTTATAAAATCCCAGATTTTTTGCTGATGGGGGCGAGGCATAGCAATCCGTTCGATTGCATAATTTTCCAAGTAGGAGGGACTTACAATGCTTATCTCTTAGCAGTACTGTCGAGTTTTGTTTAGTGCTAGGTACTGAAATTTGGCAGTGAGCGTTCAAAAGGGCCTACTTTAGGATTGGGCGATCTTCAGAGAAAGATATATTTGGCTCTAGAATCGACCCACTGAATAAATCGGTCCCGAAGAATCGATCTTTGGTAGATCGATCTTTTGATTGTTTTCAATACGCTTCTTTACGTTGGTATTCAAAGAAATCTTTTTCTTTATAATATTCAATTAAATCACCGACCAGAAATTTGTCTTGAATAAAATGCGCGCAAAGCAACGAGCAAACGAAAACAAAGAGGAAATGAACGTCACACTTGCTCACTGTCAATATGTGTGTCAGTTTAGTTCGGTTGCCAACAAAGTACTCGGAGGAACATAATGATACATTAATTGATCAAATTGAATCCTTTTCGATAAAAATAGGAATAAATTTAGCACAGGAGGCAGGTAGCCCAAACCTTCAAATGTTGCTGTGTTCGTAAATATTGCAAACGCAAATAGTGACATAATTGTAATCCAGCTAATATTTAACATTGGAAGCGATACCGATGTTGGCGTTGTTTTCGTTAAATACCACGCAGTCTGGGGTGAGAGTAAATCGTTTTTTCGATGTAAACACACTTAAAAAATTTAACACCTATTTTTTTGAAGATCGAAAAGATCGAAAGAAAAAATCGATTTTTTCGATCTTTCCGTGGGCAAAGAATAGATCCGAAAATCGAAAATCGGGATGAAAAAGATCGATCTTCCAAAGATCGCCCAATCCTAGCCTACTTGTAATGGTCAATTCTCTTCATCAATTTTCTCTTTACATTGCTACAGCTAAGCGAAACAACTCAAGCTAAATATTGCATTAGGTCCTAAGAAACATTGACAAGATTTTTTTCGTTGACTTTCTCCGTGAATCCACTCGGCCCAGGTATTTTCAGCACAAATATCCGAAGAACTTCAAGATTAGGGCGTAATTGATTTTGTAAACAAACACGCTAATCACCGATTTCTCGCGAATTTAAGCTCAAGTTAAAAAGTTATCCACACAAACAGTTAGAGGAATGATTCTTCTATCATTTGGTATAGTTTGTTGGCGAGATTGACCTTTAATTCGCGAGAAATCGGCGATTAACGTGTTTGTTTACAAAAGCAATTACGCCCTACTATTGAAGCTCTTCGGATATCTATTAAAGAAATTTTTATCTAACATCTAATACGACAAATAAAGAAACAGTTTTGTGCTCAAGTTATTAACGGAATAAAAAGTCGACGAAGAGAATCGATCAATGCTACTTAGGACCTAATGCAATGTTCAGCTTGAATATTATCTGAAATTTGTTCATTGTAGTGCTGTTACAGGTTGTATTGCCCAAGTAACCAACAAGCCCGTTAATCGCCCTTTCTGCTATATAAGGCTGCTATACGACTGATATAAAGTTCGGAAACCCTTTATTTACCTTATATCACAAAAAGGGCCATTATCGGGTAGTTAGCGGGCTCGGTGGTTACTTGGGCGGTTATCAAAAGTAACAGCAAACGCACCGAGAAATGTTAATCCAAGCGAGTTATTAACAAAAGAGAAAATCGATCACGGTTTCGTTCTTATGTATGCTCACTGTAGAATTTGTAATCTGTGATAGATATGGAAGTCACTTTTTTTTCACCACAGAAACACCCCATGTCTTATGACAAATTATATAGGGGAAATGACGGCTTCGGCATGCCAGACTATTTTCGGCAACCCAAATTGAAACACTATTTTCACTGGATTTTCTTACGAAAACACTTCGCTGAATGCATGCAAACGATTGTTTATGCTTTCAGCTTCAATTTGACTATATTTTTACCACTGAGAAAAAGCAATCTAGCAAGGTTTTCTTGAAATGAAACACACGCACTACAAATTGTAGCTGATTTCGAGTTGCCGATAATAGAACAGCAGATTTACATGCAGTTCAAATGGAATGGTTGCCGAAGAAAAACTGGTTGCCGACAATACTCGCTCTCACTAGAGAAGATTGGAGCTTTGTAAAAGCGTTTCAAAACAGTTTTTGACAATTCTTTCGACTGAAATTGTTAGAGCAGCTGGCAGCAAAAGATTGTAAACAAACCAATACTGAATATGTGTGCGTTCCTTAGAGAAAAAGGCTATAGAAAGAAGGTCGCTGCTTAGGTTGCCGAGAATACGTAAATTCCCCTATGTGCGTCTACAAAACGCGAACGAAATCTTAAAAAACAGCAATATTTAGTATTTTTTTTTTGTTGCTCAATCGGTAGATAAAAGATGTACCTAGAACTTATTGGAGGGATTTATGCCTAATCGAGATCATCCCGATCAACTCCGGAGTAATTTGAGATTTGGGCGTTATTGCTTTTGTGAACAAACACTTCAATCACCGATTTCTCGCGAATAAAAACTCAGCCTAGAAAACTAACAAAATACTAATGTAGAGGAATGATTCCTCTGCGATTTGGAATAGTTTGTTCGCGAGATTGAGCTTTTATTCGCAAGAAATCAGCGATTGACATATTTGTTTACAATAGCAATTACGCCCAAATCTCGAAGTTCTCCGGAACTACGAAATGTTGCATAACATTGATGTAAAATTGTGCACTCCGTTTTTGTGTGTGCATTCTGTTTTTAGCGTTTTGAAGTTGAATCGCTGAGGAAACATTATTTCTGATAAATCTCAGCACCACATAAAAATTTCAAGAGCACAATAATCAGCTCTCACAAAACTTATAACAAAAAAACTGGAACTTCACGTTTGCTGCAGTGCATTACACAAGGAATTTCAATGTCATGAGTTAAGTCAGAACCGTCCAAGATTTATGCTCTAAAAATCTTGAAGTGATAAGGAATATCAGCCATCATGACGGCCATTGTTGGACGCTTCAATGAATCACCTTTAGAAAGTCCTACCTTCATAGCTGATTGTAATTTAGGAATCAAATGTAATAGAATATGTATTCGCTTTTTTATGAGGTCCTGAATTTAACCATGTTTTACTTTGTAGGAAATCCAAAATATGAACACAGGACATGATGTCGGTTACTTCTACTGTATTTTAAATCAATATCTAGATAAATGCACGAGAATTTCACTACACAGCTTAACGTAATCTACGTCAACCATGTGGTCGTGTCTTGTACACAAACCCACCAATTGTTTTCGTTCCAATTTTAACTGGGCATAGTCGATGGCATAGAAGTCAGGAGCAAAAATGACTTTTTTTGAGTTCACTGGTGGCGTATCATCAAATGATTCAGTGAGGGTGAGTAAGATTTGAACACTGCTTACCCTGCATCCGTTCATCCAGGAGGTCGAATAGCCTCTGGAGGGAACTGGTCGGAACATAATTTTTTCGTTGCAAGCGCTTGGACTCCACATGAGAAGAAAATCTCCTGTAGTTCGAACAATTTAGCATCCTTACCCAAGTAACATTGCAGGTTTTAGCGCGGTTTTATAGCATTCTACAAGTCTAAATCATGATCAACAGAACCCTCAAAAAACAAAATTGTTACTTGGGTAGGCAAATTGTGAAAAAAAAATTTGCTTGGTAACACCTTGTTTATTTGCACACCAATGAAACTCGCACTGCGGCCCATGTTTTGATCGGTTTTAAACAAACAATGTTTTGCTCACAACGATTTTGAAATTTATGTTAAGATGACGTCTACCGGTCATCGACGTCAATGGGAAGCGACACTAGCGCCACCACGATATTGCTAGTTTCAAATGTCTATTCAAAATGGCAGTTAAATTTCTTATACACTTTAGAAATTTGACTTGGATGTCTGTTCTCTGTGATCGTAATTCAAAATATTTCCCAAAATTCTTCTTCAAGGTGGATGTTTAAGGTATGTTTTGGGGCAATAAGATCACTGAAAAATTGCATGGGTTTCGTATAACATTAAAGAAGACTGTACAATACCGTGTAGGTCTCTCGTAGAATGAGTAAAATATTATCAAATGTGGGTGACTTTTACTCATATATAAAGGACATTTCCTCATATTTGAGTAAAAATTTATTTGTATTATGAATGACCTACGCTTTTGCGAATTTGAGTGAACGGGATTTAATTATGAGTACGATTCATAAACCGTGTATGTCCATCGAAAATGCATCAGGTCCTTAACATTGATCGATTCTCTTCGTCAATTTTCTCTTCCTTTAATAACTTGGCTACAAAACCTTTAAACCCTTTTTACAAGTGCTTTTTCAACAACGAAACAACCTGTACTCAGCTAATTAACTGTGCTAGTGATACTTTGGAAGCATTTTTACAGTCAACTAGGTTTATTTTTAGACGTGTGCAGTTCTACAGCTTTTACTCTGCTCCTTTACAAAGCTGAAGTAACTAGTCGAGAAAAGTGATTCATGTGCACTATTATAAAGCCTCTACTCAACGGTTTTATTGTAGAAAGTCATGTATATTTGTTTACGTCAGTTCAACGTGTTGGCGTAGCGAAGATGGTAGTGTCAAGGTCGGGTTCGATTCCAGGTTCTGGTGCAGGGTAAATAATTTGGTGGTGTGCTTATAACTAATTTCGAATAATTTGATTTCAGCAAAATAAACTCAATTCCTCCAACAAAAAAAGCGTAGATAATATTTAACTCGACTTCAAGAGAAAACTGTGTAGTGATTATTGCATAATCGGGTAAAGGTTGAGTAAACGCCTTTCAAGTTCACACACAACTAAACAGCAGGATAACAGCTGTAAATAGATATGCAATAAGAGCTTGTTGCAACCGTCACAACAGCTAGAAGTAGCTGACTAAGTTCGCCAGATTTGCTTGTATAGAGGTTGAGTAAAGGTTTCCTCATATCGTATAACATTTGAATACAGCTTGAGGTTGTATACATGAAATGAGTAAAGCTTTTACCACAGACAAACAGACGTAACTCTTCATTGTGTATCTTCGTTGGTGCATTTAACGGTTGATTTGAATATTATCAGTTCCGCGAACTACTCGCCGCAGCGCTGGCATCGGATCACTTTGACGTTTCTATATATTCTATAGAACTTTTATGCAATATTGTTTACGAGCTAGCGAGCAAGCTTGTTTTCCGCGAGAAGCCAGAGAGATGTCGTTACTGAGGTTATATGTTTTGAGATACAATGTTTTCAAGAACAAGTTTTTCAAAGAGTTACGTCTGTTTGTCTGTGCTTTTACATTGCGAAAATTGTTAGTTGGGCTCCCAAGAGCTATTTTATTTTGAATTTTCTGATCTTTCGGAAAAAAATGTTGGAACAGGAGAACCACGCAATACATTCCAAAATGGTCAAAAACTACCAATATTAAAAAAAAACTACAAGGGACAGCCCAAAGGGGTTGTACGAACAGTTGACGTAGGACTACGCTCACATAAGTTATCTTATGATCGAACATTATTTAAAATTTCCGATATTATTATGACATCACTTGGTTTCTCGAGATGTGTAATAATTGATCAGTGTCCATTTTCCGTTTATTACTAATAAGATTCCTTTTCAGTTCATGTGTAATTATTCTTGTGTTAGAAAATATTCTAAACTAACTCTTTCTTTGAAAATTGTGGTGGCCCTGAAAAGGCCCGTTCCGATGGTTTGTGGCTGAGAAAAGAACCGTTTAATGGCCCTTAACAGAACAGTTTTGGTGATGTGGTTGGCATAGGGAGAATTATTTTTGTCGCCCTGAAAAGGACGTTTTTGGTTTGTTGTTCATGGTCGTCTGTCGAGCGACAAGTAAATTTCCCGGCTATTGTCCCTAGACAAAAGTGTCGCATTGATAGTAGACGGATCTACACTTTACGATGAACAACACGCACTATATCGTGACGCCACTTATCACAGGTTCGTATTCCCCAAGTAACACAAATTCATTTAATTATGTTGAGTAAACTGCTACACAACCAAAACCAGTCATATAAAGGTTATATTAACTATTACAGAACATTTATGTTGCTTGGATCTTCTGGCGGCAGCGGGTTTGATGCACGGTACCGAGTTGTTCGATCTTTGTCGTGGTTGAGGAAATCTGAGATCTGTAAACAGTTTCGCCACGGATACCGTGAGCTAGTTTGATGTTCTTCGGCATGACGATGACGCGCTTGATGAAGATGGCCCACATTGGAGTTTCTCACGATGAGCAACTGTACCCGAACCGTGGCGGTGTGGCTTCTTTACTACTTCTCTGGCTGGAGCGCTCTTGCAGGCAGCGTTGGTAGCAAGTTGCTTGAGGGGAGCCTGTCCGCATGTCGAGTGATGGGTGATCGATATTATCACGTTCGATGTTCCAAAGGAAATGCGGCTTCGGCTTTTTCGTTTGGGACTAACTATGTGATGGCTGCGTTAGGAAAGACACCTTGTGGTCTAAGCATACACGAAAATCTTAAATTTATTCAATGAATGTTAGTTCCATTTCCTATTATCCTCTGTTCATGAACATCGCAGCGAATGTTTTTTTGGTTTTTTGTCTTTTTTATTTCGTGTTCTACATACGCTTTCAACTATACCAGTAAGCTTTTAATTTATAACATTGTAGAACGACACACACACTTGCCTCGAATCTATCCAGCAGAAAAAGCATGCGAAGTCGAGTGTGAGAGGAAATGAGCGCTTCTTGTTTGCTTTTAGCCTATCCATTTTCAGAAGCATGAAGACAATGGAGAAAGCACAGGTCTGATAATCGCAACGGTCGTGGTTCGAGTCCCTCAGACCGACAACCTTTTTTTTTTTTCGTTATGATTCATTTCACTCACAAATACACTCTTCATTTTTCTTTTTCCATTTTCTTCATTGGACCGTAGCTAGCTATATTGCATCTTCGGTTTATGCGGTCTCCACTAACATCCTCTGATGATGAATCCCACATTATTGTAAGCGAATCTTACATCCTCCGATTGGGTGTAAGTATGGGCAATTTGGATGCTACCAATTTTAGTTAAATTTCTAAGCTGTTTAACTTTTTTCATTTCTCTCATCCAAGCAGGCCTGGGTTCAATCGGGATGTCCTGAGGCATAACAGCTCTGATCACGCCTTCCTACGGATGGGAAGTAAATGGGGAAAAAAATCAAGGAAAAAAACTGTTTTCATTATTTGAACTCATCGTGTGTGCTTCTCCGACTTCGGCAATTCAGTTAGTTTTGATTTATCTATGACGCGGGAGATTCGTGAGATCCCAGAACATCATCGTTCCACGATTTTTCCGTCAATTTATGTTGCAACGTTTGGCCAAGTTGATTCCGCAAGATCGTTCTTCACAGATGGATCATTTATAGAGGCGTCCGCTTGTTTTGGTATATATTGCTGAGCTGGCGGCTATATACTATACGCTAGAAACGATCGCCTCACTTCCACCAGATCAGTTCTGTCGAGGCTATTCGCTCCATGAGGCCGGTAAAGCACTCCTCGTATTTTCTCATGAAAATACGAGAGCTTCTAAGTGCTTTATCTTTAAGATCTTTTGTCATCACCTTTACATGGGTTCCATCTCATTGCTCGATTCCGGGCAATGAGATGGTGGACTCACTTGCTAAGGTGGGCGCTATGGAAGGCGATATTTACGATCGACAAAACACCAACGATGAATTTTTCTTCATTTATGATGTGGGTCGAGACTTGATTCGTATAATGTCTCGCCTGATGTACAATCACTACTCGACTCGTTAAACGCTCACTAGTTGCGTGTTGGGCTGAGGGACAGCAATCTCTGTGAATGTGGACAAGGTTACCAGGACGCAGATCACATTATTTGGTCTTGTGCTGAGCATCGCGGAGTCAGATTTGAACTGTACGATTCCCTTCGGGCTCGAGGTAGACAACCTAAGGTTCCAGTTCGAGATATTTTGGGTAGACGCGATCTGGAGTCTATGAAACTTATATATGTTTTCTTTAAGAATATTACCCTTAGATTGTAAGTTTGACTAATCTTGTGTTCAGTTTTTGTTTTGTTTGTGTGGGTTTTTTTTAATGTTTGTTTCTTTAATAATTGTATAATTACACTGTGGATACCAAATTGAATAAGAATAAGTTCATGTTTTAGGAATAATGAAAAATTTGTATCGTAAATCATAACTCAAACCTCCTCCTCCCTCTCCTCATCCATAAAACTGTAAATCTCTACTAACCTGGAGATGACCGCGAGTAATCGGTTCAGTTCCTTTAAATCTAGATTTAAGACATCAATTATGTATAACGCAAATTTTTCGATTGAGCCTGTCCAAATAAATTAATATATAAAAAAAAAAATATTTGAACTATATGCCACAAAATTGTTGTATGAAGCTTACGTTGAATAGCATACTGGATGACATATTTCACATTTATACTTTGGAGAAATATGCGTTCAAAACCTGATCCTTGCCGTTACATGTTCATTTTTTGTACCCACAAAATGTACCCCCATATAGAAAACAAAGTTGTAATCCTACGTCAAAAAACCTATGTTCAAACCGCTACATCTCGAAAATGGTGTGACTTAGCAAAATTTTATGTGAGCGCGTTTTTATTGTAAAATTGGTGTACTTTCAATATATTGAGTCGAAAAAGTAATTGAACAAAGTTTTTGATATTTTCCAAAAACCATAACTTTATTGTCCATCATTTTTCTATATGAACCTAGTGCAATAGGTGGCATTTATTGTTCCACATATACACATCAACAATTAAAAAAAAATCTAAAAAAAAAGATAAAAACGATTTTAAATTTTTATTTTAAATTAAAAAAAAATAGTTAAATTTTTTAGCGGGCATTTTTTTTAAATAGTTCCTGATGTTCCCTACAATATTGCCAAATATACCAAACCGACTGGACAAACATTTTTCGAGTAACAGTTTTCTGAAGATAGGCTGAACATTTTTCGTTCAGCCCTGTTCAAAATTAAGACTCGCTTTCAAATCGTGATCTGAAAATGCAAAATGGTATTGTTGGTCATAAAGAACGTTTCTGAAAATTTTCAGCCAAATCAAACAATAGAAAAATTTATAGATTTGCGAATTCGTCTGAAATCGCTCCTGAATATTTTTTTCCCATGTTGGTACGTTTTACCCCATGTTCCCCTAATTGGAGAAATCAAAAATAAATTAATTTAATTTAATTAAAAAACGGATAGGTAATGCGAGGATCAGCGTGGTTTGTAAATGAAGTAAAACTACTCATGAAAGTACAGCGGCGCCGGTGGTGTAGTGGTAAGCGTGATTACCTCTCACCCCAGCAGGTCTGGATTCAATCCCAGTCGGCGCCCCCGGGATGTTCTGAGGCAAAACATCTCTGATTACGCCTTCCTTCGGGAAGTAAAGCCGTTGGTCCCCGGTTCATGAGTTGATGGGTCGATAGGTAGGGTCCAGGTGTGGGAGCTGCCTTCCTGGCGTCGGTAGCATTGGTGCTCAGCACGGAAAACAAGATCGACGGAAAACAAACCAAAGGAAAAAAAATACTCATGTAAGTGTAGATAGATTGAGTATGCTAGACTGTAATCACCTGTTTATAAATACAATATATTTTTGAGTTGCATACGCTACAATTTGCGGTGAAAATAAGTTTCTTTCGGGATCCAAAGTTAAAATACAAGGTAAGATGAATATGAATAATGCGAGAAAGGCAATTTTTACTGATAGCTGGATTAATCTGGTTTCTTTTTCCGTATTTTTCCTATTTCCTTTACAACAGAATCCAACGACTGAGAATGGTATGACTATGAGTGTGTAGGTAAATTAATTATACGACAGGGTGTGAAAAGTGGATGGGTGAGAAGTAGGTGAGTGATAAGTAACTGAGTGAGTAGTAAGAAGTGGGTTATCATACAAATGCCTCAAATTTTTCCAAGCAATGCCAGAGGTATTCAACTGAGTTTAAAATAAAATTTTCCCAGAAATTATATACAATGGAAAAGTTATGTTTGTTACTTTACCAAAACAAGCAGCTAAGCTTGCTTTCAAAGAATCTTTGGCAAAAGGTCAAAATATAAAACGTCACACGGCAAAAGGAAGAATTAGTTTTAGTCACATCACACTCCCTGCTGTCGAAGTTTGGTTTCAAAATAATGAATATTGTTGCACAATCTCAATGGCAAAAACGGTGACATTTTTAGTTCAGGCACGATGAATACTGAAATAAATCACAACGAATTTATTATTTGGCGCTCAACTTTGATAATCTGGCTGCCACAAAAAGCCAATGCTTTCGAGCTTGTTGATTCATGGAAGCCCGCCAGATTATTATTCGCCGGTGAAAAAAACAGGTGTGCAAACTTCTTCAAACGTCTGCCCGGCTTACGTTTGGAGGTTTTATCCGGCACTGGCACCCTGCGCTTCCATCGACCAGCGATGGCAGCGAAAGAAGATGTATTACCAACCGTCCCTCACCGTGGCCAACTTGGCAATGAACCATCTTGATCTTATTTCGTGTGAGCAACCGCATCAGGAGCGATGATGTTATTAGTGAGGTTTATTCATAATTCATAACCGCACAAAACTCTGCTCAGACATGGACGACTCTGGCTTCCACTCCATCCGTTGCCATGAAAAGAACACACGGCAAAATGAAAGCAAAGTGACAAATTAGAGAGCTTCATGACCGAAGGCAGTGAGGGAAAAAAAATGTATCCATCATGCGCGTAAGCAGACGGGCGTTAATTTAATTAAATCTTGTCTTAATTTTAGCTTGGTTCAGAAAAATATGAGGATTTTTCCAGACGAGTGGTTTTATTATGATTGAACTGAGCATGCTGTCTTCCTTTTCAAGTTCGAGATATTTTGGAGCAACTTTTAATATTGTGTTAATGCCAACGAGTTCCAAACTGTGACTATAATTTGTGATTTGATTTAATTTTTCAGACTTAATGTTTCTTAATCATTCTATTTAAAAAAAGTTAAGAAAGAAGCAGACAATTGCGCTGACAGATAAAATAAAATCGAACCATGGATTAAATCCTGTTCAGCTAACGTCTTCCCAATCAAGCAGGCAACATGAATCCAGTACACCGCACAGCTGATAGTCAACATCGGCAATGAACTTTCCCTTAGCTTTTTTTTTTCTCGAAGGATGTCATAATTCACAGAAATAAAAATAACAATGGTCATAATTTACGAGACGAGAAGCGATAAATCTTGCTTTGCCTCCAACCTTTTCCTTTGCCGGTACACAATAACGGAAACAGCCGATCGACTAACTAGCCTGGTGGGCTGGTTGAAGGAAAATTCCTTCTCTCTTTATGCGACAGCCGCATCGATATGCCATCCATGGAAGGAAAATGAAACGAACTGGATAAGTACCACGATGATGCTAGTCAGTCAGTGCTGGAAGTATGTAGTCCTACAGCTACATCAGTGACAAAAATGATAAATACAGTAAGCGTTCGGTAGGATGGATGCAATATTTTATACACTTGCCTTCCAGGGAACGGTGGCAGGGGGCGGATTTTTTGATGAAAAGAAACGTAGCTTTCCGCATTGTGTCAGTTTTCTTTTTACGATCCAGCTCAGCCCAAAATGAATTGCTCGTAAAGTGAAATATGCTCTGTTCGGCAGACATCGAAAAATATGAAAATGATTTGATACAGTCAAGTGCGGGTGAAATGATTCACTGGAAGCAATTGGAAGCAGAATATTGTGCGATAAGATTTTACACTTTCATCAAGCAATATAATTGGGAAATGATATTTCAAATCTGTTTGCCTGGTTTTGAAAATGGAACGTTTGTGTTTGGAAATTCAGTCCGGGGTACAATTTGAAGACTGATCAATGTTTATATTCGACCTTGCATTAATGAACTAAATATTTATCCCATTTTAACTCTTAATTACCTTCCTATTCATAGGCCGATTTGACAAGATTTCAAACAAGCTTGCATCCCGGTTCAACCGGCAATACAAACAGGCGTAATGCATCAGCAAAGTGTAATTGATATGACGACTTCTGGCTACGATTTTGCTTTCGTACGATTCACGTCTAAACATTGTCTGTGATCATTGTTCCAAGCTCTGCATGATGTTTATTTCCAATTGCTGGGCTTATGTCCATCGTGGACCAGAATGTATGTCGTGTCACCGATTTTTCAGAAATCCTCTCGCCACCGAGCATCTATTGCCCACGTCGCACTAAGGCCTGTACTCGAAAAAATGCACCAGACAAAAGTGTTCGCCAAAAATTTATTTTAAGACGGATTTTCTTAAAACTTTCAGGGAATGAACTAATACATATGGATTATGTTACGGCATAATTACTTTATTCAGTTTCCTTTCCATAGCTGAAAGCCCGCACCTTTCCCTTAAGACTCCTCATTACATTTTGTGCAATGGAAGAGCTGACCTTTTTGGTCCCTTTCATCCATTCATTCTTCAACTCCAGCTCGTTCTTAAACACCTTGGACGATTTTCGAACTTTGGCCTTCATTATGGCCCAAAATCTTTCCACCGGACGAATCTCTGGTGAATTTGGGGGGTTGGCGGTTTTTCGTACAAAAACAACGTTATTGTCTCTGTACCAATCCAACGTCGATCGCGCGTAATGGCATGATGCCCATTGTGATGTACGGTTTACTCAGTTTACCGCATTGGCATAAGCAGGGTTACTTCCACTCACTTGCTATAAAAAAATGTTTTTCAGAATTATGAAATCATGATATGCACTATACCATGCACTATACTATAATTAGTACTTGTAAGTTACAAGATGAGGACGTGAAGTATGTGTTTGACACATAACATCTGTCAATATTGCTTTCAGTGCGTCACAATCAGCGATTTTACGACTCGTGAGCGCTCCGCTGATTGTGACGCTCTGAAAGCGAAATTGACAGGTTTTATGAGTCAAACACATACTTTACACCCTCTTCTCGTTAGTTACAAGTAAAACATATTATTATATCATCTAATGATTGTATAATTCCGAAAAATATGTATTTATAGCAAGTGAGTGGAAGCAACCCTGGGCATAAGGCTTGGCAGAGCAAGTATTTTTTTGGCGAATTTGTCCACTTTCTTCTTCCTTATGTCTTCCGGAACATCAAATCGTGATTTGGCAACGTAGAACTCCAGCCCCGGTATCTGCTTTGCGTCTGCCTTGATGTAGGTTTCGTCATCCATAACCACACACATAACGGCACCGGTGGTGTAGTGGTAAGCGTGATTACCTCTCACCCCAGCAGGCCTGGGTTCAATCCCAGTCGGCGCCGCCGGGATGTTCTGAGGCATAACATCTCTGATCACGCCTTCCTTCGGATGGGAAGTAAAGCCGTTGGTCCCCGGTTCATGAGTTGATGGGTCGATAGGTAGGGTCCAGGTGTGGGAGCTGCCTTCCTGGCACGTCGGTAGCATTGGTGCTCAGCACGGAAAACAAGATCGACGGAAAAAAACAAACCAAAGGAAAAAAAAAAAAAATAACCACACACATCGGTTTCGTTAACCACTCTCGATACAGTTTCCTTGCGCGGGATTTGGCCGCCGTGTTTTGTTGATCACGCCGGTTCGGTGCCTTCCGGACCTTGAATACACGAAACCCAGCTCGTTTCATGGTTTGTTGAACGAACCAGGCGGAACACTTTGCCTTCAGAGCCGCGTCACGAATCGAAAGGTTCGGATTACGCTTGAAATAATCCAACACCTTCTGGGTCTTCACAGGGTCAGCTGTCTTCGATTTACAGCACGCCGCTTGGTCGTCTGGAACTTCTTAAACGATTTTACCACCCGAGACACAGTTTTATGGGTGATTCCCAGTTGTTTTCCGATCCATCTCATGGTCGCAGTCGGATTTTCCATGACGGCGCGCTAAATTCTCCGGCGATTTTCTTCTTGTTTCGATGACATCTCAATAACCACTGAACCGATTGTTATGAAATTTTGCTCATGTAAACAATTCACTCCAAACTAGTTATACCCAGATTTTCATCAATTTTTACCCACGGATAAAAAAGTTACACACGGATAAAAATTGTGCATTTTTTCGAGTACAAGCCTTATCAGATATCTGGCGGACGAAAATTAAAAAAAAATCAACTTTCAACAATCTCTTTTACGAAATATTAAGTCGATAGTTATTGTTTACACTAAAAAAATCATAGTTTTAAAATTTATATAATTTCCAGTTCTTGAGATATCAATCGTCAAAGTAAAAAAACGAGTGCGTCAAAACACGCGCTTCAATTAAAAACAATTTTAGACCATTATTTAAAAACAACTACAAGATTGTTGAACCTCGTTCGAAAGCTACTTGAATAAGCTTTATAACGATAATAACAAAATTGTAATTTGTAAACAAAATAAATTTAAAAAATATTAAAAAAATCACACACGAAATCAAAAAAAATAAAAAATTAACGTTTCTTGGGTTTTTTTTTAAACTCTTTATTTGTTACAAATTCAAAATAAATTACATTCCATTTTTAACCTAGGTGCTCCAATTACTACAGTAACTTACCAGCCTTAATTGTTATGATATATATCTAAGTGTTATTACATTGTTCCTGTCTTGGCAATTCAGTATTTTAAACAGGTTTTTTAAACCTGCATGTCAGTATAACAATTGATAGCTTAAAACTAAATAACTAAAACTAAATCTTATCTAAGTATAAAGGGAATTAATCGTTGCAATTGAGGATTGTAACGATTTTTGCCGGAAATTATTAATTATTTTGTTGGACATTTGTGCTAAAGTCTCAACATTCGAAATTCTATGTACTTCGGTAGTACTGTACCAGGGAGGCAACTTCAAAATCATCTTCAGAATTTTGTTCTGAATCCTTTGAAGTGCTTTTTTGCTGGTAGTGCAACAACAAAACCATATCGGCACAGCGTAAAGCATATTAGAAGTTTATTCGTCAGGCAAAGTTTGGATTTCCTGTTTATAAGAGGATACAAACATTTTATATATTTGTTACATTTGGCTTGAATGCCCTCAATGTGATCTTTAAAAGTTAATTTTTGGTCAAGTATTAATCCAAGATATTTCACTTGGTTTGACCAGGAAATTGGAACTCCGTTCATAGTGACTATGTGACTACTACTAGGTTTCAAAAACGAAGCTCTGGGCTTGTGTGGAAATATTATAAGTTGAGTTTTGGAAGCGTTGGGAGAAATCTTCCATTTTTGTAAATAAGAAGAGAAAATATCTAAACTTTTCTGAAGTCTGCTGCAAATAACACGAAGACTTCTTCCTTTAGCGGAAATGCCTGTGTCATCAGCGAACAAAGATTTGTGGCAACCCTGAGGCAAATCAGGGAGGTCCGAAGTGAAAATGTTATACAATATAGGCCCAAGAATGCTACCCTGAGGAACTCCTGCTCTAACAGGTAGTCGATTAGATTTGGAATTTTGATAATTTACCTGCAGAGTTCTGTCAGTTAAATAATTTTGAACTAATTTCATAATGTAAAGTGGAAAATTAAACTTTTTCAATTTAGCAATCAAACCTTCATGCCAAACACTGTCGAATGCTTTTTCTATGTCTAGAAGAGCAACTCCAGTTGAGTGGCCTTCAGATTTGTTTGAACGAATTAAATTGGTAACTCTTAAGAGTTGATGAGTAGTTGAATGCCCATGGCGAAATCCAAACTGCTCATCTGCAAAAATTGAGTTCGTATTGATGTGAAGCATCATTTTATTCAAAATTATCTTTTCAAAAAGTTTACTTATTGAAGAAAGCAAACTTATTGGACGGTAGCTAGAAGCTTCAGCTGGATTTTTATCCGGCTTCAAAATTGGAACAACTTTTGCATTTTTCCATTTATCAGGAAAGTATGCCAAATGGAAACATCTGTTAAATAATTTTACCAAGAAAGACAAGGTACTCTCTGGGAGTTTTTTGATGAGGATATAGAAAATTCCATCATCACCTGGAGCTTTCATATTTTGAATTTTTTTAGTTATAGACCTTACTTCGTCCAAATCAGTCCCCCAGGAATCATCAAAAATATTTTCCCGAGAGAAAATATTCCGAAAATCCCGAGCAACCTGATTCTCAATAGGACTAGTAAGACCCAAACTGAAATTATGGGAACTCTCGAATTGCTTAGTAAGTTTCTGAGCTTTTTCCAAATTTGTGATCAAAATTTTACCACCTTCTTTAAGCGCTGGAATTGGCTTTTGAGGTTTTTTCAAAATTTTTGTGAGTTTCCAAAAGGGTTTGGAACTTGGGTCTAATTTAGAAACATTATTTTCAAAAGTTTTGTTCCTAAGGGCAGAGAATCGCTTTTTAATTTGTTTTTGCAAATCCCGCCAGATAACCTTCATGGCAGGATCGCGTGTTCTTTGATATTGTCTCCTACGGACATTTTTAAGACGGATCAAGAGCTGAAGATCATCGTCTATTATAATTGAATCGAATTTAACCTCGCATTTTGGTACTGAGGCAGCTCTTGCTTCAACTATAGAGGTAGTCAGAGATTCAAGAGCATAATTAATTTCATCTTTGGTTTGCAAAGGAATGTTTGGATCGAAGTTATATTCCATAAATGTTCGATACTGCTCCCAATCAGCCCTACGGTAATTGAAAGTAGAGCTGTTGGGATTAACGTTTCTAGGTTAATTTTCAGCTGTGGGGAATGTTCTCACAAGATTTATACTTTAATTCACCATCTGCTGAATCTCCTAACTTGCTGAAGAACAGAGCCGTATCAAAATTTGATTTGAGTTTCTGCGACATCTTGCATCCCACTGAAAGCTATGAATCAATTGATTCAGACTCCACCTGATTTAAACAATTGAAATAGGCGGAACAACCAACCTTTATATCACGCGTTCTCATTGACTTCGTTCGTTAGCTTATTAACTAAAATATCGTACCGAACGCATAATTGACTTGCTAACTCTGAAATCATGGATTTATTTGAAGTTTTCTGCTCGATAGGCCCAAAATGGGCGATTAGGCCGAAGTAGTTCTCTACCCTACATAGATACTAGGTTTTCCCTCGTAAGCGATATAATTTCGTTTATCCACTCATAAAGCACTTAGCGGAAAAAACGATCAAAGATTTTTGTGACTGAGTTTGAGCAACCCAAAAAGGGGTCCCCCAAGTTAAAAAAAAAAACATCAGTCTCTCAAAATGGTACGTACTCCGGGAATGGTCCTATAGTACTGTATGAATGTATTGTTGGGTAACATAATATTGAATGGAAGAACCGTGCATCAATCTAAGGCCGAATGCATAACGAAGCACACCGTTTCACCGAGTCCATCCCGAAGTTCAAAATGTTGTTTGGTGAGCAGAGCCGATGTAAATCACGCCTCACCCAAGAACGAATCCCGCATCACTCATCGAGATGCGTGTTTGTGGAAGTCCAGCTTGAGCATCAATCTGAGCTCGAGCTCTTTTGCGCTCTTTGGATTTTACATCATTACTCTTTATATGTGAGGGATGAACTAGCTCACGATGAATGAGCATCTATACGGCATAATCTGAGTTCGAGGAGTTTAGGCAAGCCTGGTTTTGGTGGAGAAACAGAAACGTCTGATTAATATACTCGCCACTAAATACAAACAAAAGTGGCTTGAAGTTAATAGCATTTAGCAGCAATTTGAGACACATTTTGGAGATTGGCTTGATGGTGACTTTGGCATCGAAGAATTCATCGAACAGGAGCAATTCGTTGCATCAACCTCGGCCTCAGAAACAAAACGTGGAAGACCTTCAAAACCTTTCTCGGATTTGAGCGAAAAAGGAAAACGTCACATCATTGATAATGAAGCAGGTGATCCTTAAGTCAATACCGTCAAAAAAGCATTGTTATTAGCAAGACTGACCGCTGATAACCGAAAGGTTTTGAATCTAGTTAAACTTATTGGGCACATTTTGAAAAACTAAAATAGTTCTAAAGCAATGCTGGTTGAAATAACTTATCAACGGGGAATGATGTCAGCAGAAGAAGCTATTAGTTTACTTATCGAAGGTGGATTGAGTAGATTTAAATATGAACTAATGCATAGAGAAGCGCCTTAAAGATTTCCGCCTTACGATGTGATCGGAGCAGTGAAAAAAAGTGCCCCTCCTAGTGAATTCATCGAAGAAAGAGCATCGACAATAAGAGTGAAACTCCAGGTGCTGATGGAAAATACAGTGGAAAAAATCGTTGAAATAATTGATGAAGAGCTCAACCAGCATATGGATTGCAACGATATAAATTATACAGACTAGTTCTTCTATGTTCCTGGAGTACGGACGGATCAAGTGGATATTCGCAATATAATTAAGCGCTACCAGAAGGAAGTAAGGATGATTCAGATATATTCTCGTCAACCTTAACACCAATTCAGTTGTTCATGTGCAACAATCTAAAGGATATTTTATGGTTCAATCTTATTCTTCAAAGTATTTGATTCTGCAGACCATTCATACTTGAAATTATCAAGGAGAGAAAAGAAGTAATTCTTGCTACTAAACAAGATTTAGAATAGGAAATGAGTGAATTAACGCCAGTGAAAGTTGAACATTCGAACAACAAGTTTATATTTGTTGTTTTCGATTTTGTGCTTAGTATGATAAACGGAATATTCCTAACTTATATTACTGGAAATTCGTCTATGCAGAATTGTCCAATATGTGGAGCATCTCCAAATATAATGAATGATATAGATAAATTTGAGGAAGGACTTACATCAAACGAAGAAGCACTGCATTACGGCATATCTCCACTTCATGGTTGGATACGATTTTTTAAATGTCTTTTGCATTTTGCATGTAGGATGGATGTGAATAAATAGAAGGTCACGAAACAATTCAAGGAACTCTAAGTAGAAAAAATGTAACGACACAACTTTACGAACAAATAAAAGTAAGAGTAGATCAACCAAGATCGGGTGGAGCAGGTACCAGTACGACAGGAAACGTTTGTCGACGAGCATTCACAAATCCTACGCTTGGAAGCTCTGTGTTGAACATTGATGAATTAATTGTCAACCCATCAGGCAAAAAAAGTGTTTCTGGATTATCCCGACATCGTGAAAAGTTTCATGATTTTTTTAAATGTTGTAAGCTGTTCAATAACTGCATTTTTATGCATTGGGGGAACTTATGAAAGCAGTCGAGGAAATTTTATTTTATTTTATTTATTTATCACCGTCTTCGACTAGTCGTACAGACTGAACTATTTTACTTATAAACTAGAAATTACTACTAATCCTATTTCTAAAAACGTTTTTAGTCAAGTTAAAATCGAATTGGTCACAGACAACATTGAACAAGCCAAGGCACGAATCGAAAGGGTTGTTGTAGCCGTAGTTTGTTCAGTGATATGGGACTGCTATTAAAGCTGAGCTCCGAAACCGTCGAGGAGGAATGTTGAGCGGGATCTGTGCGAGAAGTTCAGGGCAATCTATAGATCCTCCAATGACATCGAAAATAAATAGCCGCTGCATCGTTACTCGTCTGACAGATAGTGGTTCCAATCCTAAGAGCTTGCATCGGTCAGAATAAGGAGGAAGATTTGTCGGATCGTTCCAAGGAAGTTGTCTCAGTGCAAACCGTAAGAACCTTTTCTGCACCCGTTCAGTCGTGAGAACATGAGCTACATAATAAGGGGACCAAATCGGAGCAGCGTACTCCAGAATGCTACGAACCAACGAGCAATAGAGAGTTTTTAAAGCGTGGATGTCGGTGAACTCAGAAGCGTGGCGACGGATGAATCCCAGCACAGAAAAAGCTTTGGCAGTGATAATGCTCACGTGTTCGTTGAATCTGAGCCTCGAATCGATGGTAACGCCAAGATCACCATTGAAGAAGATTTTGTGCATGGTGATATTGTAACATCGCTTGTTTATCGTGTGTTTTGTGATACTTAACATCGTCGTGAACGTCACCGTCGGGGCCGGTTTTGAATAGTTGCAATAACAAAGCGGTCGTAGCTTGTATGATGTGATATGAGGTTCTTTGTGGCCTTAGAGCGATCAGCTTAGATTAATGGGTAGAAAATCATGAGTTTAATCTCAAGCCCCTCCACATTCACGATTCGTTATTCGCTTTGTTTGTTTATGTTACTTACTTACTTACTTATCCTGGTCTGACATCCATTGGCGTAGCTAACCCTCCAGAATTATCTAGCCCCCCTCCAGAATTATCTAGGCCCCCTCCAGATAAATTGTCTAGCTACGTCAATGCCGACATCCCTCAGGATTGCACCTGCATCACAATGTTACGCCAATTCACTCGGTCCGTGGCTACTTGTCTTCAATTTCTTGACCGTCCCACACTTCCAAGATCCTGCTCCACTTGGTCTAACCACCTTGCTCGCTGTGCACCTTTTCGTCTTGTACCGGCCGGATTCGAGGCAAACACCATTTTTGCGGGATTGTTGTCCGGCATTCTTAAAACGTGTCCCGCCCATCGTACCCGTCCAGCTTTCGCAACTTTCTGGATACAGGGTTTGCCATAGAGTTGCGCCAGCTCGTGGTTCATCCTTCGCCTCCATACACCGTTCTCACATACCCCGCCAAAGATGGTCCTAAGCACTCGTCGTTCGAAAACACCCAGTGCTTGCAGGTCCTCCTCAAGCATCGTCCACGTCTCGTGCCCGTAGAGAACTATCGGTCTTATCAGCGTCTTGTACATGGTATATTTAGTACGGAGGTGAAGTTTACCCGAACTCAGGGTCTTGTGGAGTCCGTAGTAAGCACGACTTCCGGCAATAATACTTCGACGAATTTCTTTACTTTAGTTGTTATCCGACGTCATCAATGATCCGAAGTACACAAATTCATCCACCACTTCGAACTCATCCCCGTCGATTGTCACGCTTATACCTATGCGAGCCCTATACCACCCGGTTCTTCAGCTAACAGATACTTTGTCTTCGACGTATTCACCTTTAATCCAACCTTCTTTGCTTCACGTTTCAGCCTGGTGTACTGCTCCACCACGGCCTGAAACGTTCTTCCAACAAGGTCCACGTCGTCAGCGAAGCAGATGAACTGGCTGGTCTTATTGAAGATCGTGCCCACTTGTTAAAGCCCGCACGTTTCATAACACCTTCTAGCGCAATGTTGAACAGGAGGCAGGAAAGACCATCGCCATGTCTAAGTTCTTTGCGAGTTTCAAACGAGTCCGATAACGCACCCGATATCTTCACGCAGCACTGTACACCATCCATCGTAGCCCTGATCAGTCTGGTCAGCTTCCCGGGAAAACTGTTCTCGTCCATAATCTTCCTTAGCTCTTCACGGTCAACAGTATCATATAATTTTCATGATAACTTTCCACAAATCTGCTTGCTAGCGGCGATAAACGGCGAAAGATGATCTGGGAAAGCACTTTGTAAGTCACGTTAAGAATAGTGATCGCTCGATAGTTATCACATCCTAGTTTGTCACCTTTTTATATACTTGGCTTATTACTCCCTCTTTCCACCCCTCCGGTAGCTGTTTTGTATCCCAGATCCTGACTATCAGTCGGTGCAGACAAGTGGCTAACTTATCCGGACCCATTTTGATAAGTTCCGCTCCGATACCATCTTGCCCAGCTGCTTTGTTGTTCTTAAGCTGTCGGATAGCATCCTTAACTTCATCTATGGTGGAAGCTGGCATGTCTTCCTCATCCGCTGTACCGACGAAGTCATTCCTCCTGCCACCTTGGTCCTCCGCCTCTGCGCCGTTCAGATGTTCATCGTAGTGCTATCTTTCAATCACCTCACGTTCGTCCGTTAAGATACCCCCTTCCTTATCCCGACACATTTCGGCTCGCGGCACACTTGTATAACTTGCGTGTTTCTTGAGAACGATACAGCTGCTCCATTTCTTCGCACTCCAGCTCTTCCAGGCGGCGCTTTTTATCCCGGAAAAGATGGGTTTGCTTCTTCGCTTCTGTTTATATCGCTCCTTAATATGACGGGTTTCTTGCTTCAGCATCGCCGCCCGCGCTGCGTTCTTCTCGTCCAAAACCGTCTGACACTCATCATCGAACCAATCGTTCCGTCGATTCCGCTCCACGAACCCAACAGCGCCTTCAGTAGCGCTGTTAATGGCTGCTTTCACGTTGCTCCAGCAGTCCTCAAGAGGAGCTTCGGTGAGATCTCCCTCATCAGGCAACGCTGCGTCGAGGCATTGCAAATACTCAGTTGTGACTTCGGGCAGCTTCAGTCGCTCCAGATTGTACCGTGGCGGACGTCGGTACCGAATGTTGTTGGCAACGCAAAGTTTTTGGCGCACCTTAACCATTATAAGGTAGTGGTCTGAATCGATATTTGCGCCGCGATAGGTCCTGACGTCGATAATGTCCGAGAAGTGCTTTCCGGCGATCAAAACGTGGTCAATTTGCGATTCTGTCTGCTGCGTTGATCTCCAGGTGTACCGATATGGGAGGCTATGCTGGAAGTAGGTACTACGTATGGCAATGTTCTTAGAGCGGCGAAATCGATGAGTCTAAGACCGTTGGCGTTCGTTATCTGGTGAGCGCTGAACTTTCATATAACCGGTCTTAATTCCTCTTCCTGGCCGACCTGAGCGTTAAGATCAACGATGACGAGTTTGACGTCATGGCTTGGGCAGCTGTCGTATTCCCGTTCCAGCTGCGCGTAAAAAGCGTCTTTATCGTCATCGTCACTTGCTAACTGAGGGCTGTGCACGTTGATTAGGCTGACATTGCAGAAACGGCCTTTGATCCTCAACTTGCACATTCTGCTATCGATTGGTCACCAATTCGCCCATCACGATGAAAGCTGTACCCAGCTCATGTGTATTGCCGCAGCTCTGGTAGTTGGTATCACCATCCCTATACGTATGTACCGACGATCCCTTCCAGCGAACCTCCTGCAGCGCTACGATGTCGAACTTGCGGACCCTCAATAAATCGGAAAGAATTCGGGTACTTCCTAAGAAATTGAGAGACTTGCAGTTCCATGTTCCGAGTTTCCAATCGTTAGTCCGTTTCCGTTGCTTGGGTCTACATTTACATTACTTGCTTCCTGTACTTTTATTTTTTACGGCTGGCTTGTAGGGCCTGCACCAACCATAATTGTCTCGCCGGAGGACCATCGTGCACATCACTGTTTAGAGTCCCACGCTGGTACCAGAACGTTGATCAGCCGTTCCTAACATGGAGAACAGACGCCGTTTGAGCCGTATCTCCATGGTGAACAAACGCTCAAAGACTGCACTCTCCGGAGAGAAGAGTCCCCCCTTCCCTGTCAGCATACGACCAAGGTCCCACCGCAGTTGGTTACCTGATTTTCCCTATGGTTACTCGTACCTCAGCCGGCACCGCGGGAAGGTAGCGATAGGAGTTACTGGACAAGAGGCTAAGGACCGCTAGTGGGGTCTATTTTATACCTGCAGACACGCGAAGTATCAATGGTATGCATTGTCCAGTCTTTATTGTTTATGTGAATACATTGAAATTTGTTTGCCTTGTAACGTTTTTGCTTACTGAGCAGTAGACCGCCCAAGTAACATTACAAGCTTTATGGAGGTTATTTAGCATTTTACAAGTCAAAACCATGATCTACAGAACCCTTATACAACCAAAATTATTACTTGGGCGTGGTTCAATTCCAAGCTCCTTCGCGTTAGAGGATCGTTAGGATATAAATTCAGTTTATCGTTTACCAAAACGAATCCTGCTGTAAACCCCACTCTTTTATCCAACATCCCAGTGATTTCTCGTAGAAGTGCAGAGGATTTCTCGGCTTCCTACATAGCGGGTCTCACGTTAACACATTCCTAGTCCTACCATTTCCTTTCTTGACCTGCGTTCGGGCGCGGCCGGCGATGGTATTGCCTAGTTTGAGATCACCAGTTTTTACACATTGAGGATGAATGCTAGTCTCAAGCATCGTCTATTGGTTCTCTGAGTAATTATAGCTGATCTGGCAATAACAGAGTAGCATCCACGGGCGGTCAATCTTGCTCATACTCATGCTCTTCATTGGCCTTTTCTTATTATACTTAAAAATGTAATATCTATGCAACGTATTAATGTTCCTAAACGTCAAATCCCATAGAACTAGAATGTCAAAACTGAAGACACTTTGGACTCAACCTCAATTGTAACCTCTAACCTTGCTACATATATCTACACCCCATGCATCAATCTTTCCCATGATTTTCAGAGTGAAACTGCATCAACTAGGTGCAACCAGTTTGTTTATTGTTCTAACCAAACCATCATTGTGCATAGCCCGGATCAACGTTCAAGGTGATGGCGAGTGTTGAGTTATTAAATTTCAAGAAAATTTATTTTTTTAACCAGCCGAATGGAAGTTTCCACGATCCGCAGCAGACGTGTTTATTGATATTAAGATACATGGAATGACTGTTTGTTTCACGAAATGTAGCAATGTGGTTTGGTATGAAATGTTTATCATACGTCTGGTTTTGCGTTTTGACTTCACCATCGAGCGAGTCAGTATGATGATGATCTTGGAGATGCTCTGTTTACCATTATTCATCGCTGAAAGCATTCTTGCCCATCGTTTGTAGACTTTCCCAGTCTAGTGCATGGTGATGCTGATACTTGCAAAATGACAAAAGTTTCAATAGCGACCATAAATCTTCGTTGCCTAACCACCTACCGGCAGCAGTGAGCAGTAGTGAATTAATTGTAATTAGCGTCGTTAATTATGTATACAGATTTTTGGGATGCTGATTGAAGCAGCTGTCGAATAAGCGGTGGTACACGCCAATAAAGCCATCCATCTATTTTATATGATGAGTACAAAAAAAGTTTAAATAATAGCATCAGGTGCAAATAACAATTTTCTGAGCCATAAAACTGAATCCCAAACGAGCAGAATGGGTTCGGCATATATCTGCTTGTGCGTTCTGATGTAAATTTGGAGCAACATTGTTTACTGGTGGTTACTTTTTATTGCCATCGTTTTGACAATGAATAATTCATCAATTTCCATTCCCCGCTACGGGATCTGTATGCATCATGGAAGCGGAAAGTTATGATGTGCCCGTTCAAGTGACTAATTAGATATGTTGAAAAGCAATCGATTTAAATTTTAAAGTGTTGCTTTTGTTTATGCTGTTTTTATTTAATTTTTTGCTAGAGGTAAATACCGGAACACATTACAACTCCTCATGATACAGAAAGCGTTTTAGTGGTATGAACCCTGTTGTGAATAGTTTAGTTTCAAGTGGCTTAATTTGGTCACATCCCTGTCCCTTTAAAAACCTAACATGGAAAATCAAGCTTGGGTTGTGTATTTGGCGACTAAGCGCCTTTCCCACAGTGGGAAACTTTCCAAAACCACAGTGTCACTCGAAAAGTTGATCCTTCCAGGAATCCACTCACTCGTATCGTATGAAGCGACAAGATTGCTTTCGTAAGCCGAAATAGAATGTGATAATTTCTTCTTTGCTTTCCGCTTTGTTGATCCAGAAGAGTGTTTAGATTCTTAAGCTATGTTGCGTGTTGAACGAGATGATGGAAAATTAATATGATAAGGTGGGGGAAGAGTAGTCTGAATGTATGATTGATGTTTCTCTTTAATTTGTATCAACGTCAATACAATGACAGGGCGGAAGTGGTTAATGCTCTAAAAAATAGTGACTGGGTGAGAAAAAAAATTAATTATTCGATGATTGTCTGGCGACTAGATTTGAATTTGAGTTCAACGTTGTTTTGGTTCTGGCAGTGTAAATAACAGATAAAACGGTTTCGCTTCTACATATTAAGGTTTCCTTAACATTCCTAATGCATTGGAAAAAAATGAAACAGTGTTTCCAGGCCATGAATGACCCCAATGCTCTAGGAAGGATAAAAATATAACAGACTCCATCAGCATTTCTAATCGACAATAACATTAACAAGAACAATTACTTTTCGTTAAATTTTGAACTTTTTGTTTGAAAATGATTCAAAATGTCACAAGTATTGGTTTCTAAACATAAATTACATTCAAATATACTCTAACAAAAAAGGACGGCGCAGGTGGTGTAGTGGTAAGCGTGACTGTCTTTCACTCTAAAGGGCATGGGTTCAATCGGGTTTTTCTGAGACATAAAATCTCTGCTCAGGGCTTCCTTCGGAAGGGGAGTAAATCCGTTGATCCCCAATCCATGAGTTGATGGGTCAATAGGTAGGGTAAGTGTCCATCATTTTGAACATTTCTAACGTGTTTTTTTTTTAGCTTTTTTTATATATAAAAAATCGGAAAAGTTGAGATGTTTAAGTTAAATATTTTTTATTTAATTTTTTAATTAGTTTAATTTTACTTGAAACCACTAAAAAATTGAATATTTTTCATAATGTTTCTATACTACTTTGTCTCAGACGCCATTTCCATCAGAAATGCCGTTCCTGGGCTAAAAATTAAAGATGCCATTTTGAAGATTTCACAAGATCCAAAATGGCCAAAGTTCAACAAAAATGTGAATCATTGCCCATAAAAACAATTACGCAAAGTTTCATGCATGCATATCGGAATGAAATGGAATTGCTCCTCTCTGTTAATTTCATTAACCTTCGCATAATTGTTCGCTTAGGGCAATGAAACGCACCCAATTTTTCAAAACCGCGTATTAGATATTTTAAAATAAATCGTAGCACGAAAACAGTTAATCTAATCGATATTACGTCTGAGACAAAGTTGAAGTATGCTAGAATGTCGTTTTATAAAAAAAATACACTGAAATCCCAAATTATCGTAAAAAATGAAACCCAATCTGTTTACAACTTCAAAAACACAAAAGGAATATTTTAAAGATTTTTAAGCCTCTGTTTATTTGAAAGCTTACCAGAAATTCTAACTTTTCTGAAAAGGATTATTTTGAAAATTGACACAATATTTCAGGCTATTATTACTATGGTTATAAAATTGTTACAGTTACGTTAGTTAGTAGCATGAGCAAACAACAGAATAGGTAATTACCAGTTACCGTGTAGCCAAGATAAACAAATAGAACGCAGCCAGTAACACATTTGCAAGAAAATGCCAGAAAGGGAGATTCGTTGCCTGTCGCTGCCGTCCTGTTAACAGTTCCGAACGATTTCCGCTTGGCGAAGACTGACATAGCACGGGCAAGACATCATTTCGGTTTGGTTCGTCGCAGTGAAACGTGGTGTTTGATTCTCCGGCACTCCATCCACGTAAAAAGTGACGGCACGTGTGCGAATTTGGGAGCGAGATTGGCGGATCACCCGCCGCTGAAAGACCACTCCGATCAGTGAAGTGAACGGCGCGAGTGCAAGTCAAAGCATTTTGGGAAACCGTCGTCCTTGTCGGACTAACGCAGAACCAACCACAGCACCATCGGATACGTCACGTCCGTCGCTGACAGCAAATATCCGGCGTTAACTCTTTTGGTGTTTGTTAGTTTCCTGTAAATTGCGTATGATGACGATTCCCTGATGACTAGAATATCGAGAAATGCGAGTTTCCCGTCTTTTTCAACCCCATGAGTAAATTTGATATCCTTGTGAATTCTGTTGATGCCATCTAAAATTTGTGGAAGGGCTTCCCTCCACCAACGGTTTGATAATAATCCTTTTTCCTTCAGAATTGTCTCCTGAAAAGTTCACATAGGAAGGAGGATAGAGGGTTTCCCATTGGGGCTCTTTTCGTCTGCTTGTAGATGTTACCTCGAAAAGAGAAGTAGTTCTCTTGTACACAAAGGCGGGTCAGTTTAAGGTACGTCCGTACCTTGTTTCTCCATGCTGCATCCTCTCGTTGTGCCAGTCCTCAAAATGGTTGATCGCTTCCTTGACCGGTACCTACCTGAGTACCTGATGGGCGAAGTAACCGTCTCCATTGGTCTCGGTCCTGAGCCAAACGCTTCCAGTCGCCTTGGACGTTCAAGGACCTAATGTTCTCCTCAACTGCACAAAGCCAACGCGTACGTGGCCTACCCCGAAGCCGACGTCCTCTTCCGGGTTTCCTGCTGAATATTGACTTTGCCTGACGCTCTTCCGGCATTCGTGCCACATGCCCAGCTACTGTAGCCTGCCGTGTTTTATAAGCTTCACAATATCAATGCCGTTATATACTTGGTACAACTCGTAATTCATGCGACGCCGCCAGATGCCATTTTCCAGTTTACCACCGAGTATTGTTCGCAGCACTTTACGCTCGAAGACACCGAAAGCTCTCCGTTCGGCCTCTTTCAATGCCCACGATTCGTGGCCATAAAGGGCTACCGGCAGAATCAACGTCTTGTACAGCGCGAATTTCGTTTTCGTACGCAAGCTGCGGGACTTCAGCTGGCTACGCAACCCGTAGAAAGCCCTGTTCACGGCTGCAATACGCCTTTTCACCTCGCGGGTAACATCATTATCGCACGTCACTAAAGTACCAAGATAAACAAATTCGTCCACAACTTCAAATTTTTCGCCATCTAGCACCACTTCACTACCAACACCACTCTTGCTCCCAAGCTTTCTACCGGCGACCATGTACTTCGTTTTGGTAGAATTTATCGTGAGACCAATCCTCGCTGTCTCCCTCTTAAAAGGCGCGAACGCCTCTTCTACTGCTCTACGGTCGATTCCGATGATGTCGATGTCATCCGCAAAACCAAGGAGCAAGTGATGATGGTACCGTTCCTCTGCACGCCAGCTCTCCTTATCGCTCCTTCGAGGGCGATGTTGAATAGCAAGTTCGAAAGATCATCTCCCTGCTTCAACCCATCTAAGGTCACGAACGAGGCCGAAATCTCGTCTGCAACCCGTACACATGATTTCGAACCATCCAGCGTTGCATGAATCAGCCTAATTACTTTCGTCGGAAAACCGTTTTCTTGCATTATCTGCCATAGCTCGTTTCTCTTTACTGAATCGTACGCTGCCTTGAAATCTATGAACAGATGATGAGTCTGCAAAATGTATTCCCGGAACTTCTCAAGCGTTCGACGCAGGGCAAACATTTGATCCGTCGTTGATCGACCCTCACGAAAACCAGCCTGGTATTCGCCGACGAAGGATTCCTCAAGCGGTCTCAATCTGTTGAACAGAACACGTGATAATATTTTGTACGCCGAATTCAGAAGCGTGATTCTTCTGTAATTGGCGCACTCCACTCTGTGTCCCTTTTTGTAGAGGGGACAAACGAGAACATCCAACCAACTAGCGGGCAATTCTTCCTCCTCCCATATCTTGAGCAGTATACGGTGGATCATCTGGTGCAGCTGCTCACTTCCGTGTTTGAGAAGTTCGACCGGGAGCTCGTCCTTCCCCGCAGCCTTACTGTTTTTCAGCTCTCGTATCGCCTTTTCACCTCTTCTAGCGTTGGTGGTTCCACAGCTTGACCATCGTCGTCGATGTGTGTTCTGTTTGTAGATGCTCTCTCGTTCTCTCCGTTCAGCAACGTCTCGAAATACTCCTTCCACCTGGCAGCCACCATCGTTTTATTTGTCAGCAGATTACCTTCACGGTCATAGCACATGGCGGGAGACAGCGCTGTCTTACTCCTCACGCCATTGACAGTTGCGTAAAACCTTCGCATATCATTCTGCTCCATACTTTCTTGCGTCTCAGCAATAACGCGTTCCTCGTACTGCCTTTTTTTTCCTGCGATGGGTTCGTTTCTCGGCTGACCTTGCTACCCTGTACCGCTCTCTGTTCTGACGGGTACCAGACACCAACATCCGGCTTCTGGTGACGGCGACGTTCTTCTCCTCTGTCACTCGCTGGCACTCCTCGTCAAACCACCCGTTCCGGGGGCGCCTCTAAGCTGTACCTATCACCTCTTGACCGGTACGCTGGGAAAAAGAACTGTGAGGTCGAAAGGTACCATTATATCGTCCTCGTTGATGTGTCCTGAAGATTGTAGTTGCTGGGCGAACTCCTGGGTGTTACTAACTACTTTACTCTGAAACTGATTCGGCACACTCTGGAACTCTGTGAATAGCCACTGCGCTAGTTTGTGGGTGGGGGAACCAACTGCAGACACGATCTCTTGCAAATTATTCCCCGGTTTTTGCACTTTGGGGAGACCTTTGATCGTTAGCTTCTGGTCGCACAACTTCCGAGCACAGCTTTTTTTCTGTTTCTTGTCACGGTTTGGGGACTTCTGAACCTTAAACGCACGTAGTCCAGTTTGAGCTTTGGTATTCTGGACGAAAGTCTTGCTCACATGCAACTTTTGAGCCACATGTCGAACTGAGGCGTTCGGTTTTCGTTTAAAGGCCCCAACCACGTGTTTGTGATCGTTCCCGTTGATAGCTTTTTTTTCCGGATCTTCGCTTCCGATCAACCTTGGAATTCGCGATTCCCAACTTTTTTTTTCCCATGGCACGATGCGACAGTTCCTTATTCTAAAAGTACTCGGGCAAAACTTTTTCGCGCTTGCACTGTTATTTCGTTACCATTTTGAAAACGTTTGCGCACCTGATGAAATTAACTAACAGAGTGTAAGCAATACAAATTAAACTATATCTACTGAAAAGTTCAAATTATTTTCCCAACAGATCAAAAGTTAGAGCAATTTGAGTATGTGTGCATAGTAGCATAGTATACCATAAACATTGAAAGATCAAAACTGCAGGTAGCTAACAAAGTCTTTAAAGTAGTATCAAGCATTGTAGCTAGTTTTTAGGGGCTGTTTATAAACTTCTATTAGACGCTTTAGGGGGCAGCATTGGATTGGCGAGTGTCTACGGTCCATTCAAATTTATACTAATTTGTATGGACGATTGCCAACGCGGGGGGAGGGGGTTTAAAACCTCTCAAAATTGGTCTACGTAGTTTATGAATAGCCCCATAGAGGCATATTGTCTTCACCAAGCTGTATGTTGCTTAAAAAAAATTAACTCCACTTGAACATGATACGCATCGTTCCTAGAAGTCTGGACTGCTCTATAGAACCATATAACTCATAAAAACGCCACTTAACAGCATGTCCTACAGCACATCCTCTGTTTTTCTAGTCTTGTTCAATGCAGGACTTACGCTGGAGATGAGATGCCGTCATATCCACCGCTCACTCTAGGTACACGTTTTATAAATGTTTGTTGATAATGATAGTGACGATGATGATGACGACGACGAAGGGAACAACAACGATGGCACCAGCAAACATCAACAATTTCCATGTACCTATGTATGCTCTCCCCATAAGACACTTAACATCAGACGTTGCTTGCAACCATTCGGAAAAGAAACAAATATTCAACCATTCGTTGCCAGCTGTGTACATTTCCGACACTCCAGTCAAGATTCAAGCCTCTGCCTTTCCGGAAGCAGAACACAACCACAAGGTGTGTCCTTTTCAATGCATACCTGTGTATATATTGGATGAAACAACAGCATCCAACCGAACAGGGGGTGGAAAACCTTCTGATGATTTTCTGTCTTTCACTGATTTATGTGTACACGGTTTGTGCTGTGTTGGTGAATCATTTCCATCATGAGGCCTTTTGTTGCCTGTTTTTCTTCATCTAGGTCGCACAAACCTTCCGGCTATTTCAGAGTTATATCTTCTCTTTAGGAAAAAACCGTCCCCAGATACGACCCAAACAGTGGTGTACCCTGGTTGTTGGTTACAGTCTTCATGTTTTGGGGCTGAATTTAGCCCGTCGATAACATTCTTGGATGTTTTGCTACAGTAGATCATCCCATTTTAATATAGTTTTGAATTTGTCAAAGATAAATACAACTCACACCGGATTTAGACGCAAGGACGTACATCATACAAAATAAATCGGAACAGATTGAGTTCAACCTGAGGGAAGGAAAAATCTCATCGCAGCATGATAAGGTTTATTTTTCTAGTAACACAGATGGAATGTCAAGGTCAGAAAATAAAAACACACCCTTGGTCATGTTCTCTTCCGACCGCAGCTGCAGCAGCAAGTTGTTTATTTGATGTCATTAACACTACGTCACAACACACCACGTTCATGAGCAGAGAGATAATCATATTTAGCGAAAGGAAACATTGCCAAACGGATAAAGTGGACCCTACACGATTGCTGTTGTTGAAACATAATACATTCTACATATTGGCGTCAATATGTAATATTTCTGAAGTGGCTAAAAATGACCCTCATAAAGCTTTAAAAAAAATGCATTCACATGATCCATATTATTGTCCATAAATCCCCTTCGCGTCTATATGTTGATATTTGTGGGGTTCGCTTGAGAGAGGTGTGTAAACCTGCAACGTGAAGAGAAAAAACAAGTGTCAAAGCTATGATGAAAACTTTGAATCCACTCACACTCGACGTCCACCTCCACTCCAACGAAACCCATCATATGGGAAGTCGCTTATGGGTGTTTGCACAACTGAACAACTTCCGGCAGGCTTTTTGTTGTGTTAGCACGGACATGTGTCAAAAGGATTCTATTTCTGAAACGGGATGCTTTAAACTATCTTTTCGAAGAACAGAAAACACTCAAAATGGATGATAGCAGGTAAAAGATACTTGCAGGAATAATTAATTTATGATCCAAAAGAATATCGCTATTCTTTTACAAGTAGATTAAAATTTAGATAATATACAGACCTTAATTTACAGCTTCGAAAGTGCTAAAAGAACAGTGAAAGTTTTCGTTCAAATAGAAACAAAAGATAGCAGAAGCTAAATGGATCAAACAAATCTTATGTTATCGCTCGCCACCTGTTTTCAACCAGATAATTTCATCGATTCTTTGAAGCATAAAGGGGTTTTCCTTCGAAATAAAAGAAACATAGTTATTTCCCTGGTCTTCTCATATATTTTCCCTTCCAATGTCTTTCCAATCAGCAGAGCACCGACAATGGGATTCGTATTTTGTTTTGCTCTCTGGATTGAATCAGCTCCGCTTGACTGACTCGAACTCGAAAGTAAACATCAACACCCTCGTTGATGCTCATACCGTGGGAACCACATTACGATTTCCAGCCGCAACGCAGTCATATGAATGGTGTTGGTTTACAGAAAATAATGCCAATAAGCAACTTTATTACGTTTAATTAACACTCCCACAACGGTTCAGAAACCCCCAGTGTGTATGGTGAAAATTTTCCATTACGGTCTGCGCTTCATAACGCATATCCCAAAAAAAAATCCCGGCGATGTTTTCTTATTTGCTTCAGACCATGCATTTGCGGTTTCAAGCTAAACAAAAAACCACCCACATTTAAGGAAGAAGACTATTATGAAGATTTCTATGAATTTTTACAGCTGCCCTGCTTCCAAGATTGCGAAAATAGACATGATATGGAAAGTATATACAGTGTGTACACACGTGCGAGCAGTGAATCAGACGGCATTCAGTTGATTTTGTTTTGCTGCTTATGGATAGCATAGGTGGGTACAGCCGGCACCGGTGGTGTAGTGGTAAGCGTAACTGCTTTCTAACACCCCAATGGGTCTGGGTTCAATCCCAGCCGAGGTCGGTGGGATTTTTCTGAGGCATAAAAATCTCTGGTCACGTCTTCCTTCGGAAGGGAAGTAAAGCCGTTGGTCCCAGCCCATATGTGTGTTGAATGGATGCGATATCCTACGCAGGTGTGGAAGCTGCCTTCCTGCTGCACATACGATTGCCGTCAATGGATGGCAATCGATGTCCGTCGGTGATTAGCACTAGATTGCGGAACAGAGACCGACGTTAAATAAAGGGAAAAAAAAAATAGGTGGGTACCGTAAAATAAGGTGAAGTTGATCACTACACCGGTCAATTTTCGATTCTGAACACACTTTGTTCAAGATATTGTTATGAGATAATTAGTTTATTATTATTGGCCATTTATTGATGGATTTCAATTCTTTTCACACCATTTGATTCTGATTTGATGAAAGATTTGTTTGGTATAAAATTTAGCAATCTATCATTGATCAAACTTGTTGACCACAATCAATCAAGCCCGTTCTTGTTTGCTATTACTATCGAGAGAACAGTGAGAGAAACGAGCCGATTGCGAGGTGGTAAAGAGCTTACATGTATGTACGTTTTGTTTCCGTTCAGCTGTGATGTGACGGTTGTCACCAGCGTTGCCAGATTGTTTTAAAGCTTATCGGTATCAAATATTTCAAAAAGGATCGGTATTTATCAGTATTTACTATTTAATTAATTTTATATTTTGCCGTTTTTGAAAGCGAAAATTTTAACGATGGTGATGACTTGAGGCGGGACTTGAGGGAAATTGCATTGTTTAACGGCTTTCTCAGTCTTAAACCAATCGTTAATATTTTTAATTTAATTGTTTAATTATCGTTGTTCAGTGATGTTAAAAATTGTGACCAAGTAGCTTTTTTTTCAATTAAATATCATTAAATGAGACCAGCGGCACCGGTAAGCGTGATTTCCTCTCACCCCAGCAGGCCTGGGTTCAATCCCAGTCGGTGCCGCCGGTATGTTCTGAGGTATAATATCTCTGATATAAAGCCGTTGGTCCCCGGTTCATGAGTTGATGGGTCGATAGGTAGGGTCTAGGTGTGGGAGCTGCCTCCCTGGCGTCGGTACACCCAACCGGTGGATGTAAGATTCGCTTACAATTATGTGGGATTCATCATCAGAGGATGTAAGTGGAGACCGCATGAACCGAGGATGCGATATACCTAGCTGCGGTCCGATGTAAGAAAATTGGAGACCGAAAAATGTGGAGTGTATTAGTGAGTGAAATTAATTATGTCGAAAAAAATAGAAAAAAGGTTGCCGACTGGACTCGAACCACGGACGTTGCGGCTATCAGACCTGTGCTTTTTCCACTGCTCTCTATGCTTCTGAATATGGTCAGCCTAAAAGCAAAGATGAAGCGCTCATTTTCTCGCATGCTCGACTTCGTGTGCTTTTTCTGCAGGAGAGATTCGAGATAAGTGTGTGCGTCGTTCTACAATGTTCTACAATGTGCGTCGTTCTACAAGCTTACTGGTATAGTCGAAAGCGTAGATGCAACACGAAATAAAAATGCTCGTTTTCGTATGCTTTTTCTGCTGGAGAATTCGAGACAAGTGTGTGCGTCGTTCTACAATGTTCTACAATGTGCGTCGTTCTACAAGCTTACTGGTATAGTCGAAAGCGTAGATGCAACACGAAATAAAAAAAGACAAAAAACCATTACATCGCCTGCATGGTCAATTGCTAACATTCGTTGCGATGTTCATGAACAGAGGATGATAGGAAACGGAACTAACATTCATTGTAATAGATTTTTGGTTTGCGTGTAGCATTGGTGCTCAGCACGGAAAACAAGATTGACGGAAAACAAATCAAGGAAAAAAAATTAAATGAAAACAAAATATGGAAAATCAGCCACAACAATGACTTAACTTTTGACAATAACGACAAACAATATTTTCCCTTGAAAAAGGCCACAACCGACGGCCGATATGTCGGGCAGATTACATCGTAGTCGTTGCAGTGTTTTAAGACTGAAAAGCCGTTAGCTTTTGAACTATGATCGGAAAACTCCATGGAATGTTTGAATTAGCTTTTGAAAGAAGCTGAAAAAAATATCCAGAGAAATACGAAAAAAGCTTTCTTGGATGAAGTTCGAGGAAAGTTCTAAGAGAAGTAGGAAAAACATCCGGGAAACTTCCAAGACACAAAGTGAGAAAAGTGGAATAAATTTAAATAAACTATCGAAAAAAGTCGGATGTCACATCGAAAAAAAGCCAGAAAAGTCTCAGAAATATGAAGTAAATTTCCAGAAATTGCTATTTCCAGGGCAAACCAGAAAAAGTTCGGAAAAACCATCCAATAGAAGTCGAAAAAAAACCTCTGGCTTATGGTCAAACTTCCAGAAGAAGACGAAAGAAATTTCTGCGAGAATTAATTGAACTTTCTGGAGACGCTGGCAGAAAGTTCCTAAGGTAGATTCGAAGAAACATCTGAAGGAAGTGGGAAGCCAGAGCGTTTACGGAACAGTCTAAAGAAACAAGGACACATAATTCATAAAACATCCCTGCAGACTACGTAATTTCGCTGAAGTTTGCGGAACATGCACTTAGGAATATTCCATAATTCCGCCAAATTCCTTAAAAGTACATGTAATTTTCCTGAAATTAGGGGCTGTTTTGGAGTTCTCTGTTCATCCTCCAAGCGCTCGGAATTTCCCTAATTATAATGAGAATACCTGAAAAGAGATATTTGAAGGTATCTGGACTTTCTTGAGGATTACGAGCTTCCAAGGTAAGGGGAAGAAAATTATAGGGAAAGTTGGATGATTGTTTAGAATTTTGAAGGCTAAAAATATAAGGTGTTCAAAAAGATAATAATAATTTTGATTATTTAAAAAAAAATAAAGGGTTGTGTCCTAGACACGACCGCAGTATGACGTAGAATCACACAAAACTGATGTTTTTCTTGCATTTTTGACTATTATATTTTATCTTAAAATTTTAAAATACTTCAATGTTTCGGTTATGGTTCATTCAAAACAATTTACACATTTTTCTTGACAAATATCCATGTGAAATTCCACATGATTTTCATTTGACCACACATAAACAGAATCCACTCAGAAGTACACATGAAATTTATACGCAAATGAATAGTATGCGTGGTCATACATGGTTTTTATATGTACACATATTAAGTATGTGGCCGACACATAGATATCATTTGTTTATCACGTTGCAACAATTCATGTGTGGGACACATAAAAACCATATTGGTAGAGAAAATACGAGAAGTGCTTTACCGGCCTAATGGAACGGATAGCCTCGACAGAACTGAGACTATCCGTAAAAATAAAGTAGTGGTCTGGAAGAAGTGAAGCAATAGTTTCCAAAGTGTAGTGAATTGCTGCCAGTTCAGCCACATACACAGAACAAGGAGCTTCAAGTGTCAAGTGTCCCCCACCCCTCACCGTCCCTCTCCAAAGGGGGAGTTTGATAAAGAGAGATGAAAAAACCCGATTTGTACCTTCCTTAAAAGTTGTCCTAGCTCGCTATTCTAATATCTATATGAAATCTTCACACTGCCGTACTCTAACGGAACTATCAACTCTATGCTTTCATCTACTCCATCTATCGTATAAAAATTACCACTACAGTCTGTTATTTGAAATTAGCATCTTCAACTATGTAATCAGGACTTATTTTTAAGCAGGATGCAGTAAACAATCATCGCAATATCTTGATAAAATTATGCATCGATTTTTATTTAAAAATCCGGCTTGAGGAATATGCCAAAAACTTTTGAAGCATTAAAAATTCCGTCCGCAAAAAAACTTACAAAATTGATTATAATTCGCGATGAGAAGCAGTTTTGCTAGGTGATGAGGAACATTTTGTAAATCCATTAAAAATTGAAGAAATAGAGGAAATGGATGTAATGTCGGCCTAAATGCCCTTTTTTTCAATTCTGACAATGAAGGACTGGTATCCTGCCGAAGTAGCAATTTCGGTTTTATGAGGGCTCTGAAGACCATGATTTAGACTTGTAGAACACTTTAAAACTTGAAATGTTACTTGGGTGGTGCGCTAGGACGCATCTTCAACTGAAACCGAATATATTTCCCTTTCGTCATGTTGTTGTGGTTGAACAAATTACTAAATGAACTAGTAGAAGAAGTAGTAGAACCGATTAAAATATTTCAAGACACTCAAAGTTGTTTCAAACAATTGAAACAGAAAGCCCTAACCAAGAGGTCAAAACATATCGATACAAAATTCCATTTCAGGGAGAGTAGCCGTTCAATACTGTCCTTCAGAAGAAATGCTTTCAAACTTACTTACAAAGCCATTATCAAGATTAAAGCTTGAAAATCTACATGAGAAAATAAGATTAAGACGTGCTGAGGTAGAGTGAATGAGTATGCCAACCAAAAGCTATAGCAGCCAACATGTTCTATAACAGTTTATATAACCTTTATGTGACCGGTTTTGGTTGTATAGCAGTTTAATCAACATAATTCTATGAATGTGTGTTCCGGACTAATCAATAGCATGGTAGCCCTTGAACAATCTTAGCCAACTTTTCTAAAAGCTTTAGAAATAAAAACTATCATGATTTGTTCAACCTTTAAACTGAGTAGATCACTCCAAGAGAAGCAAAATCGATACAGAATACATAATATTCCACGTGGATGACGGTTTTAAGCACCGTCGTTGGATACATTAGTCAGGAAAGGAAAAAATATTTTCCTCTTCCTATATTTCACGGCCAAAATTCCAGCCCTTATCACTTTTTTACACTCTATTCACCATCTTGTCTGAAACGATCACTTAGTTTTTATTCGATTTGTTTATTGATGACAGAGTTCATCGAATGAAGATCGGGATTTAATTCAAACGGTAAAACAATTTTTTTCACTCACATCATTTATTATTTATCAAAATAACGAGATCACCAAATCTCAACTTTACTGAACCAGTTCAGTAAAAACAGTTCCTTAAACTCCATGAAAAACAATCCTTCGCCGAACAAAAATGTACCCTTGACCTTTAAAGTTTCTTGCAGCGTGGTCCAAAGTGCGCAAGGTGCCTTTCAATTCCATTTCCAGAATAAATTTCTCATCAGAACAAACCAAACCGAAGCACCGTGGATGGGTATGTCGAATGACGAGAGCTGCGTCAAATTGTTTTTCAAATATTTGCCATATCAAAACATCCCTTTTCCAAGCAAACAAATGATAACAATGTTGTTGGAAAATGTGTACCACCGGTACCGCCGGATACTTTTGTTAACCAGCTTTCGTGGAAGTATATCTTGCCCATACGCGTCGAAAAAAATTGTCGGAAAGCGAGAAAAACCACGACGGTGATGCTGTAGTAAGGATGATACTGGCGGTAGTGCAATGAAGAATTATAGTATAAGTTAGCGAACAAGTCTAACTTGGAAGTGGAGAAAATATGTACCCAAATGCTTCGTTGAACATAGATCCTGAGAGATTTATTTACTGTTGTTTGAAATACTTCCCACAATTGTCAAAACACTGTTGCAATTCCGGGAGCTTTTTTGGTGAATCGGATTGAACCAAGTCAGTGATTGCAACAATTGCTGCAATTTGATTAGGCTTGTTATCTGTATCAACTTTCCTGGAACTCAATTTTCCCCGGATGCCTAGCAAGCAGAACATGACGCTATTATGGTAATATTGATAATGCTGCATCTGGTACACTACCGCTTTGGCAGCTGCTGCTCACGATGATTTGGACAAACTCGTTAAGTATATGTGTATAAATCTACATTTTCATGAATCAGCAACTTAGAGCTAAGGTCACTTATTGCCTGGGGGAGCGATGATCCACATGTAATGTCATTCTCGTGTGGTGTCGACACCGGGGAGCTATGACAATGTTATATTGTTGAATATCACTTCATTACGAATGGTATCCAGACATTTCGGATCAATTACCAGAAAGCGGCCCTTTGGGTCAGGTATAATTTTTTATGAGCTCGTGTAACAGTTTTGCAGAGATAACAAATAGTATAATGTGAAGGAGGCAATCAATATTTATCGTTTTGCTAGAAAATTACATTTGCCATTAGAGCTAAGTGCTACAATGCTTTACACAATCCCAAGCTTCTTCGAATAACAGTAATAACCCGTTGCACAGCATCAATCCAAATATTACAACTGAAAATGTATATCGTTATCACCTACTATCAGTGCAATCAGATTCTACTGAAAATCATTCCCCCAGCGCCACCGATGCAGAAACCTCAATGTCCTAAATGTCTACCAACTATTTGCTGATCCGCAGAATATATAGATAGCGAACGGCACAAGAAACCACTGGCAAATACCGAAACCACAAATGGATGTCGATCCTTGCCTGCCTTGTCTGTGATGGCAAATTCCAGTAGTTTCACCGACACCGTCAGAACTCACCGACTTGCACCGACTTGTGGTGGAAAAGCAAATCTATGTAGTGCATACGATCAGTTTCTGTCGTGTCACTTAGTTCAAATGTAAACACTATGAATTTGCTTCCCTATTCTTGCGCAACCCGGTTTCCCATCGCTTGCTCACGTTGACACGTTCCGGACGGCTGTAAAGAGCATTTAGGTACATAAATGATGCAACCTCAGTATCGCCAGCCAGCATGCGAGAGTGCATAGTTGTTATGTGAACTGAGTGTGGGACCAAAATGGGATATGCTGCACCGGAGTTGCCGCAGTCGTCTATCCCACTACTGTTTGCCATCTCAACTGTTTTGGTCATTCATGTTGACTGTGAGGGAGCGCATGAGTGCGTATAAAAGGCTTGGTCAAGCCTCACCACAAATTCCAGTAATGGATATTGCGTCTACGTCGAATAGCAAATCATTCTCCAATCGGAAAATTAAGCGGTAGGTTCATAATATGATTGGTTTCTGATTTGGTATAGTGCGATTGTAAACTGTATGGTACGATGAAAAAAATTGCACAAATGCTCAGGATACCATTCAAGAAAATGTATACACATTTTAGCTCAAAATTTACACTTTTTTTTACACCTCCATTTCCCACCCTTTCATAATTTAGATAAACTCCGTACGTTATAAAATGACTGGAACATTTGATGCAATAATTTTCTTACTCACTCCTCACTACATACTCAGTCACTAGTTACTCACTTATCTCTCCTTTTGTTATATTTTTTTTGTTATATTAGCTGTTTATTCAACCACAATGATAACATGTTCAGCAATAAAATCTCGATAACCGGGTATTAGAACTTGGTATCCATTTGGTATAATGCGGGTTGCCTGCCAAACCAAAAACTATTTGGTGAATTTGTCCACCTTCTTCTTCCTTACCTCCTCAGAAACGGCGAACCGTGATGTGGCAACGTAAAACTCCTGCCCGGCAACAGCTTTGTGTCCGCCTTGATTTAAGTCTCGTTGTGCATCACGACACGGTGCACCTTGGTTTCGTCAGCCACTCCCGGTACAGCTTCTTGGCGTGGGTTTTGGCCACTGTGTTTCTTCGCCGCATCGCGGATCAAAAGATTCAGCAGACGTTTAAGCAGACTCAACACCTTATTGGCCTTCACCGGGTCAGTTGTCTTTGGGTTTCTTCCGCAGCCTGCCCACCACTGGGTCGTCTGGGTGTTCTTGAATGACTTCACTACCCGGGAAATTGTCCAATGATGGATTCCCAGGTGTTTCCCGATCCATTTGTGGGACGCAGTCGGATTTTCCACAACGGCGCACAAGATTTTGCCATTTCGATGCTATTTTTAAAACCACTTGACAGATTGTGATGAAATTTTGCCAGCGTAAACATTACACTCTTAACTAGTTTCAGGCAAATTTTTTAAACACGTGCGAAAAAGTTACAAACTAATCAATGTGTGTCACTTTTTTCCAGTACGGTCTTTAGAACTAGAAACTATCCATTTGGTTAAAACCATTAGAATTTCTCGAGCGTTCGGTGAAGGCGGCTCAGTTTGTTCACAATAATCCGTTTAAAAAATGCTCAATTCCAAGTGATCAAGTGCTACTGCTTCATGCAGCCAACGACGCTCTTCAAGGGAAACAGCCGTTCACAGCTGCATCGCATTGTTGTGTTTTCACCAGCGTTGCCAGATATACAGATTTAGCGGTATTTATACCGGTTTTGAAACTTGATACTGATGTACAGATAAGGTTTCTCAGAATACCGATTTTTTTGATAATCAAAATGATAACTGCTCGCCCGTACTGAATCTATTGTGAGAGGCTTTTATCTCTTTAAACATTTAAATTTTTGAGCCAGCACTAAAAAAAATTTCTTCTTTAAAAAATGTATTATGCTTGATACTCTTGCGACTAATGCTTCCATTTCCTTTTTTGGCTACCAAGGGGTCGAGAAACAGCTGATGGCGCGTCCCGGTATTTCCTGTAAATCGGGAAATACTTTTATTCAATGCACAAATAAATCCATCAAAATGTTAATACTTCAACTTCCTGAAATTTCTCTAATCTTCCTTTCGAAGTTTCTTCCAACTTTCCCTATGAATTTTCGTCCACCTTACCTATTTACAATTCCTTCCGGAAATCAATTTCAACTTCCCCTGGAAGCTTCTCCTGGCTTTCCTTGAAAGGTTATTTTGTCTTCTCCCATACCTTACCAATCACGCCTTGTTGTCCTCTGCAGTCCGAAGAAGTCGTCTCCGCTCTACTCGATCCATGGCCACACGTCGTCAGCCTCGTAGTCTACGAAGGGTCTGCCGGTCGCCTTCTACTTCATCTTCTCCCGTTAGTTTTTTCAATTTCCCTGGAGCTTCAGAAATGCTTCCAGAGATTTATTGCGGTTCCATTAGCTTCAGGAGACCTGCAGGATCTTTTCAGAAGTTCTGAAAGAAGTTCGGACTTTTGGGCAAGTTTAAAGATAGCTGCAGTTAAAATTCGAGAACCCGGGAATTTCAGGAAAGTCCAGAGAACTCCAGAGAACTAATGGAAACATATTTTGAAAACTTCATAAGCCCAAAGAACTTCATAGAAATTTAATGATTTTCATGACACTTCCATTTGTTTCAGCAGAATTGAGATAACTTTAGGCAAGCTCTGAGAACATCAGAACACATCAATTCATGAAAATTTCTGAACCTTTAAATGAGTTCCGAAAAACTCAAGGAATTTCCAAAAAACATCAGCAAAGTTCCAAAAGGTTCATGAAAATTTTGTAAACTTCAAAACAGCCCCATTAAAGGGTGATACGGTCAAAATTTGGTCAAGGGAAAACGCGTGTAAATCGGTGAAATCGTTTATTTAAAAAATCAAATTAAATTTCTTTTTCAAGTTCAATTAGTATAAAATTTAGGAAAAATATTCAGTTAGGCTTTCGCTTTTCCAAATCCGAATTGCCGGGCCTTACGCTTGACCCCTGCCATCAGATTTTGTACAGCCACCTTGTCCACCTTCTTCGCCGCAGAAAGCCAGTTTGCCTTGAACTGCTGCTCGCCCTTAGCAGTTTTTTTGGTCTTCTTTAGGTTCCGCTTGACAATAGCCCAGTATTTCTCAATTGGGCGGAGCTCTGGCGTGTTGGGAGGGTTCTTGTCCTTGGGAACCACCTGCACGTTGTTGGCGGCGTACCACTCCATGGCCTTTTTACCGTAATGGCAAGATGCCAAATCCGGCCAAAACAGTACGGAACAACCGTGTTTCTTCAGGAAAGGCAGCAGACGTTTATTCAAACACTCTTTCACGTAAATTTCTTGGTTGACAGTCCCGGAAGCTATGAAAATGCTGCTTTTCAAGCCACAGGTACAGATGGCTTGCCAAACCAGATATTTCTTTGCGAACTTTGACAGTTTCATGTGCTTGAAAACATCTGTTACCTTTCCCCTTCCTTTTGCCGTATAAAACTCCTGTCCCGGAAGCTGCTTGTAGTCGGCTTTGACGTAGGTTTCGTCGTCCATTACCACGCAGTCAAACTTCGTCAGCATCGTCGTGTACAGCCTCCGGGATCGCGCTTTGGCCGTCGTATTTTGTTTATCATCGCGATTTGGAGTCACTACCTTCTTGTAAGTCAATAGTCCGGCTCGTTTTTTGGCTCGATGCACGGTTGTAGACGATACACCCAGCTTATTTGCGGCATCTCGGAGAGAGAGGTTAGGGTTTCGCTTGAAACTACCGGCAACTCTCTTTGTCGTCTCAGCGACTTCCGGTTTTCGATTTCCCCCCGATCCAGACTTCCTGGCTGTCGACAAACGTTCCCCAAACACTTTAATTACATTTGTAACGGTTGATTTGGCAACTTTTAGCGATTTTGCCAACTTTGCGTGCGAGTAGCTCGGATTTTCGCGATGCGCGAGCAAAATTTTGATACGCTGCTCTTCTTGCTTGGACGGCATTTTGACAACTGAAGAGTGAATTCCAAAATCAAAATAGGAGCAACATTCTACACACACACACCCTCAAAATGAGGGGTGTTCAGGTTTTTTAAATGCAAAATTGAAAGAAATACGTCAAGTTGATATTGACCAAATTTTGACCGTATAACCCTTTAATTTCAGGAAAATTGCAAAGAACTTTCAAGGAGTTCCAAGGAATTGAGGGATATTCCGAAGTGCATTTCAGAAATGTTCTGAAAACTTCAGAGAAATTGAGGGGTTTCAGGGATATTTTATAAGTATCAGGAATAATGCTGAATCATTTGAGCATGTAAGGAACTTCAGGGAATGTTGCAAACATCGCCCAGAAATCTACTTCTTCAGGATTTTTCCCCAACTTCTCCTCTCTAGCTTCCGTCTTTTTTCCAGAAGTTTCTTCCAATCTACCTTAGAAAGTTTCTCCCAGCGCCTCAAAAAGTTTCTTCCATCTTCTACAGGAAGTTCTCCCAGAAGTTTCTTTCATCCTCTGGAAGTTTCTCCATAAGTCATTCTCCGTAGTTTTTTTTTCCGACTTCCATTGGAAGATTTTTCCGAGCTTCTTATGACTCGAGTCATCTTGAAGGAACCAGGAAGTAACGGTAATGTTTCATAAGCCCCTTCACCGGGTTTCCAGCTTCTTCCAAGACTCCGGATATTCCAGTTTCACAGTCAAGACAACATACAGCCATGTTCACGTTTTCTGGAATTGTAGATGGCATTCTCGAAATATTGAATGTGTCCTCAAGGAGTCACATTATTGTTTTGATTTTTTTTTTTTTTGTTTATTGAGGACATTTTACATCTCCGCGATGCATGCATGTCCGTATTATTGTTTTGATGATTCCAATGTTGAATACTCTTTTGAAGCAACAAGCTTCTAAATAGCCAATGCTATAGTCGATCATCAACTTTGACATTTCAAATTACTAGAGTTTGAGAGTGTGATAGTGATTTGTCTGTTCGTGTATCAATTTTAGGTTCTGTTTTCTCATCGTTGTCCCTTCCCAAGCCCCTTTTTTTATGTTTCGTTGCAGTTGTAAACAACCACCAGTCATCTCTAGAAAGATCAAGAGCACTTTCCCGTCACCTCACTGCATCTCCCATGGTCAATCGTCGAAAAACAGCCAGTAAACGGCGGTGGAGATAAATATATCAATCGCATCCTTGCGTACCTTTTCTTTGATCCCTTCCCTACCTTTTAATAGATTGTAGCCCACAACCTCGGACACCTTTTGTACTAACTCTATGTTTAAGAAACATTTTAAAAAGATAAATGAATTTCGGCTCCGTAAAGTTTCCACATTTGAGCCTTAATAAATAAATGAGTTAACAAAAAAATCAGAATTTTCCACTGAATTTCATACCATTAGGGATGATATACATAGGGTGACCTAACTGCCTCACTTTCCCCTCTATTGCAAGCATCTAAATCCATCCGAAATCCCCTGGATTGTAAGCAAATCCACACACAAACCGGTATAGCACAAGCTCCGTCCCAAATGCAGAGCATCAACAGCTCAGTCGATTAACGGTGCCGTTGGTAGTATTAATTTTCCAGATGAAGCAATTTAATTTTGGAAAAGTGTTATGCTTCTTTCCATTGTTGCTGGTAGGGTGTTGCTTTCAACTGAGCTGAGGCACTGTCGAGTGCTCGCCCCCAGAAGAAAGTTCATAGCAAGCATTAGTTCAGCAAACTAGCTCAGAGCAGCAGAGCATTTTCACCCGTTCTAATCGTTTCTCATCGCACTTATTTTCGTTCTTCATCTCTCATTTATTATTATTATTGTTATTTACTCTTTCGCTCACTCGCAAGCGTTCCTATCTGCCATCTCTCATATCATTGCGAAGCTTTTCAAGTGATAGTGAGAAGTGCTTTATTAGCATTTGCCGGTGCGGCAATGACGTTGTTAAACTAGAAAAAAAACTCAATGGCTTCAACCTAGAGAGAATCTACGAACACTGACTCTTTCACACGTTTTTCAAGAAGGACTATCCCTCGTGGTTCGGCTCCTCCGGTAGAAACGGTCGTCCTCATGTGGCACTGACGAGTACAGAAATCCTTCGAATAACATGGTGGGTGGTGCAGTCAACCCACCGCTATTTCCCGGCTGTCCACCAATCAATTGAGTTGCTCAATCTGTTGAAGGACACCCACCGTGCTATTCGGGAGATTCCTGTATCTGCGAGGGAAATTTCCCGAACAATGAAGCTTTATGTATGGCACTAGGTACATTAGCTTGAAGGTGTTTCTGTTGATTTCGGTAAGGAAAAACTGTACCGCTATACCAAGTAGCCAGAGGAAAGGCTGGACCGCATCGCATCCGCACGTGTTGGTTTGGGCAGCAGAAAATTTAGATGCTTTCGTATAGAAAGGATGTTTCTTGCGTAAACGAAGATTGGAACTATGGCGGAGTTTATTTCTGGAAATATTTTAGACTATTTGGATTCACCTTATCCTGACTTGGAGGCGATGTTTCTGGCGTTTATTATTCATCATCGTAGAAGTAAATTTTATAATGTTTAACCATAAGCTGCAGCTTCAATCACCGTCAACTGCTAGAACAAATGAATTGAGCATTTGTTTTTGAACAAAAGAGACTGCATGAGCGCAAGAAATCGGGCAGAATAGAATAGACAAAATCAATGTTGCCTGACACAGTCATTGTTTGACCAAGAAAGCAAGCAACGTTAAGATGATACGATGATACGAGTAACAAAAGCTGTCTTGCATCGCACCGGTGCCATTCAGATTTGTCTTAATTGAGCTGTTTGAGATAGAGTCCTTGCCAGGACAGTTTCGTATCACAACATAAATGGCTATGCTTTCAACGGTATCTTCTTCTTCTTCTTACTCGCATTCAAGCTTGTTGCTTATCGCATAGTAGCTTATTGCGTGCTCTCAACTTAGTGTTCTAGATGCACTTCCACAGTTATTAATTGAGAGCTTTCGATGCCTGTATCATTTTTGCATTAGTATAATTGTGTGGCAAGTACAATCATACTCTATGCTCTGGAAAGTCGGGAAATTTTCCAGCCCAGAAAAAATTCGTAGACCAAACCGGGAATCGAACGCAGCCACTTGTGCAGCATGGTCTTGCTTTGTAGCGGCGCCTTTACCTACTGAGCTAAGGAAGGCCCCTCGTTACCAAGCTTGCCCGCATTGGAATTTATTGGGTGCTATCGGATAAATAATGAATCAAATTATAATTTATAAAATGCTTGTAAGAAATGCTAGCAAATAAACGTTTGCACTGAAACGCAATAGCATGATTACTTAGAGGGGAGAAAAAAAAATGAATGATGATGAGATCTCATTTCGAAGACCACAATAAAATAAACGTTACAGAATTCCCCAAGGATGAACGATTGTGATTGAGGACATTGCAGCAAGGATCTACTCGATGGATGTACAAATGATAGACACCAGACACCAGATGATCCCAGTTGTTGTTGGTTGCGATGCTGGTAAGAAAGTAGCAATAAAACACATCAAATTCTGGATCCAGGACAAACGATGGAAGGCGGTCAGCGCTCAACGGAAGAAAACATTCTGCGATGATGAAGATGATGTTGATGATAATGATGGGTTGGATAATATATATAGGGGCGTGAGCAGAACGGAAACATGTTCAGATGGATGAAGACAGATCATGAAAACTGTAATGAAATGAATATTATCCACAATTAACCTACATTTTTGACAAACGTTTGCGATAAATTGAAGCTGTACTGCAAAGCGAAATTAAGAATGTTGATTTGTTTTTTAGGTGACGGGAGAAAACAGGTTTCATACTTATTGCCTGAAAACAACAGTTTTGAAATTAACAAATATGTGTAGAAACGATATTGACTGGCACTGTAAGAAAAAGTCACAACCACAATCAGTTTTCCTCATATTCGAGAAGTGCATGCGGAATTTGTTTAGAAAACTATGTCAAGTGTTTCTAAAATTGCAGGAGGTAGAGTCGTATGGCAAAGTGTTACAGCCTTTTCATTAAGTAAAAGAAGAGTACGTTATGTAGAGGTGGATAGTATTTTAAAGTAATCTGTTGCATAACGTAACATTTTAATGGGCCCTAGGAATTCTTTCATTTATTGAGCACTACACATTATTAATGTCTTGATAGCGATAAATTATATGCTATTATTACTTTAATTCATATTTGAATTGGCACGCATGGTAGCCATATAACTGTTTTGTTTATGTATTTGAAGATGATGTCTTTCAGATATACGTATAATCCCGCACAACTTGTAAGAGATACTGAAAAAAAAGGTCAAATATCAACGTGTCTGGTAGCGTACTGGTGGCGAGAACACACAATACCTTGTGAACCAATGCTGCCAACCAAGGATACTGCAGCTTGCTAATATTCCAAAACCATTGACTATCTCCATCTTCAACGTTATTCGGGTATGACGTAATGCGGAGAATCTATCGCTATAGATCTCGCTTATCGAGACGAAACCACTAAACTGAGATTTTTGTAGTTTGATCAGTGCACCAAAACATTATCTCGAACAACTGCGAGCAGGAGGAATAATAATAATTCATAAATTCATTCCTGTGTGGTAGATAGAGAAAGTGCGAACATACGTTATTAACAGAAGAAAAAAGGAAAAGAAACGAAATATTTGCCCATTTGTGTATTTTTCACTAATTTCCCTATATTTTGGATTTTATGGGAATGAGTAGAAATAGCTCATCAACAAATACTTTGCATGTTTTACTCAGTTCTGGCTATGTTACTCAATTAAGAGTAGAGCTGGTTTTAATTAAATTGAGTAGTTACGAACGAGCGTGCACACAAGTTCTAATTTCAATGCATTCAAGATGGAGTTTACCGAAAAGATGTTAGGGATTTTTCATCGGCGTGACATATATTTATTCGGCTGAAGAATTGCATTATAACACACCATCGACTGGAAATGCTTTCGGCAACGTGGGGCTTTAGGTAGTGATGAAACGTCGCTAGAACTATTCCACAGCCACAGACAGTAATAAGCAAAGGCGGGCGCACACTTTTTGCCTGTAGATTTGAAGACATAGGGTAGAGAACTACTTCGGCTTAATCGCACATTTTGAGCCTATCGAGCAGAAAACTTCAAATAAATCCATGATTTCAGAGATAACAAGTCTATTATGCATTTGGTACGATACTTTAGTTAATACGCTACCGAACAAAGTCAATGAGAACGCGTGATATGAAGGTTTGCACCCATTATTCCCAAAAACAAAAGAAGTGCTTCGACCGAATCAATTTTTATCTTCATCCGATAGGCCGAAGTGAATTCATTGGCGTTTCAATGGCGTTTCAATGTGTTAGACCGAGTTTGGAATCCGTAGGCCGAGTTTGGCGTCAAGAAGAAGTGTTAGACTTTTGACAATATCTCATCGATTGGTTTCTTTTTATAAAATTTTACGGTACGAACGGAAAGGTAAATAAATTTGGAAGCCATCAGTAATAATAACATTCCGTTTGGTGCTAAATTGCGCTAGATTAGGAAGGACTAATTGCGGGTTGAGCTTAATAAGCCGGAAATGGGGTATTTAACCCTACTTGAAATCTCCTCGCATATTGTTCGGGTTAAGCAAAAGGTGTGCGTTTGAATTTGTACTGTCGCATTAATGGCCCTTCGCTCATTTTCAACTTCTGTTCAATTTTCATACTGGCGTACTCTAACGGAACTATCTACCTACACTCTCCTAAAGACCATTATCTAGCTAATAAATTATCACACTAAAGCTTCATATTAGATAGCATTTCCAACCAACATTTAATTTTAATCTAGATGCTCCAGCTACTGCAATGCTCTTTATATGTCTAGAAGAGCAACTCCAGTTGAGCAGCCTTCAGATTTGCTTGAACGAATTAAATTGGTAACTCTCAAGAGTTATTTTTCTTGGTACGTTTTTCCGTCGATCTAGTTTTCCGTGCTGAGCACCAATGCCAGGGAGGCAGCTTCCACACCTGGACCCTACCTGTCGACCCATCAACTCATGAACCGGGGACCAACGACTTTACTTCCCTTCCGAAGGAAGGCGTGATCAGAGATGTTATGCCTCAGAACATCCCGGCGGCGCCGACTGGTATTGAACTCAGGCCTGCTGGGGTGAGAGGCAATCAAGCTTACCACTACACCACCGGCACCGCTTAATGCTACTCTTCAAAGGGAAAAAAATGAAATTCAGCCAGGACTCCTGAAATGGCTTGAATCATATTTATCTAACCGCCAACAAATAATTAAATTCAACGGAAAGACCTCCACCTTAGAAGGGAAGTAAAGCTGTTGGTCCCCGGTTCATGAGTTTATGGGTCGATATATAGTGTCCAGGTGCAGGAGCTGCCCTCCTGTCGTCGGTAGCATTGGTGCTCAGCACGGAAAACAAATCAAGGAAGAAGAAAAAAAATAAGCATTGGTATGTAAATTTGGTCAAATGTCTTGCTTAAGTCCGTATATAGGGCTTCTACGTAGTTTCCATTATCCATTGCATTTAATAAATAGTCTATAAATTCAAGTAAATTTGGAGAGGTCGAACGAAACAGAAGCCGTGTAGCAGGTCACCAATTCTATTTTTGGTTTGAAGTAATGATTTTTTACTTACAATTGCCTCAAAAAGCTTTGGAATGCCAGAGATAAGGGCTACTCATCGATAATTACGTACATCAGATTTCCAGACAGATTTAAAAATATATACTAAAAATTAGCTTTTCCATATTTTTGGGAAGGTTCTGGATTCCTGTGAAATATTAAAATGCCAAAACAATGGAGCAGTGAGTTCCATTACTAGACTTTTTTTTTTTTTTTTTTTTTTTTTTTTTTTTTTTTTTTTTTTTTTTTTTTTTAGAGATGAACTAGCCTAAGGCTAAAAATCTCTTAAATAAAGAATTAAAAAAAAAATAAAAAAAAAAAAAACTAGACTTTTTTAAAATATTGGAGGAATTCCGTCAGGTCCAGGATCTAATTAGGCGTCTAAATTCTTGATTACTTGATTACTTGGATAGGCTCAATTCCAAGTAATTTAGTCAATTCATCTTTGATCTGATCCAGGGATTCACCACTGGGTAGACTTTTCAAGACAACCTTCAACAGACGTTCAGTTTTGGTGTCGTAAGTAAAACTGTGTATTGCTTCTCAGTAAGATACTTAAGAAGACATTTGAATCCGTCCAAGATGACAGTCAATACACGACATTCACCCGACGGCCTACGAGGAGCATGGAAATTGGAAGTGGTTATCACAATAGGGGGAATCTTTTCCTTCTTGGCATTAAGCCGGGAAAGCTTATTAGAATTTTTCCTGGGTGATGGATCATTCTCAACATCTGTGAGCAAATCGAAATGATTGTTCAAATAAATTTCATCAGCATGGGGATCAAGAGATTGCCCTTCTCTTTTGCGTTTAAGTGCCATGGCGGCAGTAAACCATTTCTTCGATTCGACTTCCAAGCAGATTACTATAAGAATCTGAAGGATAGAAAAGGATTTTTCCAAATCGATATCCAAGCAGAATTACCTCGAGTAGGGTACGCGAACATGGATCGAAGAGGAGTAAGCTAGAACATTTGCAGGTAATATTGAGCTCTGTAAAGTGTTGTTTAAATGTGTTTTCGTTTAGGTAGCAGTAACACTTCCTTCAGAAAAAAAGCAAATAGATCCGCACGGCAAGAGAGCACAATGCGGACTGGCGAGCGCTGGATTACTACAATGTTTCTGTCCACCATTCATTAAAACTGCACCCAGTTCACATGGTGGTAGTCTTTACACAGGTAGCTTCTAACCACGTTGACACCGACTTCAGCCACCACCGGTTGGTGTCGGAGCTGAGATCCTTGGGCGCTTCCGGCTTGGATAGTCCGATGTTCGACAGGAAAAATTTCCTCAATGAGTGAAGAGAGAGTATTGTACATAAATGAAGTTTTTGTGTAATTCCACGCCAAATGGCAAATCGGAAAAAAAAATCAACTTTCTCCGATTTGCATGAAACATTGCGTAATTGTTTGTTAGGGGCTGATAAAATTCAACCTTCTTGGACCTAAAAAAATCAAAATGCCCTCCTTGAAATTTGTCAAAACATTGTAGCACGGAAACGGCACTTCTGATTTTATTTTTACTGGGAAATCCACAATATGTGAAAAATATATCAAACTGTCCTTATCTATATTTTAAATGCTCATGAAAAATACAAATTTGTTAAATGTTTACATTCATGGACGCTTAATAATTTATAAAAAATCATATTACAAAAACTTTTGGCATTTTTTTACCTTTTGCTAAAACGTTTATTCTTGAAATTTATACTCAGAAAACAATGTTTAAGGCATTTTAAATTTTTTGTGAAACAACAAAAATAACGCGAAATAACAAAAAAATAAAAAATATTACCCAAATTTTGTGTTCTACGATGTTTTTTCACTTTTCAAGCGCTCATGCTTTTGAACTTTCCTAAATTTTGCATTTTATAAAAGCTTAATTTTGAAAAAAAAATAAATCGGGCAAAAGCATTTTGAGAAATTTTAATACTTAAAAAAATCGTAAATTATTCCCAGAAAGACATTATTTTTCTCTACAACTTTGTCTCCGACGTCATTTCGACAGAAATGGCACTGCCGCGCTGCTATTTTTTCCGTCGATCTTGTTTTCCGTATTGAGTACAAATGCTACTGACGACAGGGAGGCAGCTCCCACACCTGGAGCCTACGTAACGACCCATCAACTCATGGACCGTGGACCAACGGCTTTACTTCTCATCCGAGCGAAGGCGTGATCACAGATTTTTTCCTCATAAAATTCCGACAACGCCGACTGGTATTGAACCCGCACACTACCAAAAAGACATGTAAATTTCAGTGCCCTGAGACCGACACATGCAAGCGGCCCAATTCAATCAAACGCACTTTTCGTTGAAATGCCTATGTTTCAGTTTCAGGACACTTAATTTTACATGCCATGTTTGTTTACGTTCCATGATTTACGTCAAAGCTGAATTACGTCTCGTGTAAAAATAATAATTTCTATGTGTGCGTGATACTATTTTTTGTAAAATTTCAAGGATGTTATTTTGAAAATGTTATTATTATTAATTTATTTATTTATTTGATAAGGCTCAACCAAATTAACTTTACAGAGCCGAGGATTCTTGTTCACTATACAATACATCTTAAAACTAAAGTCGAAAGGTACAACACAATAAACATTTTATCTTCCGCTATCCAATAAGCCTCCTCTACCAGAACGGGAGCCGCTTCCAGTGGTTTACTTGTATGGCAGATTCGCCAACGAGGGTCAGAGCGCTTCCATTGTAGAAATGGACGCAAAACGTGGTCAGCACTCACACATTCATCACGAAACGGTTGCTTTGCAAAGTCGATGACGCATCGACGGAAAGAATTGCTGATGAAGAACAATGAGGAGGACCACACAATCGTTGCTGCCGAGTAAACAGACGATCGCGTGACACACATTGAGAGTGGCCTGCTTCTGTTGACATCCGAACACTGATTTTGAAAATGTTACAAGATCCAAAATGACTAAATTTTATCAGCAATATGAATCATTGCCGTCAACACACCATTACGCAAAGTTTCATACAAATCGGAGAAGGTCGATTCAAAAATTCTATTTTTTGATTTTGCTCCTGGAGCTGCTCTTTAGTCACGTTCCGTCGTACAACGAGGAGATTCAGTCCTATTAGCGTGTAACGGTCCTTATAGCTAGGAAGATGCATTGGATAACAAATGTCTCAAAGCATACCTTAAGAATTACCACTGAACTGTTTCGATTCGCTGAACATCGTTTTGATAGAAAGGATCCCATACGATAGAGCCGTACTCCAGATTCAATCGAACTAATGATCAGTGTATATCTTAGAAATGCTTGATCATACGAAAAATAAATACAAGTTGAGCTGATACTTTGAATATCACGTATGAGACGTGATCCTTGCAGATCAGTTTAGAATCAAGCATAACTACAAGATTTTTTTTCCTTGATTATTTTCGTCGATATTGTTTTCCGTGCTGAGCACCAATGCTACCGACGCCAGGGAGGCAGCTCCCATTCTTATCGACCCATCAACTCATGAACCGGAGACCAACGACTTTACTTCCCTTCCGAAGCAAGGCGTGATCAGATATGTTATGCCTCAGAACATCCTGGTGGCGCTGACTGGGATTGAACCCAGGCCTGCTGGGGTGAGAGGTAATCAAGCGTACCACTACACCATTTGTGCCGCTAAGTCCAAGATCTTTAACAACGGTGTCCATTCAGGTTGAAGTCGAAAATAATCGATGTGTGTGTTTCCTAGAGAAATATTACACCACCCATATGATCCTAGAAAAATACAGCATCCGTTGGATTTCTAATACCGAAATAAAGCTTGAAGTAATCCGCAATGTTAAACTTTGAAATGGCTTCGAAAACCTCAAAACAATCTTTTACGCAAATTACACCTGCTAACAACATGGCTGAAGGATAAATTGAAACAAAATGTTCCATACCACAAACTTAAATACATACATATATTTTAATTCTATTATTACAAGTGAAGTTACTCCAAGTTTCTTTATGGATATATTTCTATGGTACTATGGCAGTCCTAAGACTTTTTTAAATGTATTGAAAGTTAGCGTTAGCGTTAGCGTTAGCGTTAGCGTTGTTATGATATACTTCGTAGATTGGATACTAGCGACACTCACGTCTCTTCTGAAATTCTCAGTTAGACTACTTTTTTAGGAATAATGCTGGAAAGTAAACATTGGTTCCAATCTAAACAAGAGTAACTGAAGTATGACAGGGACTAGGGATAGGGAAGGAGATGTTGATGTAGTACTTACTTAACGAGAAGCCACCGACTTTGCGACACACTCATAAGTGCTACGGAGTTGGAGGGTTGGGTAGGGTATTCGGTTAGGATTCACCTCAAGTTGGCGATGCAACCAAAAGTATGTACACGCAAACCAAAAATCCATTACAATGAATGTTAGTTCCGTTTCCTATCATCCTCTGTTCATGAACATCGCAACGAATGTTAGAAATTGACCATGCAGGCGATGTAATGGTTTTTTGCCTTTTTTATTTCGTGTTCTATCTACGCTTTCGACTATACCAGTAAGCTTGTAGAACGATGCACATTGTAGAACATTGTAAAACGACGCACACACTTGCCTCGAATCTATCCAGCAGAAAAAGCATACGAAGTCGAGTATGCGAGAAAATGAACGCTTCGTGTTTGCTTTGAGGCTATCCATATTCAGAAGCATGGAGAGAGCAGTGGATAAAGCACAGGTCTGATAATCGCAACGTTCGTGGTTCGAGTCCAGTCGGCAATCGTTTCCTATTTTTTTTCGACATAACTAATTTACCTCACTAATACACTCTACATTTTTCGGTCTCCAATTGCTTGCATTGGACCGCAGCTAGGTATATCGCATCCTCGGTTCATGCGGTTTCCACTAACATCCTCTGATGATTAATCCCACATAATTGTAAGCGAATCTTACATCCACCGGTTGGGTGTATTGTTTATTTGTTGTTTATTTAATCTCTCAATAGCCGGCTATGGAAAGAACATATTCAGTTTGCTTAGTGATCATGAATTTTTAGAGTCATGACGGAGAGCTTAGGATTAAGGTTCAATAAACCATCATTGTTTTTTCAATCATCATCAAAAAATCAAAAGCAGTTTTTTCGTTCAAATTCCAAATTCTACCACGAAAATGTCATCATTGCATTCTACTGGCCTACCGGAACACAGTGATGACATTTTCATTGGCAGAATTTTGAATTTGAACGAAACAACTGCTTTTGATGATTGAAAATTCAATGATGGTTTGTTGAATCTTAAACCCATGATTTTCTGCTCAGTAAGCAAAAACGATCCCTCCAGGGTCATCGAGCATCTCAGAACCATAACGCTTCGCGACAATACAGGACTACGTTTCCGCTTCATATGCAAATAATTTCCGAGGTTAATGTTCAATATCAAATATACAAATGATGGTGACGATTTATTGTTCTGTGGAAGAGCTTGGGGTTAAATCCATGATTTTCTGCTCAGTAAGCAAAATCGATCCCTCCAGGGTCATCGAGCATCTCATAATCCACAGCGCTTTGCGTCAAAGTACGAATATATGGATGAACTATCTATTATTGAATAACTATTAATTACGATAATTACATGAAAGAAATATAATACAAACTACAAACAAAACGTGACTACTAAAATCTCAAAAAGATATTCTCAAAACCATTAGACGCTATAATGATACTCTGCACATGTTAGATACAAGAAGAGGCCAAAAAGCAAATATAGGAAATCATCATCGTTGCAAATATAAATAAATTAAACATAACCCTTTGCTTCAGTACCGCCAACCTCCATGTCCATGGGGAGGGATTTTTAAATGTATTGAAAGTTAAAGGACACAAACCGTTAGCGAAGAATTAATATGGCTCATGAGTTGGCTCAAACATATTTTTTCCCCAATTTATCTAAGGAAGCATAAATACCCCAAAATTACTTCGTAAATTTCGTGGAAGCAAATAAAACCTTCGCAAAAGTTCTTCCGCCCTGCAACATAAAGATGGGAACTCCCTTGGGCCAACCAATTTCCGTCCCGTTTTACGATACGATTGGTTTATGCGAAGTTACATACTTGTATGCGGCAGCAGATATTACTATACCAACTTTCCATGAAAGCATACATTGCCCACAGCCATCACCACCGCACCGGTCCTATGCTTACGGTTCGACGTGGAAACGCATCAACCGACGAGGTCACATACATAACTAGTACAAATAGTCGAATATTGGCGGAGGTAAAATGTGTAGCGAAACCACAACCACCGAAGAAGAGAACCACATGCCCCCCCCCCCCCCCCCCGGAGGCAGCATGACAATGTGTAAGAACCGGAAAATTGTCTAAAAATAACATTCCCTGCTGTTGTCCTCCCCGGGACTTACCTTCGACTGCGAGTTCCCCTCAAGTTGCAAAGATTCCAGTTGTTTTACGGCGGGCAAGGATGTGGGCATAGATTTTGTGGGATATTTCGTTGAAACAGAATGATGTCAGTAATGGATGATTGAATATGGATGCGATTGTTTATAATTATCTGTTGCTCAGTCTTTACAGTTGGGTATTCCATCATAGCCTTTTCATGATTTTTCACCGACTTTACTTTATGGAGTGATAATTGAGCATCCCAACAATTGCAACAAGCTCGACATATGTGCACATTTCCGTTAATGTCTACACACAGTGAAACCAGTTGAAGCAACTTTCCCTTCCTTCTCATGGCAACACCTCTAAGCTCTTCCGTTCAACTTTGGAAAACACCAGGGCAGAGCCTATCCGGCAACGCGGCGCGGCCATGGAACTGGTAAAGGCAAATAACTACTTTAGCAGAACTCCGAAATTAAGGTTCTACAAAGGGTCATTATTTTGTTTACTTCTTCTTTTTGAAATATTCTTCGATCATCATTTTCTAAATGTATTGGTAAAATTCATTGGAAGTGCATGTCCCCACGCCAAAACTGCCCATTTTTCATAAATATCAACTGGTATGGTGAGGAAAACTTAACCATCTCTTTTCTTCCTTCATTTCAATACAACAGCAAATGTGATGTCACACTATCTAGTGGATAAGAATGTAGCAGACAAAACATAAGCACTGCCAGACTGCGCTGTATGCAAGTTTGTTTACACCCCTGAGCGGGAAAGTGTATAACAGGCTACGTGCACTGCTGCCATCAACCCTGTTAGTGTTGAATTCAATCTTCTGTGACTTTTTTAATTTGACCGGTAAAATGTTTAAAATGGTCATTTATGTTTTATTTAATCAGTTTTTGATATTTATCCACCATTAAATACATCCACTCATCTATGTTAATAAGGCAGACTTTGCAATTAATTGTTTTAATAAACTTAAATTCATTGCTAGAGGCAATACATCTGGCACCGCTGTTTCAATGATACTTTCACGATTGCTAGCAAAGCAGTAAAGTAGAAATGGTTTTCTTTGTGATGAATTTTGTTCACCAAGAGTTTTGTGAAGCAGTTGTTTTGAGTTTCGTGTATTCGATTGCGTTTAATTGTGCTATACTTCGAAGAACACAAGTAAGTAAATACAGTGAATGTGTTTTACCCAGGAAATTTTCGTGTTTTACCCACGAAATACATGTTTTAAATTTTCGTATTCATAATATATGAATGTATGTGTAAACGAATGATGATGATTTTATGATATTTAAAGAAGAAGAAGAACACAAAATTACTTACCCTTTGTAGAACCTTAAATTCATCTGCTCTTGATGAATAATTCAGACCAAACCACACATTTTGCGCCACATCCTTCGGCTGCAGAGTCGTGAGCACACTCATCCGCATCGGATTTACCACAGATCGGGCACTCTCTCCCGAGAGAGTGGCATATGCTCCACTCCGCCAGTGAAGCAACGTGACAGGAAGCATCAACCGGTCCATTTCGGTAACCGTACTGGCAGTCTGCCACTGGAGGATTAAATTTCGATTAATCATATGCTTGCGGAGTTTGTGGAGCAATGGAAAGTTTTGGAGATGATGATGGATATTGAAACGGAAATGTCCAGCTTGAGAGGAAATCAGAATGTCTAGCGGCTGAAATAAGCCGATGAGATATCGCGAAAAATTAATCTTAAATGCGTTTGATACATTTCTGATCGTATTGAAAAAAAAAAAAAATCAAGATTCTCTCCTGATGGGCCGAAGATGTAAAATATGATCCAATTGTCACTTTTTTGCCTCAGTTCGGGCGGGACATGAAAACCACTGCAACCCGTAATTTGATCTATTGTAGTATACACCGTGTCCTTAGTTTAGTGCATGTCGTATTATTCCATCACTATTGAGAAATGATGAAGTATTCGGTTTTGATACATTTGTCATTCTTGCCTTCATTGCAAGAAATCGGTTCTAATTGAAAGGTCCCGCTATTTATACCCTTCGGAGTTGGAACACTCTTCAAAGGCGCGCCCTTTTGTCAGTCAAAATTGGATTCCTAAGCAAAAAAAATAAGCAATGACACCGACAACTAACTAGAGTAACTAACTCGTGTTTTTCTTGTTTCAAGATCATCCTCGGTGGACAAAACCGAATCTTGACACTATCAACAAGGCATACAAAGTAACAATAACTAAGATGTGTTGCTTTGATTACTGAAAAATTATGTTCCCCTAGTTTAAAGTAGTCAGGACTAGAAATCGGTGGCAGATCTCTCATCCCGTAACGAACCATGAAAAGGTGATCTACCCACGTTACGGGGATCTCATTGACACTAGTTGTACAATCACTAATCCTGGAGAATAAATCTGGGTGAAATTTTAATATTGCACAAATTATGCTGTTGAATCTCGAGAGCACTCCCAGTTATTCTGAAGGAAGTTTTCAACCAATCCAGATACACAAATATCAAATCTAGCCCAGGCTTCCAAATAGTACAGCCTTCTCGCGACAGTTGGTTTATACCTGAATTGACTGTTGCTTTGTGTGCTTTACTCAACTCCCTGGCAACTTGACAACTTCAGTATATTTCCAGTGTACCCCGACAATTTGGTGCTGGTGGTTCTGTCAAACTCACAAATTTCAGAAGTGTTATCTGAATAGGGCGAATTCGGAAATGATGTACAGTAAATAAAAATAAAACTTGAAATTCATCTTATTTTCGCGCGTCCACCGGTTTGGACACGTGACGTCCGATGTAAAAATTAACATTAGCAACATACGAACTACAGTGATGCCAGCGAGAAATGTCGTTATGATTCTCAGTAGTACATAATCAATACAATACGTAATCAGTAGATGAAACATTTTTTTTTTAATTTGGTGTAGCGTTTGTATTTGAGCAGTTCATAACGAAAAGCTTACACATATGATTTGATTTTTTTTTTAATTTCTTGCGATTACGGATCTTTGCAAAAATATATACAAAAATCGTCAGAACTCAATTTTAGCTGATATTCTTGAAAATTCTGGTTAACATCCTCTTCACTTAAATGATCAGTGCATTTTTAGGGTTTTTCATGGTATTTGTGTTGTCATTTTCACTATGCCCATAACTGTGTAACTAAATAATAGAACATACCAGCTTATGGATTCATCTGTTTCTTGAGGCTTCAAGATTAGTAAGGAATAAGGTTGATGATACGGATGGTTGGAACAAAAGGCAATGATTTAAATTTATTCGTTTTAGAAGCTCATCGTAAATAATTTTTTGTGAGACCCTTATTTGATTTAGTTTATATCATTTTATTTATTTCTTCAATTTTAAATGGATGTACAAATTGCTCGTCTTCATCCAGCAAATCTGCTACTCACCGCGAAACAGAATCAATTTTGTAAGTTTTTTACGGATAGAATTCTTAGTGCCTCCCATGTTTTTGGCATATTCCTCTAGCCGTAGTTTTAAATAAAAATCAATGCACAATTTTATCAAGATATTGCGATGATTGTTTACTGGATCTGCTCCAAAATATGTCTTGATAGTTGCAAAAAAACATGTTGATGAATGTTAAGCTGGGTTTAGACAGGGCAAGTCAATTGATCAAACCAGTTGAATTCAACTGACTTGAACGCGAATTGAACGTGTAAACCATGCCATTCAACTGACTTGATCAACTCACTTGAATTGAAAAAAGTTGAACTAGGCTCAACTTTTCAAGCCAATTGAATTCAATTGAGTTGATCATTTGACTTGCCTAGTCTAAACCCAGCATTACAGATGCTCATTAGGATTCTGTTTTCAAGCCGTTCGTAATATTTCCGCACGTTGAAATTTTTGTGGTGATCAATGAGTAGTTTTAGTTCAGTTTCAGAAATCTTGCATATCAGAAGAACATCTTTGTTTACTTCAATTTCCGAGTTTCCTATTAGTTCATGCAAACACTGCTCACACTGCAGAGAAAAAAAAACAACTGCACTGAAAAACAAGAGGCAGTTTACTTACCCCGTAAAAGAAACACAGGAGAGTAAACTCTTTTTAATCATACCGCTATGTATCCCAAGGCTGGTTATATTCAAGAGGATAATACAATACAAGACAGTAAAGTATTTTTATTGCTATTTGATTATATTAATAAAAAAATAAACCATCAATCGGTTTCAATTCGTTTGAATTTATTTCATTTCACTACGAAAATCATAAATTCGCTCTTTTCATATAGCATTCTTGCTTGCTGTTTGACATCCACACATCGTGAAACAAAAAGTTAGTTTCCCATAGAGAAATACCATCGCGGCGGTGAAGGATAATCCCTTTGTTTACATCATGTGGCGACATCTACTATTTGCAAGTGGGTACGTGAAACTAAGGTTATCCTTCACCTTGCCAGGGACTTGGCTTTACTGCCGCTTGCTACCGTACGTTCAGATCTGAATTCGAAGTGTATTGACAACAGCGCACGCACGAACGAATGAAAGCTGTATTAGAACAGTCGCATTTTTTTTAGTTTTTTAGTTTAAATGATCTTTATTTTAGTTTAACTTGGACGATTACCATATAAATTTTTACTAAGTGATTTAATTGCTTTCTTCATCTTTAGGTATGGGCAAAATTCAAAATTTGTTTTACAGAATTAGTCCTAGACTTAGTACACGGTCGACCACCTTGGTGGGATTGGTTTGTTTTGTTTTTAGAATTTGAAGAGAAACTACTTAATACTACTATTGACAGCTTAAAACTAACCTACTCTACTATATACACTTAACCTACTATGTACAAATTGCTTATTAAAGCATGTTCAGAAAGATTGCATTTTTGAATAAATTTAGTTGTCATATCATCAATTTTGGAATCTACTTTGGGAATTTCTGCCTCTTGATGGAGGTCTGCTATTCTTGTGTCGAATGGACGATCTAGGATCATCCTCAACACTCTATTCTGTGCAACCTGGATTTTGTTCCTGTGGGTCTGAGCGCACGATTCCCACACCGGGGCGGCATAGAAGATCGCGGGGGCTATGAACTGTTTGTAAACAGCCAGTTTGTTTTGCCTTGAGAGGCGGGATCTGCGGCAAATGAGCGGATACAAACACCTAACCAAGGCGGAGCACTTAACTAGGGTTTTCTCTATGTGCGAGCGGAACAGGAGCTGCTCATCGAACAACATCCCGAGATAAGTAACATCAGTGGACCACTCGACCCTTGTACCATCCATTATTACGGTACAGGAGGGAGACGGTTTAAGTTTTAATGATTGTCTGTGAAGGAACATGATCGCTTGGGTTTTCGAGGCGTTGATTTTGATTTTCCACGTGGTGGCATAATCAGTAAAGGTGTCAAGGCATCGTTGGAGCTTGTTCGTAATTTCACGAGGCATCCTACCCTTGACGGCTATCGCGGTGTCATCTGCAAACAGAAAGAACACGCAACCGTCTCCTAGAGGAGGGATGTCCGACGTGTAGATGCTGTAAAGCAGTGGTCCCAGCAGACTCCCTTGCGGAACACCTGCTGGGATCGGAAATTGTCCCGAAAGGGAACTATTCAACGACACCCTGAACGACCTTTGCTGGAGATAGTTACGGGTGATTTTCACAAGGTATGGTGGAAAGTTGGAGTTACAAAGCTTGTATATAAGTCCGTCGCGCCAGACATTGTCAAACGCCTTTTCGACGTCTAACAAGGCCATGGCTGTGGACTTGGATACAGCTTTGTTACTTCGGATGTTATTCATCACCCGCACTAGCTGATGATTGGTGGAATGCCCCTTGCGGAACCCGAACTGTTCCGGAAGAAGAATGTCATGTTCCTCCAAAAACTTGTTTAGTCGGCTGAGGATCAATTTTTCGAACAGCTTGCTCAGCGCTGAGAGCAGGCTAATCGGTCTGTAGCTTGACGGTAGTGAAGGGTCTTTCCCAGGTTTGCGGATCGGGATGATTTTTGCCACCTTCCAGATGCTTGGAAAGTAGTGCAGCTCCAAGCATCTGTTGAGGATGGCAGCCAGCAGCGAGTGCACCCTCGCGCTGAGATTTTTCAACTCTAGGTTGAATATTCCGTCAAACCCGGGAGCCTTCATGTTCGTACTGTGTTTCAGCCCTGAGCAAATTTGTTCCTCTGTAATCCGTTCTTCTGGAGGGACGGCACAAGGGGAGGCATCTAACGTCTGGACGCACTGCACAACCTGGTTCTCGAGTGGACTTGGGATTGTAGAGCCAAGCAAATGCGACTGGGCAATGTGCTCCCCAATTGCATTGGCCTTCTCTTCGTTGGTGATAAGCCGTTCGTCATTGACTCTAAGTGGTGGAATGGGCTTGGGGTGAGACTTCAGCACCTTGGCAACCTTCCAGAAGAACAGTCGCATCTATACCCGCTTTGCTAAAATCATCGTGCTTGGAACGTAGTGAACCGAATGGGCTGTATTTATACATTTCTTTATGACCAGGTTCTCAATGTTTCTGTCGTCATAACAGCCTTCACAAACCGACGACATCCTTCAGCTTACCCAAGTGCCTGTCACGAAAAGGCTGTCACGAGACATTATATACAATTGATATACGGCAGTGGAGTATGGAAGAAACCCAGAAGAATGATCCCGAACATATATGTCGGCCAGATGTCGGATCAATGTAAGGTCAATTTATGGTCGACGTCGGCCAAATGTCGGGTCGATGTCGGGTCAATTTTGTGTTTATGTCGGATCAATGTCGGGCCAACATCGGGTTAGGGTTTGGTAGAAGTCAGGTTGGTGTCGGGTAGGCTTATATTTTTTCGCCGGAGACCACGCGTTTTTAAAAAAAATATCGGATGAAAATTTTGCAATGGGCAGCACGAACGTGATAGCAACCGAACGAGCTCCGGCGCCACACTGGTAGTGTAGTAGCAGTCTTACGACACACAAACAAAATTTCAAAGACAGCAGCAACGAATCGGCAGTTTGACGGACTGCTTGTTGTATGTACGAGGAACGTTACGAATGACCATCCGAGGCTGTCATAGCTGAACGAACAAAATACATGACTAAGAACGAGCTGTCGTGTACTGCACAAGACGGCAACGTTGCATGTCGTATAACAGCCTCACTGTGGGCTGTCGCTTATAGGTCAATCTCAAGGCTGTTGTAGGGAAAAGAAAGCGACAGCCGTTGGAATACTGTCATGAGGCGGTACTTTTGGTATGCCTGATCTAGCCTTCAGAATCATAAGGACGTAGCTGCGATTTTCAATTCTCTTCATCGATTTTCTATTTTGTTAATAATTCAGTTAGATGCCCCGTAACGTAGGTACAGCACCTTTTTGTAGTTCGTTACTTGATGTAAGATCTACGACCGATTGCTAGCGCTGACTACTTCAAACTAGGGGGAACAGGATTTTTCAGTAATCAAAGGAGCTCATCTTAGTCCTTGTTACTTTTTTATGCCTTTTTGATAGTGACAAGACTCGGCTTTGTCCACCAAGTATGATCTTGAAACAAGGAAAAAATCAATTAGTTAGTCTTCATCTAAAGGGCGAACACGAAATTATTGCGACACCGAAAATGTCATGCCAATTTTCTTATTATGTTCAGAATCAAACCAAAATTTTAGGGTAGTTTTATACATATATTTACTTCAAAAATCAAAAGAAAAGTTAATCGATGTAGCCTTGAGTGTAAAATTGAACGCATTTTCGCTTGATGCCCTCCATCAAAGTCTTTACAGTGTCATCCGGTACCAGTTCTCAGTTTTTTTTTTTCCATTTTCTTAACATGTCCTTCTCGTCTTTGACTGTCTTCTTGCTCTTCCGAAGTTCCCACTTCATTATTGCCCAGTACTGCTCCACCGGGTGCAGCTCCGGACAGTTTGGCGGATTCATGTCCTTTGGAACAAAATGGACAGAATTGGCCTCATACCACTCCAGGACACTTTTAGAATAGTGACATGATGCCAAATCTGGCCAAAATAGCGGGACTTCGTCGTGCTGCTGCAAGAACGGCAAGAGGCGCTTCTCGAGGCACTCAGATTTGTAGATCTCGCCATTTACTGTGCCCTTTGTCACGAAAGGCTCACTCCTCAGTCCGCAAGAGCAGATGGCCTGCCAAATGAGATATTTGGAGGCGAACTTCGACATTTTCTTCTTCTTAAATTTGTCGTCCACATCGAACTTGCTCTTGCCGGTGAAAAACTCCAACCCCGGAATTTGCTTAAAATCGGCTTTTATATACGTTTCGTCGTCCATCACACAGCAGCCATATTTTGTCAGCATCTTCTCGTAGAGCTTCCGTGCCCGAGTTTTAGCCGTCGATTGTTGCCGCTCATCGCGGTTTGGGAAGTACTGTACCTTGTATGTATGTAGTCCAGCTCTCTTATTTGCATTCTGGACGTAGCTCTGCGACATGCCGATCTTTTTAGCCAAATCATGGCTTGAGACGTTGGGATTTGCTTTAATCATCCGCTTCACCTTTCCCTCCATCTTTTTGTTCTCCGGTCCCGGTTTTCTTCCAGCTCCTTTGCCGTGGTCCAACGTCAACCGCTCCTGGAACCGCTTCAACACTCTGGAGACGGTTGAATGGTGAATGTTCAACATTTTTCCCAACTGCCGGTGCGCCAGGTCAGGAAATTCCAGGTGTTTGGAAAGAATTTGTTCTCTCAACTCGCGTTGGTTCACCTCCATTTTCGTTGAATCGAAAAACACGACTTCGAGTTTGACAGCATGTACACAATACACATCAATGAGAAAGTGTTCAAAATTTGGTTGATTTTTACCCAATGGTAAAAAAGTTATGCCCTGTTGAATGTGTCGCAATAATTTCGTGTTCGCCCCTTTATGTGATTCGTAGTCTACTAGCTCTCAGAACTTTCCTGACGGGAGCTTCAGGAATGTTCTGAGAACTAGGGAAAAACGAATAGTAGACTAGGAATCACATAGATCAAGACTAACTAACTAATTTTTCCCTTGTTTCAAGATCACACTTGGTGGACAAAACCGAGTTTTCCTGTTATTAATGGATCTATTTTGAAGTTATCAGAGCAGTTACAAAGTACACGAAACTTTTCTCAAAATGTATAAACTCAATTCTACATTTACATCTACAATTAATTGAAAATCTTTAAAATTTAGATGAGTTCCAGTTTCGGTTAATATAATGAAGCAGTTCGTGAGATTTTCTTGAAATTGATGGAAAAGTCCCGAGGCTTTTGAAACCTATTATTAAGGATCTTAAAACTTTACCGTTGATCTGGACGGAGAGTTACTCTGAAGTTATCAGTAGTTTATTGAAATTTTCGGAATTATCGATAAATTCTCAAAAATATGATTCCCCCTATTTTTCTGAGAAACTTAAAGACCTGTAGAAAAACTTTGTATTGATAAAAGATACAGAAAACATAGAAAATAGTGTAGAATAAACTCGAGTATAAGTACAAGACACTGAAGAAGTCTGCACATTGTAGACGAAATACGCGTATCTGTCAAGGATAAGCAAATAAGGTAGTAGAATTAAATGGAAATTACTAATCCTTCTCTCTTTCTCTCTCTCTCTCTCATTATACAGGTATTCCACTAAGACGCCCACATTCATCAGGATTGACCATAAGATGTCCTTACGTAGGATTACATCTTTGGGCAACATATAGAGAGTGCAATTAAAAAAAAAACCAAAATCGTCCACGCTACTAAAAGTGGTCAGGTTTTGACAACTTATAACTCTGTCAATAGCGCATGGATATTAATTCTAAACAAACCAATAGATTGAAATGTCACCTACAAATCTGATAAAATGAACACTTTATCAATTTTTAAAAGGTCACTATTGAAAATTGCACGAATCTGCAACTGTTGCTATACTAATGAAAATTATCACCGATTGACTGCGAAAAGCGCTTTTCCTAACACAGATTTAAAAATCAAATTCACTCCAGTCTCACTGAACGGTGTTTATTCAATCATTGCGTGTGGTGAGTAGTGGTGTCCAGTGGTCATCCTCAGCATCAGCAGCAGTGCTTTCGGCGCGTGGCGGTGTAGATTGTTCTCCAGTACACGACTAAAGGCTTCTCGCAAGCGTGAGCTGCAGTCCACTGAGCGGTCCATTCGCCGAAGAAGGAGGATGAAGTTGCACCGCTACTGATCAGATTTCAGTTGCTCGTCGTGAGCCGTTGTGCATTTTTCATACTTTTTCCGCGTTTAACCTGTGTTGTATCATCGATTTTATAAGAAATTTTTCGTGGCAGTTTGGTAACATTACTGGGAAAGGAACAGAATGCAAGTATGTCTTCTTGTTTTTATTTAACGTCGGTCTCTGTTCCTCAATCTAGTGCTACCGACGAACATCGATTGCCACCCATTGACGGCAATTGAATGTGCAGAAAGGCAGCTTCCACACCTGCGTAGGATATCGCACCCATTCACAACACACATGGGCCGGGACCAACGGCTTTACTTGCCTTCCGAAGGAAGACGTGACCAGAGATTTTTATGCCTCAGAAAAATCCCACCGACCTCATCTGGGATTGATCCCAGACCCTTTGGGGTGAGAAAACAGTCACGCTTACCACTACACCACCGGCGCCGGCAGAATGCAGGTATGTATTAATACTCTTTTCCTGAATTTTCAATGTCTTTTTCTCTCAGCTGTGTATAACAGTAGTCCAACGTTGCATAATAATAGAAAATGTTTTCTGAAAGATAATCATGTAGACTGTTTGTTGATTGTTGTAGCAAAATAGTATAGCGGCTGATTTCCAAATTAAAAAGGAACTCATGTTGTGCACATTGAAAGACATCCATTACACGCTTTATTATTGGTTAATGAATTTAGAAGTACCTTTCTACAGAAACAGAGCATTTAGAATGACACAATCTTGCGATGCAATAATAACATTTCCAAAAGCATTTGAATCAACTGAAGAGAAATTATAGCCAAAGTAATTTCCGGGTTTAACCACCTCAGACGCATTGAGTTTAACTTCGAATGTTTGTCGCGATGAAGATGGTACAACGTTTTCTTTGCCTAAATCTTCGTGTTCATAATCATTACCTTAACGAAAATTATAACTCGGCTCTGTAAAGTTTATTCGATTGAGCCTGTACAAATAAAGTAATTAATAAAAAAAAAAGAATCATTACCTTGCGATTGCGACGCCTGCTCTTTAGAAGATCGGTGAATGAAATTAAGTAATTTCTGTTATCAACATCATATAAACTACCATTCGGAACATGCATGTACTGTGAAAGAGAAATAGTACGCAAATTCTGTTTCATTTGAAGGGCTGTCCTGAACAAATCGTGACGTGTACAAAAAATCATAATTAATTTTGTCACAAAAATATGATTGAAGCCGAACAATTGCCTTTGTTGCCATCACTGCTGCAGTTTGCCAAGGCTTCCAATACCCACTATTGCTTGCTTTGAAATCACTCATAAGCAGTGCTGATAAAAATCATTCCCTCTACACTCAACTTAGCTGAAAATGAAGACAACCTTAACAGATAGACCAATTACCTGCATGAATTTGAATTTTGACATAAACACATTCTCTTGATCAAGGCAGGTTTTGCTGCGTCGTTTTCGTTCTAGTGAAAATGTTATAAATTTACAATTTCATTTTAAAAAGTATTAATTTGAAAGTACAGAAGTGATGTTGAAAAGTGCATTAAGTGAAAATTTTCAAATTCTTATCCATTGCTTGTGGTGCCAAGTGCATTAAGTGAAAATTTTCAAATTCTTATCCATTGATTGTGGTGCCAACTGTTCTAACCTACGCGTAGTTACGCTCAGCTAAGTTTATTTACCTTTTCGTTCCTCAGTCGTCGATAGGAAATATCCATCTAATTCAAGACGATTATTTCAAAACTTACTAAATACGTGTCAATCAAGTATTGCACTACTGCTTAATTGAAAGTTTCAGTACATTATCAATGGTGTATATTTGCATCGATAATGTTTTGGACCGGGGCTTATTATGTGTGAAAATAGCTTCGGAATGCTTGCGTTCTTGAAATGGGTTATTGTAGCTGCGGTAGAGCTGTCACCTTCTAACTCCCGGGTTCAAGCTTATTTGCATTCATAAGAAATGATTGCAGGCAGATTTTAACCATAATACCACTGCCAGACAGTGGGAGTTAGGCCAAGGACGAATCTTCCATCAGAATGAATTGTGGATATGTTTAGGATCAACAAACCTTTTCAGGTGCAAATGAGTAACAGGATCGAGCTGATCGAGCAAACTTTTGTTTCAACTCGGCGTAAAGTTATATGCCAGCAATATGGCAGTGAATAAAAGAGATCTCATCAATTTGTTCATCAAGCCAAAGTCTAGTGATGTCATCAATGATTGCATTGAATTAATCGAAAGCCGCTTCAACACTATTTTTGAAACTCGAGACCGAAAAATCTTACGTTGCTCGTTAAGCAGAGTTAAAGCAAGGTTTATTAAGTTTTACGCGAAGTGTTGCTCCCGAAAAATCAAAAACTTCCTTTAGCATCATGCAAAGTGGATGAGTATTGATTACAAGCTTCCTGTGAATGTTTCTGAATCAACGCCAACGGAGAACATTGCGGATCCGGCTGTTGTGTTAGCCAAGAAACCATGTACAAGCAAGATGGGCCGACCGAAACTCTCTTATGATGTTCAATCGGGAAGGTCAAAAAGGCGAACGGTCAATGAAATATCGAAACTTTTTGAACAAAATACTAACCTGGCGATCGATACAGCAAAGTATATTGCAGCGAGAAATGGCGATGGTGAAGTTGTATCGGGTTTGACAAATATCAAAGGCAAAAAAAGCGCTGATACTGCATTACCACTACTTTTGGAGTATGAATTGACAAAGGAGCAGTACAGGAAGGTCCGTAATGTAACAATTTCTCACGGCCATGATTTTTTGCCATCGTATGATTCAGTCATAGAAGCCAAAAAGAAATGTCGTCCTAAAAACGTTGTCGTCGCTGAAACTGAAGCCACCGTACCATAGCAGGATTTGGTTGACCATACCATCGACAGGATTATACATAGCCAGTCTGATTTTATATCACGTCAAGTTCAAACTTTTGACAGCCAAACCCTCAAAGCAAAACTAATCATTTGCTGGGGGTTTGACGGAAGCTCTTCTCAGTCTCAGTTCAATCAGGAGTATAATACGGTTGATGATCATCATGAGACATCCGTGTTTGTAACATCTACTTTGCCACTAAAATTGACTTGTGGTGATACTATTCTATGGGCGAACGCAACTCCTCAGTCAGTAAAGTTTTGTCGGCCAAAAACCGTGAAATTCGAGATGGAATGAGTAGAGCTAACTCGGCGCACTAAAGAGGAATTTGAAGAGGAAATTTCCAACCTAAATCCCACCACATGTTTCGTCGGAGGAAAAACTTTGGAGGTTGAATGTGATTTTTTTCTAACGATGCTCGATGGGAAAAATCCAGTTCAGTATGCTATATATGTGGGTGTCCTCCATCCAAAATGAATGATCTGCACCTTGCAAGAAGCTTCCCTATCAATAAGGATATGCTGACGAAAGGGTGTACGATGCTTCATCTGTGGATGAGATTTTTGGATGTTGTTACGCATATATCGTACAAACTGCCCATAAAATTGTGTCAAGTAAAAGGTGAGAACAACAAGAAGATTGTTGCAGTTCGTAAGAAAGAAATTCAAAATCGCTTCTGGAATGAATTGCATCTAAGACTTGATTTTCCACGACCGTCAGGAGGAACGAGCACAACAGGTAGTCCTTAAATAATTTGTTTTGAGAGTTCTTAATGTTTGCATAATATTTCCAATTATTATTTAGGAAACGTTGCAAGGCGCGCTTTTGAAGATCCGGTTAAGCTGGCTGAAATTCTTGAGGTAGATGAAAATCTTATAATTAATTTGCAAACCATCCTTATATCGCTAGCATGTCTCGACATTCCGAAATTCGAAAGACTGTGTTATGAAACAGCTGAGTTATACATCGATAAGTACAAGTGGGCTCCAATGACACCTACTTTGCATAAAATCTTAGTACACGGTGCGGATACACTAAGAAACATGCCTTTGCCGGTAGGACAAATGTCAGAGGAAGCGGCCGAAGCAAGAAACAAAATTTTGAGGGAATACCGTTTGAAACATGCCCGCCGATCTTCTCGTTTGAGCAATTTGGAAGATGTGTTTCATCGGCTTCTAGATTCCAGTGACCCTGTTGTTTCTAGTGTGTATTTGGAGGACAGACTGCAGAAGAAGAAGCACAAAGTACTACCCCAACGTGTTCAAGAACTTCTACTGTTAATAGAAGAGGATTCCAACGAAAACATCGGATTAGAATATCCTGATCAACTGGATGCATTCTTTGAACAATTGGATGAATTGGAGCTACAAACATCACCAATGGATGACAGCAGTAATATGGAAATCGAATAAATTACATGTTGTATACTTGCTGACTATAATGTTTGTTTAAAGATGTTTTTTTTTTGGATGTTAGGGATGTCAGGGCTATCACTGAATCACATTTTGAAATCATCATTTTCACGAAATATCCAACCAAACTGTTCTTTTTTCCATTGATTCAACGTCAAATCTGATAGGTACCAAAATGTCAAAATCGAAAACATGTTGGATTCAAACTAAATGTATTGGGTTGACAGCTGTAATATGCCCCTGTTTGAGCACATGCAAAATAAATGGTCACGTAAACACCTCCCTCCTCATTACTCAGATACGTTTAAGGGTTCGGTGTTCGGTCTTCTGGCATTGGCTTAACAGTCCATATTAAAAAATTACCCCTCCTTAGTTCAAAACCTGGCTACGCCCCTGATGACACATACTTGGTTTTATTATTATTCTTTGCAAAAAATATAACATAGAGTAGTAAACCATGCGTTTGCAACTATAAAAAGACTTTTGGCCGCAATTCACATTTTTCCGACCAGTGTGCATTCTCACGAGGGTTCATAATATCGTACCATCTCCTCACATCAGCCATGAACACGCCCGTGGTTCTCAATGTCGACTGATTTGTTTTCTGTCCTACAACATCTAATGCTGCGGCAACGGGGTAGTTTCAGTACTTAGTCGCATTAGATACCTTCATTTTATCTACATTAGCGAGTGGTTTATTATCAAAATCCACATCTGTTTCCGTTAGTCGACCCATCAATCTATTGACAGCGTCGCTTTGTAGATTATCTTCTACATACCAGGATCTTTAGATGCATTTTGATCGACCACATTTGACTGTAAACCACGTTCCTTAACAAACCATGGAGGCAAAATGATCAGTTTGTTCAATATCCAACCATGTATCATGTTTTTGAAAATGTGTATTGGATCTAATCTAATCTAATCTAATCTAATTTAATCTAATCAAACACCAACACAGCCAGTTCTTGAAAGCATACTGAAAAATGATATATATATATATATATATATATATATATATATATATATATATATATACCTACATCATTTTTCTTGTCTATTTGATATATGTTTCACATCGAAGATGCGTCACACATATCAAAACCGCCAGGATTTCTGCAAACCAGAGGCGCATGAGGTATGGAAATACTGTTACTGCTTGTATACTTTCCTAGAATAGCAGGCTGGAAAACCCCTTCTCCAGTTCCGTACACAGGTCCGAGACGACATCGACTGCTCCGGGTGGAAAATGGGCTTCCAAAGTGCCTAGGGGCTGAACGTCCCGCACAGCTAAAAAAAAAGTAGTGTAAATTTCCGTTACTATGATGCACATAAATGGAGCGTCATATATCATACAAGTTTAGATTATAGATCGTGTAAATTTATGAGACATGTCATGTAATATCCCATATATTGTATGCAACTGTCCACTTTTGTTTGCAACATTTCTTGCAAGTTGCTAGTTTACGTGAAAAGGAAGTTTACATGTATGAATGTTTGCATGCATGGATGTTTACATCGCCAGTAAAATTCAGAATTTTTTTGGTGTGCGGGAATGATACCATGGTAGAGTCATTAAGCATTATCTCGTAAGCGATTACGGCGGAATTACTCGCTGACGAAATATGAAATGCCATGCGAGGCCATTTCACCCCAGCGGTGCGTTTTGGCCTGTCTTACCCTACTCCATCAAACTGAAAACATTGTGCCTTCAGTGCGCACCAAAAGTTGTTTTGTGTTGCTACGATGAACGCATTCGAAACATGGCCTTATAGCTCAGGTTTAGGAAAACACCAAAAGAGCCTGTGTTCAGGATTATGCAGGCATAAGCCTAGTACACACAAAAACACTATTTTACTGTGACCACAAAGAGAAAGAATATCAATTACGTAAATTTATTTTCATTCCAGCTGAATCCCCCTAAGGGTGTTAAGTTTGCAGTTCCCCCCGTCTCTGTTGGTCCATTTTTTTTTGTTTCTCTTGTGACTGTGCCAGTTGCAGAGAACAACAAAAAGTGATTCCCGCCACGAGATGTAAGGGAGAACAGCCCATAATGCACCCCTGGGGTAAAATGCCCACTTATAGAAAAACAGCGATAACTTTTCCTCAGATCCATTTTCCGGGTAACGGATTGTGTTTGTTTTCAACTGGAGGTTTCACAAATGATTCTTGATCATAAAATCATATATTGACCTACTGATTCCCTTAAAAAATAGCATTTTGTGCAAAATATGATACAGTTGTTAAAATCGTTGACTTCAAATTAAGCTTTAAACAGCATATATTGCAAAAAATTGAACTAATTCACTTTTTGTATATTTTTTAGATGGTTTACTTAATGAATCACAGTTTAACACTATTGCGACCTTATTTCTGATGTAACATAAAGGAATAATCATCAGATGTCAGATCACCACGAATCAGGCGTTTTGCCCCGCTATCATATTGGAAACAATTTGTAAAATACCTTGAAAATCATGAAAATGCATCGTTCTGTAGTTCGAAATCACTTGATCTTCGTAGAGAACATGGTAATGAACCAAACACCATTAATTTCTTCTTGATTTTAGCTTCCAAACGCCAGCAATTGATGATTTTGCTTAAACGGTGCGTTTTGCACCATCCTACCCTACACAGTCGACGGACGGCGACGAGCAGATGGAAAACTTACTTGTTTTGAATAAAAACGTTGAAGTGCATTCACTTGTTCGCAGAGATTGGCACAAAGTTGTCTGAACGAACGGAACGAAGGATGTAACCGAAAGGGCAACTCGACTGCTTTTGCCTTGTCGACGAAACTTGGTTGGAAAAGTGGGTGACCGTAATTACATACCGGGCCCAAGGTTGAGAAAATCATCGCGAAGCAATTCATTTTAATGCTCATTTATATTAATTTACTTTGAGCTCCTGGAAGAGGCATTCCCGAAGCGAGCAAAGTTTTACACCAAGGAAAGGGTATGTGTAGTAACAAAGTGAGATGTAAATGAGCGTTGGGATATTTTTAAGCTTCACATAAATTAGCATCTCAATAGCAAATTGCGCTTCCTTGCTGGAGAGTATTTATGTTTAGATTGTGGAAACTTTTCGTCGTTTAAAAAAAATGCTCGTCTTAAATTCTTCTTCATTTGTTACGATGAGAAGAGGACATTTATAATCGCTTTTTGAAGGATTTATAAATATTTCTTTAATAAATTCGAAAAGCTGATGCTGCAAGAGAACAACCAAGATTACCTCTTAAATGTGTACACATAAAACATGGTTGTTTCTCCACGAACAGGTAATTTACCCTACATGAGAGCATGGAACCTATCCGCCAGATTTATACCTCTCGACCGTTTCTCTCGAAGGACATGACAAGCCAGAATCGTATATTTCCATTCAGATTTGTTGGCTTCGTTTCGTATGCTGATGACATCGCGGTTTGGCCTTCAACGAGAAAAGAAAAATTGCAATTTCAAACCATAATCCGCAGTCATTCGTACCATAGCTCAGACCACAAGCTAGCCAATACCACCGTAACCGTAACCGGTAAACTGTTTATCACCTAGTTCAACCACCACTGGGATTCGGTCACTGACTGCACAAACAAATTGAAAAGAATAAATTTTTGGGCACAACACCTGCATGCAAAGGGCTTGCCAAGTATCGCTACGTGAACCGATTCAACAAAAGGAACGGAATGGAATGGAATGGTTTAACCTTGCACAAAGCGGTTACTATCAGTTCCTGAGACTGTGCCCCAGTGCACAGTGGTCCAGAATGGGAATTTAGCCGGAATAGTTTATGCTGTAATATTTGGCATCTTTGGTGAAATTAATGTGCATGAAAAGTCCCGTCTTTTGTAAAAATTAGAATGATTTCATAAACAGGCATTTTTTGCTTTGAAAGTTGATTGAAATCAACTCAGCATACGTGTATATTTTCAAAAATATATTTAAAAATCAAAAAATGTCATGGCTACTCTAATGTTCACAACCACCAAAAGAAGGTTACCAAGTACAAAAACTTCACCAAAGACACCAAACGTTTAAATATTACAACGAAAGTTCTAGAACTACTATACCGGCAAAATTCCCATTCTAGACCACTGTGCAGTGGCGATCTGGCTCGTATTTTTTGTTGTGTCAACTTCGAATTCGATGCCATAATTTTGATTGTTCACTTCAAGGCTCGCTAGTTGTCACAGCATGATGCTTCCGAATTGGATGCTATCTTTTAGAAAAATAGTGAAAAGCATGATAGAATAGGATTTTTAACATTTTTTTTAGAAAATTTGAAAAAAAAAACTCATTATATAGCAGCTGCTGCCGTTTAACAAGTTAAAGATTAGGTGTAGAAATGTTAGCGTATTATTTGAATTTCAAGATGATGATAAATAAGTAAAAAGATTAGTATTTTGGATATATCAAAATCAGTCGATTGGTTGCGATTTGGAAATTGAATTTTATCCTCCAAAAGAAGCCCCATTGCTAGTCACCAATCACCGATTGGATGTCGATTGTGTCAAACCGAGTCAGCTCCAGGTGAGGAATTTATGGTTCTATGTCAACTCTCCAGCAGAACTGGACCAACCACTTTTTTTCCGAACCGCTCCTTTTGCTCCACTGGACGTGACTCTCACCACCAATCACTCAGCATGGGAATAGGAGGACGGTCGACACAACCGTCGACGGTGTGAATCCTGGCAAAATTGGCATGGGCTGGTCGGTGTGTTGGCATTTGAATGCATGTATAACTTTGTGACAGGTGGTGTGTGATTGCATCGTAGCACTTGATGAGGAAATCCTGTCGTCCGTTAGAGCGTAAATTATTGAAATTCATTTCATCGAAGTCGGATCACAGCCAGTGTCACAGCAGCAGCCAGCTGGTAACGGAGAACAGTGCAGGATGGTTCGTTAGAATGTATGAACTTGGCACGGGATAGCTCCTGTTTGAATGCACATTTGATGATGCAGACAGAGCCTGGGTAAAGTGTGTTAAACGGACAGGATGTGGAGACAGGAACGAATTTCGATTCCGGACTGCGTGATTGGAATGTCATTGTTTGCAGTTGTTACCGTTTCATCTCACGTCTTTAATTCGATTTGTATATGATGTTTAATGGTCACAAGTTAGTTGAATTTATAATTTCCCACTACAGTTGACTTACTAAGCTCTAACCGGATAGTAAACATCAATTTGACTGATTCGATTTTGCAATTTGCATTCATTAAACTAATAGATGAATCTCATTAGGGTGCATCATTTTGACAAAAGTATTTGCAATCTAACACGCCACCCTCCAAATTGATTCATGCTCCTAAAATATGAGTAAGTGCATAAAATGGTAAATACGATGAAGGTTTAGAGTTCATGAAAATTGTTTTTAGTTTGTATGGGGATGGAAGCAATTTATTTTTTTGAAATATCGTTTTAACTTTGGTTCTAGTTGCTATGACAATGACCAATGCACCTGTTTTTGTTACGGTCATTGATATTTTTTTTCTCCTTGGTTTTTTTTCCTTGATTTGTTTTCCGTCGATCTTGTTTTCCGTGCTGAGCATCAATGCTACCGACGCCAGAGAGGCAGCTTCCACACCTGGACCCTATCTATCGACCCATCAACTCATGAACCGGGGACCAACGGCTTTACTTCCCTTCCGAAGGAAGGCGTGATCAGAGATGTTATGCCTCAGAACATCCCGGCGGCACCGATAGGGATTGAACCCAGGCTTGCTGGGGTGAGAGGTAATCACGCTTACCACTACCCCATCGGCGCCGCTATCTCCTTGGTTTGTTTTCCCTCGATCTTGTTTTCCGTGCTGAGCACCAATGCTACCGATGCTAGGGAGGCAGCTCCCACACATGGACCCTATAGTCGCTGTATTCATTGTCTGGCGAATAGAATTTCGATCTATCAAAAAGCGGAACCAATTCAATATATTGTAGACCAACAATTGAAAAGATACTATCAACTTTTTTAAACAAAACTTTGGTTATTCTTTCCTCGCCTATCGAACGCAAATCACCGGCATCATCGGATAGGGATAATTTTCTCCAACCTAAAGATGGAGTTAGTTTGCGTAGGCGAGCCTAGAAAAGAGTTTCCGAAGTTTTGTTCACAATAGCTGATTTTATGGGGGCAACCCCGGCTTAGTGGTTAGCATCCATACGTCTCACGCCTCGAGTTCAAATCTCACCCCTGGACAAGTCACGAATGACCCAAGAGCGTTAAAATGACTATAATAATAAAAAAAGGTGATGTGCTCTTTTCTGTTATTGGTCATGATTTGCTCGATTGGCTCCGCTATTTGACAGTTCAATTGGTACCCGAGATTCTATCCACCAGACTATGAATAAAGCAACTATACTGGACCCTACCTATCGACCCATCGACTCATGAACCGGGGACCAATGGGTTTACTTCCCAGGATTGAACCCAGGATTGAACCCAGGATTGAACCCAGGATTGAACCCAGGATTGAACCCAGGATTGAACCCAGGATTGAACCCAGGCCTGCTAGGGCGAGAGGTAATCACGGACGAGAGGCTGAGTGACGACCATGCCCGACTGGCTGCCAGTTACGTACCACTCTCTGGCCAAACCATGAGCAGAAGAATTGATATCAATCCCGAGATGTTTTCCAGAGCTGTGTGTGTGTGTGTGTGTGTACAATCTAACCCCCACTGTCCGGCAGTGTTATTATGGAAGAAAACTGCTTTTTATTACCCTTCAATTAAAGCAGGTTTAGTCCGGGAGTTAGAAGGTGTTAGCTCTATTGCAGCTCCAGTGACCCATTTCAGAATGCCTGGTAATTCACGACCACTCCGAGGTCACTTTTACTTACAATAAGCCCCGCATGTTCACTCTACCTTTATCAAATGGATAATGGTATCATAAACACACTTCCAGATTCAAAAAATATTATTTCCAAATCTGGCACGTATATAGTTTTGAAATTTGTTTAACTGTAATAAAATGATTGGAATGGACATTTCTTACCAATTTTGTTTCGAATACCTCTTGATTCATCTGCTGGCAGCACTTACTGGACCTTACCGGCGACCAGCTCGTCTGCCCGCAAAAGCAACAACGCCTAAATCTCAAGGCTCTCCGGACGTCCCCTCGAAAATGCAATCGAGATATGTATAAGAACAATCTTCAACTGGAACGAACTCACCAAATCAATACAGCCGGGAGTACATTCCCGATGCTTATTTTTCTCTCGCATGCCCGTCGTCGTCAAACGGCAAAAAAAGGGAACTCGTTGAGCAATTTTGTGTTACGGAATTTTCACTGAACATAAACCGCGAATTTACGAACTTCACCACTCCCAACTGCGAAACACGTTCAGAAGCACTTTTGGTACACTTTCGATCAATTTCTTTCGAACACACAAAAAAAAAAGTTTAAGCAGCGAGCCAACATCAACACCGATTGTGCCGAACTCTTTCACGCACCTTGCAGCGCGTAAATAAACTGAAATTAAAAATTATCACTCGCGATGCCACTAATTTCTGGTCCGGGAGAAAATCAAATAACGCAGATTGCGACATTTCTTCTGATGCTTGTAAACATGTTGAATCACGTTTTCTTTCTCTATTCTAAAACTTCCCGGAAAGCGAGAAAACTACCAATCACACACGTATAAACGTCCGGGAGGCAGAGCGCCAGCGCTAATCCGGCAAATGCAGCCGAAAACTATGAACACGAACGCACCACAAAACAGAGAACAAACAACCGTATCCAAAAGCGTTCCAATTTAGCAGAAACTAACATTTCAGACTAAAATCCACTTCACGAAAACTAAACTAGGGATTGTTCTTCATTAAAAGCACTTCAGAACGGAGAATCACGAGAAAATCCCGAGATGTTTTCCAGAGCTTCCTCGAAACTCAAGTCGGCATTTTCTCATCCTGTTGGAAGCTAGCGCACATGGCAGCAAACAGGACGTTGGCAAATACCGTGGCATCACTTCGCTTAGTGCTGTTGCAAAATTGTTCGAACTCGTTGTTATGGAACCGTTACTCGCTCACTGTAAGTCGTATATTAGTATCGACCAGCATGGTTTCATGGCTGGTCTCTTCACTGCCACTAACTTGCTGTGCCTTAAATTCTACATCTCTAACAGTATGTTGCATCGTGCTCAGATGGATGTCATTTATACTGACTTATCTGTGCAGCCTTCGATAAATTGAATCACCGCATATCTATTGCAAAACTGGACAGGCTTGGTATCCACGACTGCCGTTTGCTATGGTTTCAGTCGTACTTCACCGATCGCTATCTCACTTTTGTCATTGGTGATCACTAGTCCCGTATGTTCGCTGCCACGTCCGGCATACCCCAGTGTAGTCACCTGGGACCGCTGATTTTCCTGATTTACTTCAACGACGAGAATCTAGTAATTGAGGGACCACGATTAACTTACGCAGATGACCTTAAACTCTTCCTTCGAATTCACTCAATTGAAGACTGTTGCTTCCTTCAACGTCAGTTGGATGCTTTTGATGATTGGTGTATTCTGAATCATATGGAGGTTAACCCGTCCAAATGCTCGGTTATCTCTTTTTCGCGCAAGAAACAGACTATTATGTTCAAGTATGTTTTGTTATGCACTGAAATTGAGCGCGTCAGATTCTGGATTCACAACTCTCTTTCAAGCAGCACATCTCGTATGCCGTCAACAAAGTTTCCAGAATTCGAGGGTTTATCTCCAAGATTGCCAAAGACTTCACGGATATCTACTGCCTTAAATCGTTGTACTGCTTCTTTTCTCGCTCCATATTAGAATACTGCTCGGTTGTCTGGACTCCTCACTACAACAACGGTGTCGAAAGAGTTGAGTCTGTTCAGCGACGGTTCCTGAGATATGCGCTACGTAAACTGCCGTGGACGGATCCCTTCCGATTGCCTTGTTACGAAAGTCGTTTGCAACTGATCCATCTGGAGTGCCTGTCGGTCCGAAGAGATACAGCAAGGGCATTGCTAAGTGTAGATATTTTGCAAGGACGCACCGATTACCCTGTTCTCCTTGAGCAAATTTGAATCAATGTTCAACCCAGACCCCTACGGAATAATTCAATGCTGCATCTGCCCATACAGCGAAATAATTATAGCATGTTCAGCGCAATCGGTGATTTACAGAGCCTCTTCAATAGGGTCTCCGCACTATTTGACTTTGACCTGACTCGCCAGCTGCTTGGGAGGGTATAATAAATCCCCCTCCCCCCCTCTGCAACTATAACCTCTCATATAACCTTCAAACTGGCCTAATGGACCTTTAATTATGTCACGCAAATGTGGCCCATTTTCAACCACCAACCACCCTTCCGCCTTTGTCACATTTTTTGTATGCACCTTAATTTTTTGTATGACTCGTAACAGTTTCCAAAATTACCCCCCCCCCCCCCTCCCCGTAGAAGTGTGGCATAATTAATGGAATCGTCACATACAATTTCGTTAATAATTAGGTGTTATTCATTTTTGTATTGATTAACTTCCAACCTTACGCTAAGTCACTAGTTTAAGTAATCCACTATAATTTTAAGGTAGTATAAGGAAATCCTCTTGTATTTTAGGTATGTAAGTAAGAGTCGTTATAATATTCGATATCAGACGTTATTATATTCGATATCAGTCGTTGTTATATTCGATATCAGACGGGCGTACAACGACGACTCAAATCCCATCCACAATCTTTTTGGGATTATGTCAAACAGCAACGTAACGAGTGTGACCTGCCTTCTTCAATGAAGTGGAATGGGACCGATTTCATCAGAATCTAGTAACACACAGCCGTCAGGGCTAGCTATGCCTGAAATCACTTTCAACAATGATGCGATTATGACAGCTGCACGTAAACTAATAGTGTCAACGTGCTTAGGTCCCAATGGAATTCCGTCGGTGTTTTTGAAGAACTGCATTGACAGCTTCCTCGAGCCACTTCAAGTGGTCTTCAGCTTGTCGCTTTCATCCGGAGTGTTTCCGTCCTGCTGGAAACGTGCATACATGTTCCCTGTACACAAAAACGGCGATAGGAAGAATGTTGATAATTATCGCGGAATATCCGCGTATCGTTATGCGCTGTTTCCAAACTCGTTGAGCTTGTTGTGATGGAACAATTTTTCTTTCATTGCAAGCAATTTTTAAGTCCAAACCAGCATGGTTTCATTCCCGGTCGTTCAACCGCGTCAAACCTTTTATGTCTCACTTCTTACGTAACCGACAGTATGCTTGAACGAGCACAAACGGATGTACTATATTTGGACTTATCCGCAGCATTCGATAAGGTCAACCATCAAATTGCTGTAGCGAAGCTTGAAAAGCTTGGAATTCATGGAACTCTTTTGGATTGGTTCCAGTCCTACTTGAACTGTTGTCGCTCGCAAGTAGTCATCGGCGAATCCACTTCAGCTTCATTTCCAATCACGTCAGGGATTCCGCAGGGAAGTCATCTTGGACCACTCATCTTCCTTTTATACTTCAACGATGTCAATGCAGTGCTGGATGGACCAAGACTTTCGTTTGCTGATGACTTCAAGCTATATTTCAAGATTCTTTTTAAGGCTGACGCTCAGTTTCTACAACAACAACTTGATGCATTGGCTCATTGGTGCCAGATGAATCGTATGACCGTAAATCCTGCAAAATGCTCAGTTATTACATTTTCTCGACTGAAAGATCCAAAACTCCACGATTATTCATTTTCTGGAGTACTGGTAAGAGTAAGAGTGAACGAAATCAAGGACTTGGGAATTATCCTCGTGAATAAAGCTTCAAAATCTCTAGGCTTTATCTTCCGGCTTACAAAAGAGTTCACAGACATTTATTGTCTAAAGGCGCTCTACTGTGCATTAGTTCGGTCGACATTGGAGTACTGTTTGACTGTTTGGAGCCCGCACTACCAATATGGAATCGAGAGAATAGAATCAGTGCAACGGCGGTTTATTCGATTCGCACTTCGTCGACTACCATGGCGGGATCCATTTCGTCTCCCAAACTACGAGCACCGATATCAGCTAATTCGTCTGGATACACTTAGTACACGAAAAGACGTTGCTAAGGCTATGCTGGTTTCTGATGTCTTGCTGGGTCGAGTTGATTGTCCTGAAATCCTACAACGAATCAATTTGTATGTGCGACCAAGATTTCTACGGAACAATGCGATGCTACGACCTCAACCTCACCGCATCAATTACGGAATGAACAGTGCCATCACTGGGATACAGAGAGTTTTCAACCGGGTTGCCAGTCAATTTGATTTAAACTTTCCACGTGACTTGCTACGTGCTAGATTTCTTAATGTTTTTAGATAATTTGAAACATATGTGTAGTTTTAATGTATATTAATTTAGTTCATTGGCAACAACTTAACCATCATTGGGGTCAAGAAGCCTGTTGATGAAGAAATAATAAATAAATAAATAAAGAGAGAACTATTGCACAAATTAGTTCAATTGATGATTTGGCACGTTTTATCTTTGTATATTTACAATGCTTATTCCCGAGTTGGTGCCGACGGTTTGACAGCTCCCCTCTCGGTTTAATATCGCAGGAAGCTTCTGCGCAAGGTATTGATGCAGCGCCGCTAGTGAGGTAAAAGAGTAGGTGTGGAGTCGCGCGAGGGGCGTATGCTACAGTACATTTGAAATTCAGTTTATATGCCCAAAGAACCTTTAACTACCTGGTTTTCAATAGACGAAACATTATGTATTTACTTATTTATATGACTGAACATCATCAGGCGTTATTTGCCCCAATGATGTAACTTAAACTAAACATGAAAAGTACTAAAACAAAACATCAATAAGTACATAGATAGTCATCTCGTAAAAAAAAGGAACATTACTAAACAAACTAAACTGATCTAGAAAAAAACGAACTAAACCTCCGGCGAAGCAGCTGGCGAGTCAGGTCAAAATCAAACAGTGCGGAGACCCTATTGAAGAGTCTTTTTAAACCACCGATTGCACCGAACATGCTATAATTAGTTCGCTGTATGGGCAGGCGCAGCATTGAATTATTCCGTAGGGCTCGGGGTTGAACATTGATGTCAATTTGCTCAAGGAGGACAGGGCAATCGGTGCGTCCTTGCAAAATATCCGCAATTAGCAATGCCCTTGCTGTATCTCTTCGGACCGACAGGCACTCCAGATGGATCAGTTGCAAACGACTTTCGTAGCAAGGCAATTGGAATCCGTCCACGGCAGTTTACGTAGCGCATATCTCAGGAACCGTCGCTGAACAGACTCAACTCTTTCGACACCGTTGTTGTTGTGAGGAGTCCAGACAACCGAGCAGTATTCTAATATGGAGAGAGACAAGTAGTACAACGATTTAAGGCAGTAGATATCCGTGAAGTCTTTGGCAATCCTGAAGATAAACCTGTGATAAACCAGTGCCTAACAATACATACTTGAACATAATAGTCTCTTTCTTGCGCGAAAAAGAGATAACCGAGCATTTGGACGGGTTAACCTCCATACGATTCAGAAAACACCAATCAGCAAAAGCATTCAGCTGACGTTGAAGGAAGCAGCAGTCTTCAATTGAGTGAATTCGGAGGTAGAGTTTAAGGTCATCTGCGTAAGATAACCGTGGTCCCTCAACTACCAGATTCACGTCGTTGAAATAAATCAGGAAAATCAGCGGTCCCAGGTGTTTGCTGCCTTTCTTGTGTACTGGAAACATGTGCGCTAGCTTCCAACAGAATGGGAAAACTCCGACGTCCACAGACCGTTGAAAAACGTGCAGCAGTGGAGACAAATAAACTGTCCAAGTGCATTTTGAGGAACGCCGATGGAATTCCGTCAGGCCCCGGATTGTACGACGACTTGAGTTTCGAGGAAGCCCTGAAAAACATCTCGAGATTGATGTCAATTCTGCTCATGGTTTGGCCAGAGAGTGTTACGTAACTGGCAGCCAGTCGGGCATGGTCGTAACTCAGTCTCTCGTCCGTGAAGCCACTAGGAAATTTTTCAGAGAACAGCTGACAGATATCTTGCGTAGATGAGGCCACGTTACCATTGTGTGTCATAGACAACGGCAGACCAGCTTCATGACGTTGTTCGTTGACAAACTGCCAAAACTGCTTGGGACGTGACTTAAGCTTTCTCTGCAATCCACATCGATACTGAAGAAAGCACCGTTTCGCAACTCGTTTGTATCCGTGATTGATCCTGACATAGTGACGTTGAAAGGATATGTGCGGTGCTTGGTGAACTTCCTAAGAGCGGCTCTCTTTCTGGATTTCAGTCGACGAAATTCTCTCGTATGCCATGGTGGATGGGTCGTATAATGATGAATCTTTTTCGGAACGTGTCTGTAAATGATATATGCCAAGACATTGGAAATAGTTTAAGCGGCGGACTCAATGTCAACGGTGTCCAATAAGTCGTCCCAATCTAAATTGGAGAGTAACTCGGCGATACTACCATGGTCAGCATTGCAAAAATCCAGAGTAGTGGGCGCCTCGCATAAGGAAGGAGCCATGTCCTGGGCGGTTACAAAACAAAGATCCAAACTGCGGTTGTTCTGGTTAATAACATGGTTGATTTGAGAAAGAGTGGCTGAGCTGTAATTGTCCAGAAGGAGCGAAGCGTAGGAATGGATGAAAGAGTGATCCGTGTCAGGAAAGAGGAAGCCGTTGCGAGTTTTTTTTCCCATGAAATCCCCGGGAGATTGAAGTCACCAAACACAATAACTTCATCGGTTGCTTTGGCGGTATCCAGAACAGAGAAAACCGATTGGCAATGAGTTTCGATGAGGTCACGCTCCCGTATACGGTCGGGAGGAAAGTAAACCGCACAGAGAAACAAGGTAGGATCGCCCAGTTTAATCGACGTGCACACCTGCTCTAAGCATGTCCAAGCATTATTTTCTAGTAACCTCGCTCTAAACCTAGAATTTATAGCCACTAAAACGCCTTCACCTTTAACTTTCCGACTATTAGCAGCATTCTTATCGCAACGGAAAACTTCATAATCGTCGCCGAACACCTGACGAGAGAGCGTGCGTGAATCTAACCATGTCTCCGTGAGAATAATGATGTCGTAGCAAAGATCCGAGGTAGCTACGCGAAAATCGTCGGCATCACAGTACAATGTACAGTTGATACCACCGACGTTCTGATAATACAGCAGCAAGTCTTAAGGAGCAGGTATAGTTTCAATACATCCTAGAGTCTGAGCAACTTGCGAAGGATACCTTGATGGTGCAGGCGAATATTGGCTGGAAGCAATGAGCGGATCAGGAGTCGTTGGATCGATAACAGAAGTTGACTTGCCTATGCTGTCGAGTTGGAAGACCCCTGCACTACTCCCACACGCAGGGCCGGGACGACTGCTGAGCGCTGGCTGGAATGGCTCGACTGCGGTGGGAAGTACAAGGGCTTCCATGTGGAAAACTTCGGTGCGTCGCAGTGTACAGCTGCCTAACTGTGGCTGATAAGAAAAGCCAAATGGAATTTGCTGGGCTGGCAAAGAGTTTGGATGAAGTTCGGTAGAGACAAGTGAAACATGTGTCAAAGAAGATGGCAATGACGAAACCGGCCATTCAGGAACAGGTTGGTTGACGAGCTCTGTGCAGTGATGGGATTTGTCACTTATTATGTCATGGCGTTGTCTTGGTGATCCGGGTAATTGGGTGACTCCATGCTGGGGAATAAATTGGCATTTGGCGTTCGAGAAGGGTTCAAAAAATTTGTAACATTCCTGTTGTCCTTGAACTCACGGAATAGTATTCCCTTTGGCCACGTTGCAGTCGAAAGAGCCTTTGCTTTCAGCTCAGGACTCATACCGAGTTTGAACGAAATGAATGACAGACTGCTGACATTCTCACCATTGGCGACTAGTCTGAATGTCTCAACGTCATTTATTCCTAACCTCTGCATCGCCACACGGTAAGAAAAAAGTACCCAAAAGTAAGTTCTTTTCACTCATCTCGGCACTTTAGTGCAGGAACCCAAAAGTAGGTAAAGCGGGTCAAAGTAGTTTTCATTTACTTGTGTGCAATTCGTATGGAATTTTCTACTCGCTTTCTACCCAAAAGTGAGTGAGTTGTACCCAAAGGTAGGTAAATATGACTTTACTCAACGTTGGGTTCCCACACTTTACTACCCTTGTTGGGTGGTTTTGCTCCTCCTTTTTTGACAACATTAGAAGGAGAAAAGGAGACAAACTAGTCAAAAGTAGGTAAAAGTGAACTGGCCGTTGGGTACTTTTTTCTAACCGTGCAGTTCACGTACTAGCTCCACTGTGACGTCACGAGAGATGCGCGAAAGGTAGAGCCAAAACTTCTGCCTTGGAGGTGGTACAGCAAAAGTGCCGATAGATGGATATATTGAGCTTGCAGTTCCACATCATGTTTATACTAGAGACAACGGTTGCAAGCTACCCCATGTAAGTATTTGTTTGATAACTATTATTTTAAAAAGCAGGAGTAGTAAAATTACTAAACCACGAAGCTAAATTACTTACTCTAACACATACATAAATGTTGGATTCAATTTACAGTACCGGACAAAAGTACCATTTTGATTCATACGTGGGGCACTTAAGGCATTTTCAGCAGAAAACGGACATATTCTTTATGCTAACACATTATTTAGTTACGTTTCTTCGATACATTAACATTGCTGAAGTATCTCTAAATTGAACTATCTGAGATGATATTTTAAAGTGAAGATCAAAAAATTTCTAAACACAAAGTTTATTTTTTCACTAGGCCTACCTACCAAGATTCAAACTTTGGACGCTTGTCTTTGAGAGATTCAAATTTCGAACAGAAAAGATTCAAATTTCGGACAGAAAAGATTCAAATTTCGGACAGCCAAATTTTGTATATGGTTTTCAACCTACACATTTAGAAATAACTAATTTTACACGTGACAAAATCCGTCTTTGACATAAAAGATGTGACGTAAACTAACATGTCATGTAATATTAGGTGCTCCGAGAATCCAAGACTCCGAAAATAGGAACTCAGTAATGACATCTCTTGAACTTCTCGTGGAAAACAAGCTAGCTCGCTAAGTTGCAAGCAATTTTGCATGCAAGGTAAACAGAATATATAAAATTCGACAGTGAGCATGCATAAGGGCCTATACGCGATGATCGATTCTCTTCGTCGATTTTCTCTTTTGTTAACAATTCGCTAGATTTAACGTTTCTCGGTGCGTTTGCTGTTGCTTTTGATAGCCAATACAACCTGTTACTACTCTGCATTGAACAAATTCTAGAAAATTGTTTCGCTTAGCTGTAGCAATGCAAAGAGAAAATCGATGAAGAGAAGCGATCATCGCGTATTCGCCCTTATGAATGCTCACTGTCGAATTGTCAAAGTGATCCGATGCCAGCGCTGCGGTGAGTAGTTCATGGATGTGATAATATTAAAATCAGTCGTTTAATGCATGAACGATGATCCAGAATGAAGTTTTAAAGGCTGATTAAAAATAAATTGGTACGCCCCTCGCGCGCCGCCAGCACGCCTCTAGTTTTGGGAATCAAAAATATTTGACAATGGTTGTTAACACTTCTATAGAGAACAACTTGTGCAAGTTTAATCATTTTTAATCAAGTTAATCATTGTGCACAAACACCTGGAAAATCCGGATTGGTCCGGTTCCAAACTGGCTAAAGTGCTGAAGATGCCAAAAACAACAGTTTGTCGAGTGCTCAAAACCTACAAGGAAACCCTGAGTGTGGAAAGGAATCAGCGGACCTACGAAAAAACTGGAACCAGGGATCGTCAGCTGCGCAGAAAGGTATTCCCGGAAAAAAATAACCATACAATTACCATAAAATAAAATACAGTTACAAGTAAATCTATTGCCAACAATCGATCTTATTGTGTGTATATAGTACACGAAGTTTTAACATATTGTTATTACAATAGATGTACAATACGTACATGTTTTCAACAATAGAACAACAATACAATTAATGATAAATGGTTCAAGTTTGTTCGGGAAAAAGTGATTTTTCGTATGGTTAAGATACATAACGACCCCCTTAATCCATTGTATATTCCCCCATTTACCATTGATTATATTGTAGAAACAATAAATTCTATTGTTTTTTTTATCGTTGTGGAGAATACGATTTATTGTAAATACCATAAACTCTATTGTATGGTTACAATACATTTCATTGTACCTCTACGGTTCTTTTTTTTACGGGTTGAGGTGCGTTAAAGCCAACCCCGGTCTTTCGATCCGAGATGTGGTCAGAAGGTACAACGGCAACATTCAAATGGTGCGGAATATCCTTGCCAGGACAGTATACTAGTCTTACAACGCCAGTAAACATGCGAACCGGCAAATGAAGCTGAATTCCGTGGCCAAAAAACGTGCAAAGCTCTTGTACGACCGTGTTTTGACGAAACACAAGGGCACAGCTTCCCGGTCAAAAGTTGTACATGGTGACTGGACGTGGAGATGTGCCGGGAAGATTCAAGTTCGTGTTTGCCGACAATTACGCGAAGAAGACCACACACTGAAAAATAACTTTTTTTTTACACGAGACGTAATCCATCTTTGACGTAAATTATGGAACGTAAACAAACATGTCATGTAAAATTAAGTGTTCCTAAACCGAAGCATACGCAACTCGACGAAAAGTACGCTTGATTGAATTGATTTTCTCGTTGCATGTGTCGGTCTCTGGGCACGTAAATTTACATTACTTTTTGGTAGTGTGCATGATTTGCCAAGCGATTTGCAGTTTGGCCTGAAACGGAACCATTTTTCAAATCCTCGACGATGACATCCCAAGTTCACATCGAAGAATGCTTGAAAAAGCGTGTATTGCACGTTCATCCACAAGCATAAGTCATCTTTTGGTTTGATTTGGCCAGCTGCCTTTACTCCAAGGTGGTTCTGGAGTGGTATGCTGCCAACAAGATCGATTTTGTCCCCAAGCTAATGAATCCTCCGAATTACCCGGAGTTTCGGCCAAACGAAAAAAATACTGAGCAATTTCAAAGCAGCGACTTCGACGAAGCGGCGGGGCAGTCAAGAACATCCAGCAAATGCGGGGAAAATGGAAGAAATGCGCTGTTCGTTTCCACTGTCCGGGCGCTGATGGTTTCCATCAAAAGGAAGTTTCGAGATTTCGTTTGAACTGGAGTTGTAATTAAAGTACTGTAAAGCAACCATTAATTGACCTTTTAAACTTATTGCATCACGCATTACAGATCTTTTTGTGCGTACCAATTTACGTTTATTCAGCTTTAATGCCTGCTTGTCTGTGATATAGGTGTATAGGTTTTTTAAGATATAATTATAAAGTGTCTGAAACATGAATCAGAACGGTATGATCATCGTGTTTTTCACTTCGAATAAGTTAAATAAGCTGAAGTTTTTTTAAGATGTTCATCATATATTCTCAAATGTTAGCTGCTGATTGATCAACTGTTGAAGGTTTATCGGTATAGTTTTGGGCTTGATTAGAAGAGTTTACTTGATGTTTGAGAAATTGTAGTAAATCGTCTTATATTAGTGCCCTTTTCAAATTCTTGAAGTATAATGAACCAAAACAACTGAAATTTCCCACATTGGTAGCCAGAATATTGATCTTTGAAAAGCCTCATGCTTCAAGCTTGATTAAATTTGTATCCGTTAAAGAAAAAATATTATGTACTTTTGTCTGGCACTGCATCTCTACTGATTGCAGTCTAGTTGCATGTTATGGTATCACCCGTAGAATCACCGAAAAAAAAATAACGAAGAGCTAGGGAAAAACATTTGTATTGCTACCAGAAGGGGGAGTGTGAAAATAGTTTCAGGTTTTATGTTTTATTTTAACGGGGAGGGAGCAGAAAGAGTTCAGATCTGGATTTGTTTCTTTACGTAACTCCTGAACGGACCTTGACTATAATAACCGAAAAGTTTTGTTTCAATTATTAATGGATTATGCTTTACCACAAAACCCAGTACTGAAACCACTGAAAATGTACATTGTGTTTTAAATGACAGCTAAATGACTGCAATATAGGTAGGGGTAGAAAATATCGAGACAGCTTTGGGTAAAACTTTCTTTGGACAAACTAAAATTGAGTCATCAGTTCGAAAATTATTCCGCAGTATTTTTATTTTTACAACCCAAACAAAGTTTCGTGCAGCTCTACGGAACATTTCCCGCTTGATATAAACTTTCCAGTAAACCCAGATTGCTTCCAACATCCATTTATGTCACAACCCGCACGCGATCTATTTAGCTTTAGTCTAGCTAGGAGTCTGAAAAGTTTCCCTCAGCTCAACAAAATGCTACAAAATAAATGAGCACAAATTCTTACACTTCTGGTTTGCTTGCATATCAGCCAAGGATGCTGGTCTTCTCCAGAAGGGAGTCTTGAGTCGATTTGTCGGTGGTGCCAAAAGATGCGATTACCAACCGACCAACCAAGCGTCATCCAGATACCAGCTAGAGCAGAGCAAATTGAAAAAAGTTTCATGCGATAGGGTTAGGATCTAATTCCCGTCATATTAAGCTAAGTCTGCACTTTACCACTCTATTTCAAAAGGGTTTGATCATAAAATGGAATATTTCTGTCAAAGGTGACTTCTAAATTTATTTCTATATTCAAAATGGTTGAGATATCGTTAAAAATCTAACACTGCCTTTTGATTCCAATTCTGTCATACGAGTTTCAATTCCATCCTAACACATTGTAACGTCATTGGATTCAGTTCGACATATGAATAGGTTTGCTCGTTCTGCTCAATTTGACGGTAAAGGGCTCTTATGTCGAAGTAGTTGCCTACCCTACAGCTTGCATAAAGTGAGCTGAGCAATGGGAAACATGGATATTGTTGAACAAGTTTAAAGACTGTAAGCTGCGCGAATAGTTTTCCTGTACGGGCACGCAGTTGGAGGGTTAAAATAAACGGCAAGGAATCTGTATCGAGACAGGAAGGCGAGTGAAGAAACCCAACGCCAGCGTTCCACAGTGGAACGAAATCAAAAAAGTGGAACATGGCTATTTGCGACGAAACTATTGAGTGTAGCATTATGATGTCTTCAATAATGTATCTAATTTTTTTGAGAACGTTATTTGAGATGTAAATTTTTTTGCAAAATAGTTATGGCAAACAACGATTTTTAAGGGGGCACTACCATTTGTACTCCATTTTCACCTTATAACTTCCTCCACTTGACAGATTGTTTGTTGTCTTCGACATAGTTTCTTTAAATGACTTCATCTACAATGTTTCCATCAATGCACATCAATTTTAACAAGTCATAAAAAAAGTTTTTTTTTATATCTCAGTGTAAGTAAATTTGTTAACTACTTAAATAAAGCACTCAGAAAAATGAAGAAAAACTCTAGAGGAAATCAAAATGCTACACTCAATAGTTTCGAAGCAAATAGAAATGTCCCACTATTTATGTTTTCGTCCCACTGTGTATTCGAGCGAGAAACTTTGTAAAAATATGTTGATAATGTTAAAAGTTGTCCGAAAACAAAACTTACATGTATAGATTGTGATGGTTGGAACTGTGGTAGGAAGGAAATTGATCCAAGTAAGAGAAACTGACATGCAATAATAAAGATACCGAATGGAAGCATGCAAGAAGCAGCTGCCAAGCAGGAACGTGAAACAATTGGAAAACTAAGGAAAATTGTTTGAGATGTTTTTTTTTTTCAATTCTCTAAACCAGCACAAATAGCTGACACTGTCCAGATGGATGCTGGCAGGGTGGATAAAATTGAGAAATTTTCCAAAAGTTAGATCTAGTTCATTTGGTTTCGTTGGGAAAGTTTATCTTTCGTTCATTTACAGGAGTTATCGGAAGGGAAGTGGTCTGTTTGTATAACAATCGAGAGGCGGTTTTTGCCTGTATCACGACGTGGATTTAGCTCATCTTCAAAACCAGTCTCGGCGGCGAAGGAGAAGTTGTTTTGGGAGTCCTAATTAATGCCATCAGAGGAAAGGTGAAGTTTTGTTACCGTCTGAGGATGGCATTAGGATGGAGGTAGTTTAATTACTTTAAACAATTTGCGCTAGTTTTGACCTCATCAAGACGAAGGTTTGAAATTAGATTTTGAGTGTCGTAAAAGAAAAACTTGAAATTCGATTTGCTCAAGTGTTTTATAGGACACATTGATTGTACATGTCGCTTGATCAAAAGTTGGAATAGTTTGCATAGTCCTTTTTAGCATAGAGAGCCCGTATACCTTAAATTGCCGATAGTGTTTTTGCAAAAACTAGAATAATTAAATGTTGCCGACACCTGGTTAAAAACTCATTTATTGTATGCTTCCGATTTTCGACTATTTACACCTTTGATGAGTGACCTTTTTCCACCAGATGAGAGCGTGTTGAGCTGAATCGAGGAAGTGTGCAATGCATGCTTGGTATACACAGTTTTGGTCACGAACTGCTCATTTGCTCATAAGTTTTCACACAGTTTACGAAACATAGTTCTTTTTGAAGCTAAAATAGAGAAGATGGAATAGAATTTAAGCTTGTTATAGATACGTAAAATAAAGTGGATTTTAATTTTAGTAATAAACTGTGCTTGTTTTTGCGTTGTAAAAATTAAACTTCTACTTCAAATGTAAAAAAAATCATTGGTGTTGCTTCAAATTTTAAGATTTACCTACTCTGCATATCAATAGAAAGCTATGATCATAATATATCAGTTACTATAAAGAAAAACAAATTTCAACAACTGAGTGAAAAGTTATTAACAACTGAGCAGAAATGAATTTAATGTGCTCTCGAGTTCACTCAGCTAAAAGCCCTCGGGGGTTACGTACCTCTCGAGAGACTTCACTGCAGAGCCCACTCTCCAGAGTATAGGTTTGAGCCGAGACGGCTAATACATAGGTGCCACAGTCGGAAGAAGTGTTAGTTTGTTTACTTAAATGAACCATGCCCATTTTGTTATGGCATGTTTGCTATAAGAAATGCGCCTCGTGTTTATTAGCGAATTTCACATCAAAGATTGATTAATTGAGTAGGAAATCAGTTTGGCACGGCATTTGTGACCAGCATACACCTTCCGGTAGTATGAAACAGGTCAAAAACTGTTCAAATACGCAGATAAAAAATTTTGTTTTGAATTTCTGTACAGCAAAATAGTGAACTTTTCGTGAACATTAACGGCAAAGAACTCACCAACACTGGGAGACCGTGAGTTCCTGCCCACCTGTCATTTCACATCTCGGGTTTGAGCGCAGTTAAAGCATTATTTTGGTACAAGCATATTAAGCACAAAATTTACCTACTACATATGAGACATAAACTAATCCCCCAATGCGGTCATTCTCTAAACAGGCCTGAATAGGAATTAAAGTTGAAAAGACGCATCTGTGCCGCTTGATAAGGCATACATGTAAACCACATAAATACAAGAAATAAAGATCATTTTAAGTCAAGTAAATCACTACACATGACCGTTTCGCGTCGTGCGTAGGGTTACCATTTGTTACCAAATTGATGCCTTGTCTGCCAGAAATAAGTCTGGTACAATAGCTGTTTTTTTTGTAAAATGTTCTATCTGCCAAATTTAAGTTAAAATTCACCAAGCCACTCAGATTGAATCCAACATGTGTTTGATTTTGACGTTCTGGTTCTATGGGATTTTAGGTATTTCAAGCATTCACGTCGACGTATCTGATTTTGTAAACAATCTCTTTAATCGACGATTTGTGGTAACTGCAAGCTCACTAGCTAGTAGGCGAAAGTTTCCCCTACTTGATGATGGTGTTTGTTAGCGTGAGTGAGTTAGCAGTTAAGACAAACCGTCGATTGAAAAGATTGTTTACGGAGGCAGATGCGTCGATTTGAGTAGTTACGTTTGATTTGTTTAGGCCACTGCCATACTGAGAGCAAAGAGGCACGCAAAACGTGAAATCGAACGAAAAGCTGGGTTTAGACAGGGCAAGTCAATTGATCAAGTCAGATGAATTCAACTTGAATTGAACGTGTAAACCATGCCATTCAATTGACTTGATCAACTCACCTGAATTGAAAAAAAGTTGAACCCGGCTCAACTTTTCAAGCCAATTGAATTCAATTGAGTTGATCATTTGACTTGCCTATTCTAAACCCAGCTTAAAGCTGGGTTTAGATTAGGCAAGTCAAATGATCAACTCAGTTGAATTCAATTGACTTGAAAAGTTGAGCCTGGTTCAACTTTTTTCAATTCAAGTGAGTTGATCAAGTCAGTTGAATGGCATGGTTTACACGTTCAATTCGCGTTCAAGTCAGTTGAATTCAACTGAATTGATCAATTGACTTGCCCTGTCTAAACCCAGCTTAAGGGATAATATCAATAATAGGAATTCTTTTGTATAGAACGTTAAGCGCGCCTCTTCCCTCTCTCTATGGCAGAGGTCTTAGAATCCTATATCCTGAATCTATGGTAAAATTATTTTCCCCGTAACGTGGGTAGATCACCTTTTCGTGGTACGTTACGGGATGTAAGATCTACCACCGATTCCTCGTCCTGACTACTTCAAAATAGAGGAACAGGATTTTTCAGTAATCCAAGGAACACATCTTAGTCATTGTTACTTTTTATGCCTTGTTGATAGTGACAAGACTCGGCTTTGTCTACCGAGGATGATCTTGAAACAAGGAAAAAAATAAGTTAGTTGTCTTCATTTATGTGATTCCGCATCTTCTATTCGTTGTTCCCTAGTTTGAAGTGGTTAAGACTAGGGTTCTGATGCATGGTCATTATCGGTGTCACATCTTAATTTTGTTGCTAAGGAATCCAATTTTGACGGACAAAGGGGTGCGCCTTTCGAGGGTGTTTCAACACTCCAAAGGGTATAAATAGAGGGACCTTTCAATTAGAGTCGGATCCTTGCGATAAAAGCAAGAGTGGTAACTGTAAAATAATCGAATACTTCATTATTTCTCAATAGTGATGGAGTAATACAACATGCACTAAACTAAGGACACGGGATATACAACAATAGATCAATTTACTGGTCGCAGTAGTGATAGGTCCCGAACAGAGGAAAAAAAATGGTAAAATTAACAGGCTGCTTACATGATCCATGTTGGTTTCAATCAGCGGTTACATGTATCCTGATTTTTGTACATGATAAAAAATGGGATGGTTTTAAGGCTGTAAAGCTGTAGTTTTCATGCAAAACAGGTGGACAAGATCATTTCCAAGTATCAACAATGAATTATGAAGACTAGTTTGATTCCTTTTTCAGAAGTATAACGAGAAGGTTAATTGAATTGGTAACCACTACAAGACGCCTCAAAAGGTCCTGGACCTGACGGAATTCCTCCAGTATTTTTGAAAAGTCTAGCAATGGAACTCACTGCTCCATTGTTTTGGCTTTTTAATATGTCACTGGAATCCGGAACCTTCCCAAAAATATGGAAAAGCTCATTTTTAGTACCTATTTTTAAATCTGGCCGAAAATCTGACGTACGTAATTATCGTGGAATAGCCATTATCTCTTGCATTCCAAAGCTTTTCGAGGCAATTGTAAATGAAAAATTATTTCTTCAAACCAAAAATAGAATTACTGACATGCAACACGGCTTCTTTAAAGGACGTTCGACCTCGACAAATTTACTTGAATTTATAGACTATTCATTAAATGCAATGGATAATGGAAACCACGTAGAAGCTCTCTATACAGACTTTAGCAAGGCATTTGACCGAATTGACATACCAATGCTTCTTTTCAAATTGAAAAAAATTGGAATTGAGCCAGGACTCCTGAAATGGCTTGAATCATATTTAACTAACCGCCAACAAATAATTAAATTCAACGGAAAGAAATCGACCCCAATTTAAGTCACCTCAGGAGTCCCGCAAGGCTCTCATCTGGGACCTCTTCTTTTTATTCTGTACGTAAACGACATTTCCTTCATTCTCAAAAAAATAAAATTGCTAATCTATGCCGACGACATGAAGCTCTTTTTGGAAATAAAAAATGATGAAGACATCAATATATTCCAGAGTGAAATACACATATTCTACACATGGTGTAAAAAAAGCCTATTAGAACTGAATGTAAAAAAATGCAACTTAATATCATTTAGCAGAAAAAGAACACCATCAAACATTTCAATTGCATTAGGAAATCAGAATGTAGAAAAATGTGAAAGAGTCAGGGATTTAGGGATTATCTTAGACTCCAAACTAACTTTCATAGACCATTACAATACAATTATTCACAGGGCAAATAACATGCTAGGCTTTATCAAGCGCTTTTGCTATAACTTTCAGGACCCATACACAATTAAAACACTATATATTGCCTATGTGAGGTCAATACTGGAATATTGCAGCATTGTATGGTCTCCATTTTCAATCACGCACGAAGAAAGATTAGAATCAGTACAAAAGCAATTTCTATTATATGCCCTTCGTAAATTAGGTTGGACATCATTTCCTCTTCCATCATATGAAGCACGCTGCATGCTTATAAACATACAAACATTAAAAGAGCGTCGTGAATATGCAATGGTTTCGTTTGTAAACGATATCGTTTCGCAGCGCATTAACTCAGCAGAACTTTTATCAAAATTAAATTTTTATGTACCTACTCGACAACTCAGAAATCGAAATTTATTTGCCGTAACCCATCATCGCACAAATTATGCAAAATTTGGGCCATTAAATCGCATGATGGCGTCTTACAATCAATACTGCGAAACCATTGACTTTTCAATGTCTCGGCATAAACTAAAACAATATTTTAACTCCATACGGAATCATAACTCGTAGGAAGTAAAAATATAATAGCTGACAATATATTTTTTAATATTCTTAAGAAAAACAAATTTGTATATGTATTTGTACTAGTCTACATCGGTTGATGAAATAAATAAATAAATAAATAAATAAATAAATAAAAATGAACAATATCAATTGAACCTTTGTAAATCATGAATTTTGTGATAGCGCACATATTATTAAAACGATTTAAACTCATTGTCCTACTTTAATGTTAAGAAAAGAAATCATTATCCTCCTTATACTCCAAACCTTAAATGAAATGTTCTCTTTTTCAAGTTTTTGATATGGTAATCTGTTGTGAATTTGATCTGAGCGTGTAATTGACAAATAAGAAAAACTAACTGAATAAAGAAAAAGGGACGATGTTGTCCAGTAAATTGTCTCCACAATTGCACTTGCTCTATATCCAGAGGACCAACCAGTTCTCCCACTCCAGTATTCTCTGGAGTGCGCTTCTGTGAGTTCACTGCAGAGTTTTCTTGAGCTCTTATGTCGCTCACTAGTTCCCACCAGTGTAGAGTGATCTAATCTCACCGCGCAGTTCATTCCAAAAACTACACACATATTGATGCTGGGCTTAGACTAGGCAAGTCAAATGATCAACTCTGTTGAATTCAATTGGCTTGAAAAGTTGAGCCTGGTTCAACTTTTTCAATTCAAGTGAGTTGATCAAGTCAGTTGAATGGCATGGTTTACACCTAGGCGAGTAAGAGAGGTGCCACAGTCGGAAGAAGTGTTAGTTTGTTTACTTAAATGAACCATGCCCATTTTGTTATGGCATGTTTGCTATAAGAAATGCTCCTCGTGTTTATTAGCGAAATTCACATCAAAGATTGATTAATTGCGTAGGAAATCAGTTTGGCACGGCATTTGTGACCAGCATACACCCGCCGGTCTTATGAAACAGGTCAAAAACTGTCCAAATCCGCAGATAAAAATTTTTGTTTTGAATTTCTGTATAGCAAAATAGTGAACTTTTCGTGAACATTAACGGCAAAGAACTCACCAACACTGGGAGACCGTGAGTTCCTGCCCACCTGTCATCTCCCATCTCGGGTTTACACGTTCAATTCACGTTCAAGTCAGTTGAATTCAACTGACTTGATCAATTGACTTGCCCTATCTAAGCCCAGCTTGAAGGTGTAGTGAATAATATACTGGATCGAGATGTTTTAATGACAGGTGGCAGGAGCTCACGGTCTCCCAGTGTTGGTGAATTCTTTGCCGTTAATGTTCACGAAAAGTTCACTATTTTGCCATACAGAAAATCAAAACAATTTTTTTTATGGGTGGATTTGGACAGGTTTTGACCTGTTTCATACGACTGGAAGGTGTATGCTGGTTACAAATGCCGTGCCAAACTGATTTCCTACGCAATTAATCAATATTTGATGTGAATTTCGCTAATAAACACAAGGAGCATTTATAGCAAAACTTGCCATAGCAAAATGGGCATAGTTCATTTAAGTAAACAAACTAACACTTCTTTCTACTGTGTCACCTATGTATTAGGCGCCTGGATACTGCATGTAGTGCTCTTTCTAGAACGAACAGAGCGAGAAGATCAGAATGTTAGCTTCTTCTTCTTATTCTTCTTCTTCTTCGCATTTCAAGTTATATATCGCATATTAGCTTATTGCGTGCTCTCAACTTAGTGTTCTAGATGCACTTCCACAGTTATTAATTGAGAGCTTTCGATGCCTGTACACTGGAACCTCCATTTACGAACCAAAACGGGGGTTCGTAAATCGAATTAGTGCGTAAAAAAAAACCTCGTTATTTGGGATTTACTTCGTAAAAAGAAAACTCGTTATTTGGGATTTACTTCGTAAAAAGAGGTTTTTGAAAATATTGTCAAATACCCCACAATATGGGCATTTTTGGAATCGGAGTGACGTGTAGGGACCGGAAATCGATGTCTGACGCCATTTTGAAATCCAAGATGGCGACTTCCGGTTACAGAAAAACTAGTAAAGTCTGCCAAATACCCCACAATATGGGTCTTTTTGGAATCGGAGTGACGTGTAGGGACCGGATATCGATGTCTGACGCCATTTTAAAATCCAAGATGGCGACTTCCGGTTACAGAAAAACTTGGAAATTCTGCCAAATACCCCCACAATATGTGTTTTTTTTTAATCAGGGTGATGTGCAGGGACCAGAAATCAATATCTGACGCCATTTTTAAATCCAAGATGGTGGCTTCCGGTTACATAAAAACTTGGAAATTCTGCCATATACCCCGCAATATGGGTATTTTTGGAATCGGAGTGACGTGTAGGGACCAGATATTGATGTCTGACGCCATTTCGAAATCCAAGATGGTGACATCCGGTTACAGAAACACTGGGAAATACTGTCAAATACCCCACAATATGGGTTTTTTGGAATCGGGGTGACTTATTAGGACTGAAAACCCATGTATGACGCCATTGTGAAAATCAATATGGTGACTTCCGGTTACATAAAATAATGTTAAGTAACCTAAAATACGGGTATCTTAAGAATCGGGGTGACGTGGTGGTATTTGCCAATTTTTCTGTAACCGGAAGCCACCATTTTGGATTTCGAAATGACGTCAGACATAAATTTCCGGTTCTTACACGTCACGCCAATTCCAAAAATACACATATTGTGGGGTATATGACATAATTTCCAAGTTTTTCTGTAACCGGAAGCCACCATCTTGGATTTCAAAATGGCGTCAGACATCAATTTCCGGTCCCTAAACGACTTCAAAAATACCCATATTGTGGGGTATTTGGCAGAATTTTCAAGTTTTTATGTAACCGGAAGTCACCATCTTGGATGCCAAAATGACGTCAGACATTGATTTCCGTTCCCTATACGTCACTCCGATTTCAAAAATATCCATATTGTGGGCTATTTGACAGAATTTCGAAGCTTTTCTGTAACCGGAAGTCACCATCTTGGATTTCAAAATGGCGTCAGATATCGATTCCCTACACGTCACCCTGATTCCAAAAATACCCATATTGTGGGGTATATGACAGAATTTCTAAGTTTTTCTGTAACCGGAAGTCGCCATCTTGGATTTCAAAATGGAGTCAGACATCGATTTTCGGTCCCTTCACGTTACTCCGATTCCAAAAATACCTATTTTGTAATGTATATGGCAGAATGTCCAAGTTTTTCTGTAACCGGAAGCCGCCATCTTGCATTTCAAGATGACGTCAAACATAGATTGCCAGTTCCTACACGTCACCCTGATTCCAAAAATACCCATATTGTGGGGTATTGAAAGTATCTTCCAGTTTTTCATGAACCGGATGCCGCCATCTTGGATTTCAAAATGGCGTCAGACATGGGTTTCCGGTTCCTATATCTCACTCCGATTCCAAAGATACTCATATTGTGGGATATTTCATAGTTCTTCCCAGATTCCCATAATCGCAAAAAAAAACTCGTTATTTGGAATTTACTTCGTAAAAAAAAACCTCTTTATTTGGAATTTACTTCGTAAAACGAAACCTCGTTATTTGGGATTTACTTCGTAAAAAGAGGGACGTAAATTGAATACTGCGTAAAAAAAGACTTCGTAAACGGAGGCTTCAGTGTACCATTTTTGCATTGGTATAATTGTGTGGCAAGTCCAATCATACTTGTATGCCCAGGGAAGTCGAGAAATTTTCCAACCCGAAAAATGCCTAAACCGGACCGGGAATCGAACCCAGCCAACCCCAGCATGGTCTTGCTTTGTAGCTGCGCCTTTACCAGCTGAGCTAAGGGAGGCCAAACAGAACGTTAGCTCTTATGGTTCAATTTACTTTGATGCATTTTCGAAAAATTCAAATTCTGTTTTTTTCGACGCTTTATTTCAGATTGCAAAAAGCTCATGTCATTCTATTCTTTTTCTATTTTACACAAAATGTGTCAACAATATGAAAAAATTGGTCATATGTGTCTTTCCGAGTATAGTTTGGGGGAGTTATGTGTTTCACCTGTCACATGCACTTTCATCCATACATGTTCGAATTCTTTGAATTTAGTAGTAGCGATTAGCCCTGAATTAAATTTTGATGAAATGGCAATAAAAGCCCCCTCTTGACTTCTTTTCAGACATTTGAAAATTTTGATCATAACTATTTCCAAAAACTTCTTCACTTCTAACACTTTCATCCCAACTGGTTTCATTTGCCAAAATCATTGGGAAGGAACAACACTAAATTTTATTATGGATTTCATTAACCTTATTAGCACTTTACATGCGATTGAAATTTTGGAACTACACGAAAATGTCTCTTCCTAACTCTATTCGAGGTGCAGTAGTATGCTGGATTGTGTCAGTCGATAAATTAAAATTATGAAAGCTAATTATCTCTCGTTCTAGTTTTCTTTTCCTTTTCTTAATTTGTTTTCTGTCGATCTTGTTTTCCGTGCGGAGCACCAATGCTACCGACGCCAGGGAGGCAGGTCCCACACCTGGACTGTACCTATCGACCCACCAACTCATGAACCGGGAACCAACGGCTTTACTTCCCTTGCGAAGGAAGGCGTGATCAGAGATGTTATGCCTCAGAACATGCCGGTGATTAAACCCAGGCCTGCTGGGATGATAGGTAATCACGCTTACCACTACACCACCGGCGCCGCTATCGTTCTAGTTGTAGAGTCAGTCTCTGTTCCCCAATATCGCTTTATTTGTTACTGTGAATACATTGGAATAACAACAAATCTAGCGGTGTGTTGTAATAAAAGGAGCTTGTTTGCCTAGTGGCAAACGTTTTTGCTTACTGAGCAGTAGAGCATGGGTTCAATCCCATCTCCTTTGCGTTTTAAGATTGTTAAGACATCAATTCAGCTTATCATTTACCAAAACGAATCCTGCTGCAAACCCAACCCTTTTATCCAACATCCTAGTGATTTCTCGTAGAATTCCAGAGGATTTCTCGGCTTATAACCTAGCGAGTATCACGCCAACACATTCCTACCCTTTCCTTTCTTGATCTGTGTTCGGGCGCGGTCGGCGCGTGTATTGCCTTGTTTGAGATCACCAGTTTTTAAGCATTAAGGATGATTGCTAGTCCCAATTGGTCTATTGGTTCTCTGTGCAATTACAGCTGATCTGACAATAACAGAGTAGCATCTGCAGGCGGTTAATAATGCTCATGTGTCATTGTGTCATGCTTTACGACAGTTTATTAAATGTCCTGGAACATCATCGGAAGAGTAACAAGAATCTCAGGAAAGATTAAAGAACTTTAGGGCGATCCACAATATTGTACGAACAATAAAGAAGTTCCGAGGAATGAACAGACTGCGAGAGCAGTTCCACGTCAAATGACGAATTAGAAAAACTCGACTTTCTCCGATTTGCATAATTGTACGTTATGGGCAATCAACAAACATTTTGGATGTTGTATTTTTTTTCAATATGGCGTCTTTGTAATTTGTCAATAAATTTGTAGCACGAAAACGTCACATCGGATCAAAATAATACCTGAGACAAATTTGTAGAGAGTAATAAATTCTGGGAAAAATATACATGTTTTTTTATAATTTTGAGTAAAAAATCAAAGAGATGTTTTCAAAACTCAAATTTCTTAAAAAATAAATTTTCAATATCTTTTTAAGTTTCATAAAAAAATGAACTTTTTAAATATTTAAACCCAAATTGACAAAATTGGCGTAATTACATTTGTAAATCACAAATGAAAACTAGTCACACCAACTGGTAAAGGAATGTTTTCTCTACCAGCTAGCATTGTTAATTTAGAGGAATGAGCTTTTTTGTTAGGAGATATCGATGACTAAAGCAATTTCAAACTAACCACAAAGCCCGTGAATAGCCCGATAAAGGCCTTTTTTCAATATTAAAATTCCTTCCAAGTTTTATATAAGCCGTACATCAGCTTTGTATTGGTTACTTTGGTTGTTTACAAAATGTTGATTCCGTGCATACACACTTAGAAATAACTAATTTTACACGTGTCTGAATTCATCTTTGACATAAAAGATGAGACGTAAACAAACATGTCATGTCCGAGACGGAAAAGTTCTTTGCTCGACGAAAAGTTCGTTTGATTGAGTTATATTTCGCGTCTGTTATGATTCAAATTTATGTCAAAATTTATGCTCGTATATGTTACTCTCATAGCACAAAAATTTACACTAATTTGTCTAAGTGTGTAGGGTAACCAACTGATTTTGGACCCCTAGAGGAAGTGAGATCACGTTTATGTCAAAATAATATTATTTGTTTATTATTATTATGCAATTTACATGCGGTTGTGTTTGAAAGCTACTCATCTTGGATGTAAAATGTCACTAGATGTTTTATTTATTGATATATACTCGAAAAATAATTCTTTTCACATCATGATATTCACATATTTTGGACCCTTCCACTTGATTTTGGACAGTGTCCATAATATATTTTGGACACACTGAATGGGAACGAATATATTTTGGACATGCTGAAGTTCTTTCAACCTATGAGCCTAAAATTAATTACGACGGTCACTTTTTCCTATCTCGCATTTGTTAGGTCCGTCTAGGTGGGAAAATTTTCAAAGAAGGTGCCGTAAAACGGGGTGAAATTGATCAGCGGGGTGAATTTGATCGCTGAGTATACCCAATATTGTACTTATGCATAATATTTTTACAATGTATACAAAGATACATTCGTACGCTTAGTAACGAAAAACATGTTACGCATGAAAAAATATCACGAGAAATTTCAGCGATCAATTTTGCCCCGCTGATCAATTACACCCCGTTTTACGGTATGCATAAAAGTTAACCCCCCGTTACTCGCGCTGTTGTACTTTGTACAACACATATGAGTTTTCCATTGCCATTTTGTTGCTGCCAATCGATCTGAAACCAACTTGTATTCCTCAAAAAACTTGTTTTGAACTAAAAAAGCTAAACTTTGATTACAATTAACCCCCAAAATGCGGATAATAGAGAAAATTTAAATGGAAACCGCCTAAACGGTGTCCATACTACGTGGGATTGACTTAATTGGTTACAACATGGAACATCTCGAGATCCTGACCAGATAGAAAGTTACTGTCTTCGGCAAAGTTGTTCAGGAGGTCAAAGCCTATTTCTTAGTGTACAATAGTTCAGAATTATCTCACTTCGTGGTGCTAGTATACATGTGAAATTCTCGTGTATAAAATATCTCTAGATCCTGACCAGATAGAAAGTAAATGCCTTCAGCAAAGTTGTTCAGGAAGTCAAGCTCTTTTCGTTGATGGAGTAGTTCAGAAATTTCACACTACGAGGCGCTAGTATATACGTGTAATTCTCGCATATACAATAGCTCGAGCTCTTGACGAGCTAGAAAGTTACTTTATTGGGCAAACTTGTTCAGGGGGTCAAGACTTTTCGACTGGTAGACAGTAGTTCAGAATTTTCTCACCACGTGGCGTTTGTATACATATACACTTCTCGCATATGATGTATCTCGAGATCCTGACCAAATAGAAAGTTACTGTCTTTGAAAAAGTTGTTCAGGAGGTCAAAGTCTATTGCTTGGTATAGAATAGTTCAGAATTTTCTCACTATGTAGTTTTAGTATACACGTTAAATTCTCTCATATAAAATATCTAGAGAGCATGACAAGATAGAATGTTACTGTCTTGGGCAAAGTTGTTCAGGGGATCAAGGCCTTTTGGCTAGTGGACGGTAGTTCAGAATATTTCACTTCATGGTACTAGTATATACGTGCAATTCTAACATATGATACATCTCAAGACCTGCTAAAAATGTACAGTAATCGGCAAAGTTGTCCAGGAGATCAAACCCTATCGTTGGTGGAAAGTACATAATTTTCTCACTAGGTGACGTTGAAAGACACGTGAAATCCTTGCATATAAAATATCTCTAAATGACCCGCATACTAGCGCCACGTAAAGGGAAAATTCTGAATTACTGTACACCAACGAAAAGATCCTAACATCCTGAACAACTTTGCCGAAGACAGTAACTTTCTGTCTGGTCAGGATCTAGAGATATTTTATATGCGAGAATTCCTCATGTATACTAGCGTTGCAAAGTGAGAAAACTCTGAACTTAAGTCCACCAGCAAAAATGCAAAGACTTCCTGAACAACTTTGCCGAAGACAGTAATTTTTTATATGATCAGGATTTCGAGATATTTTATATGAGAATTTCACGTATATACTAGCACCATATAGTGAAAAAATTCTGAACTATAGGCTTTGAACTCCTCAACAACTTTTTCGAAGACAGTAACTTTCTATCTGGTTAGGATTTTGAGATATATCACATGCGAGAACTTCACATGTATACTAGCGCTATGTAGTGAGTAAATTTTGAACTACTGTCCACCAGCAAAACAGGTTATGATCTTTAGAACTACTTTGGCAAAGACAGTAACTTTCTATCTGGTCAGGATCTCGAGATATTCCATGTTGTAACCAATTAAGTCAGAACCCTCGTAGTATGGACACCATTTACGCGGTTTCCATTTACATTTTCTCTATTATCCGCATATTTTGGGGGTTAACTGTAATAAATATTTAGCTTGTTTAGTTAAAAGCAAGTTTTCTGAGGAATACTCGTTGATTTCAGATCGATTGGTAGCTCGGCTGCAAAATGGAAATGGAAAACTCACACTGTTGTACAAAGTACAACGCGTGAGTACTCGTGTTACAAAAGTTGGCGCGAGTAACGGAGGAAATATAATATAACATAAGGAAACAACTGATCATACCATAAAACACAAAATTTAAAAAATTGTATGGACCGTAGACATCTGCCAAGCGCTCCCACCCCCCTAAAGCGTCTACGTAGTTTATGAACAGCCCCTTAGTTAAATGCGTTTGGGAGATAGGAAAACTTTTGTGGAAAACTAGGAACTAGGAAAACTAGGAAAACTCAGAGTAGACCACTCTACGTGTTTTGCCGTTTTTCCCATTTTGAATCGCCTGATAAACAAGAAATATATTTAAAACAATGAATTCATATAATTTTGATTGATTTACTTACCAATTTAATCAGAAATCTGAGATAATAGCACGATCGACCAACCGGAATTTTTTTTTGTCGTTTTTTTGATGATTCTCATTTGATAAGTGTCCAAAATAAGTTGGTAACATTTTTTTACGATCTTTTTTGGACACTTTTTATTTAATACTTTTTAAGTAAAATCCTGAGGTGAAATCTTTATAAACACGTGAAATACATCTTCCAAAGTCAGATAAACTGATTTGATAAAAAAATCATTGAATTGTATATTTTAGACCAAATTTAAAACAAGTCCACTAACGCCGATTCCTCTTGACAAACGTCGAAACATGAAACTTTTTCGATAACATTTTCTAAAACTGCATAAATTGAGCAATTGTAAGCAATTTGAGGTGAACTAATGATCTTGAGACATAGCAAGTAATTGAAAGAATGTAATTACAACATCAACCCAGATGAATTTGAAGAAACTAGACAGTAAGCGAGGAAAATATATGAAAAGGGTCCAAAATATGTAGGGGTCCAATTCAAGTTGGTTACCCTATCTTTTGACTCAGTACTCAACACCACTGAAGAATCCATCTTTTATCTACGACTTGTATACTAATCAATAGGTACTATATTCAACTGCCATGTCACATCTACCTAACAAGTTTGGTTGGTACCTAAATTTAGTCTCCAATAAGTAGATGTATGCTACGATGTGTGGTTTTAGGTAGCATGCTAAAGAGTCTCGAGTATCCGTTTCCTTGATCTCTATTAAACAATGTTGATGGATTATGTCTAAATATTGCTAAACTTTATGCAACTTCTAGTTTTCAAGGCGACGATGCAACTCATTTTAGATTACTGGAGTCGGTAAAGTAATCAAATCAGTAATCAAATCTTCTACAAAAAGTACTGATACTGAATTCTCGGTTATGAATATGGACTGTCAAAAAAAAACTGTTGGTTCAGTAATTTGATAAACAAATTTTCGGTAAAAGACAACTGACAAAATCAAGGTAGCAGATGCTCATTTCAGCTAAAACAATGTTTTCTAATTATGAAATAATTAGATGCTATGATCATATTTTCACACACTCACTCACTCACTCACTCACTCACTCACTCACTCACTCACTCACTCACTCACTCACTCACTCACTCACTCACTCACTCACTCACTCACTCACTCACTCACTCACTCACTCACTCACTCACTCACTCACTCACTCACTCACTCACTCACTCAGCGATCACCAAATCGCTGATTGTGACTCATAGAAAGCAACATTTACAGGTTCTCCAGACTGCAGAGCAGTATTCCAACGTAGATCATACGAGAGAGCAATAGGGCGATTTCAAGCCGTAAATGTCTGTGAAGTTCTTAGTAATCTTGAAGACAAAGCCGATATATGGTGTGAGTATGCCAGCTTTGAGTCTAGAAAAACGCCTAAGTCTTTCACGCAATGCACCCGTTCGATAGTCATGCCTAGTAGTTTGTAGTTGAAAATAATCGGTTGTTTCTTGCGTGAGAAAGTAATGACTGTACACTTAGCTGGGTTGACCACCAATCGATTTAGACTACACCAGTCAGCAAAGATGTCAATCTGATATTGAAGAGAACGGCAGTCGGCGAGTGAGCGGATGCGCAGAAAAACTTTCAGATCGTCTGCAAACGATAATCGTGGCCCTGTGAGTGGTGAACGTCGTCGAAATAAAGGATAAATACCAATGGTCCCAGATGGCTACCGTGAGGTATACCGGACTTTGTGCAGAAGCTTGTTGAGTGACAAGTACCTAAAGTCAGTTGGCGCTCCGTGAGGTATGAACGGAAACCATCTCAAAAGATTTCCACCGATCCCTAGCCTATCAAGCTTAGCGATCGCAATTTCGTGGTTCAGTTAATCGAAGGCTGCCGTAAGATCTGTATAGATAACGTCCGTTTGGGTCCGAGCAATCAAACTGTCCACAGCAGGTTCGTAGTTGTGGAACGCCTAGTTATGAATCCGTGTTGATCTATACTTAGATATTGCTTGCAATGCGCAACCAATTCAAAAAGTTTTGATACAGCACTCAGCGACGTAATTCCCCGGTAGTTGTTTACGTCGCGTTTGCTTCCCTTTTTATGAACAGGAAACATATCCACAGTCTTCCAGAAAGACGGAAAGATGCCGCTGGAAAGAGAGAGCTTAAAAATGTGGCGCAGTGGATCTAAAAGACAAGTGATGTTCTTGTAAAGAATAATCGACGGAACACCATCGGGTCCAGCCATAGCTGAAGTCTTAAGTTTAGATGCTGCTCTATAAATCGTATCTGTAGTGGCTTCGACCATGCTGAGCGTTTAGTTGACCAAAGGAACATTACTGGCCGTGGAAGTAATGAGATTAGCGGAGAGTTGCTCGTCTTTAAACACACTAGCAAATTTGGCAGAGAACAGATTGCAAATGTCTTGTTGATTGCCAGCAGTTTCACTAATACAAATCATGGAAGAGGGTAAGCTGTGTTGCTCATTTACGAAGTTCCAGAAGGATTTCGGGTGTGATTTTCTAGGATTTAACGGAATATTTTGTTGCCACTTTTCGTTAGGCGGGGCTCCAGCAAAATCACCGGCTTCTTTGGATGTACATTGTTTGAGAACTCACTTACTCAGTAGGATGTGTTCACATGATTTAACATTCAGAAAACCTTATTCTAAATTGTGTTGGCAAGAGTTTGATGATACATTTGGCTGAAATATGACCGAATTATTGAAAATAAGTCGTTAATGTTATTTATCTCTGAATTTCTTACTGCGTTTTAACTCAAGTATTCCGGAAAACTTATAAATTTGTTTCTAGATCCAAAAGTTTCTTTGTTTTTTTTTCCATGCGAATAAGAAATGTTAGTTGCAGACTTTACAAAATGAATACGGAAATTAAGAGTAACATTTTAATGAAAATACAATAAAATGTTGTAAAATACCGTTTGCTCTATAGTATTGTTCACCGAACTTCTCTGAATTATCTAAATCAACCAATTTAACGACTTCTTCAGTAAATTAAAATGCTGTGTTCAGTACTTTTGACCATTCATTACCGATTCACAATTTTTTTAATATTGTATATCAGTATTTCATAGTTTATTAACTAAAGTATCAGTTAAATATACATTTTACTTAACAATACCATTAAAATTAAACACTGATATTTAAAATCCTTTTAAAGTATGTACACTCCACATGATAATATTAATATAATACAACCAACTACAAACTAATAGAATTCCAGCAGCATTGCTCTGGAAATTTGTTTGCATTAATATGCTAACTCAATTCTCTCTACTCACTCACTTACTTCTCACCCATCCACTACTCACTTACCCACACACTCATAGTCTCATTTTCTCACTTTCCCTTTACCATTCTATTTTCAGCCGATCAAAAAGAAAAAGAAAAAAAAATAGTATAACGAACAATGCTTTGCGTTTATATATTAGAAGGTACATATAATATATGTATCTCAACACAAGTGAATCATCACAATCTCAATGTTACTGTTTCTCGTTGTATACAACTCTGCCTAACCACAGCAAGGCATTATCGCTCCAACGGCAAGTAAATAACTATCTACCCATGCCCGGCCTTGAAGATACTCAAGCACAAAACTCCAAGAAACCATATCACTGCTCCCTCCGCTCCATTTCACAATCGAAATCCAAAAGCAAATTTAATAATAATTGAATTATGCAAATGTGCACCGGTACATCTGGGAAAGTTTACTTTGCAGCCACGGAGGCCTTCGCAAATACACTTGAGAAGATTTCTGGGATTGGCCTTGATATCGGTACCTGATGGTGCACGGGCTCAAGCAACCCGCATGGGACTGGATTCATCTACAAATGTGTCCTGGAATCGGAATTGTAGCAGAGCGTCGGCAGACAGAGGCCAGAGGGGGGGGGGGGGGGGCGATGGCACCACACTTCTCAGTAAATACTCGAGCACATCTCACATTTGAACAGCCGAACAATCATGCTTCTGGAGGTTGAGTGCTCTACCTTGCTGACTGGGCTTCCGGAAGAACCAAACGAAGAAGACATTGGTACGTGCGTAAATTTTGAACACGTTTCCATCGCCGGAACGAATAAATTGAGTCACATTAAATGGTGACGAAATTGAAAGTGACTTTGCTTTGTTGGTAATTTGATATGCTGAGCACATTTATTGGATTTCGTTCTTTTTTGTTTGCGCTTGGACTCGGTGCAGAGAAGATTTTTTGCAGATATCCCACGGGTTTAGTATTGTGGGTGCGAATGTGAGGGTATGAGAAGTAAATAATAAAAAAATCACTGCAGAAAGAAAAACAGATATGAGATCATGTTCTGGAATGTTTTCCATGGAATGGGCGCATGATTTTTTCTAAGACCGGTTAACTAGCATCAGGGCCTCCCTTAACTCAGTCGGTAAAGGCGTAGCTACAAAGCAAGACCATGCTGGAGCTGGCTGGGATTGATTCCCGGTCCGGTTTAGGAATTTTTCGGGTTGACAAATTTCCCTGAGCTTAGTGTATGATTGTACTTGCCACACAATTATATTAATGCAAAAATGGTACAGGCATTGAAAACTCTCAATTAATAACTGTGGAAGGGCATCTACAACACTAAGTTGAGAGCACGCAATAAGTATGGGATAAGCAATAGCTTGAAATGTGAAGAAGAAGTAACTAGCATTGGATAAAGGTAAAAATATTAACAAAAGCGTAGTTTAAAAGCACATTATGATCGGAGATCTTATTGAGTTGTTTATTACCTGGACTTCTTGTATAGTCAATTTAACCATGATTCAGCTTGTTTTGAAAGATAGGAATTTTTTACAAGCTATTTTAAAAATGTAAAATGTATACCAAAACTAGGCGCGGTACACAATATACGAAACGCAAAAATCAGGAAATCGTGCACACTTAGAAAAATTCACGTAAATTCAGGTGCTCTGAGACGGACATATACGAGCGTCAATTTTGACATAAAATTAAGTCATATTGGACGCAAAATTCAGCTCAATCAAACCTACTTTTCGTCTGGTAACACATTTTTCAGTCTCGGAGCACTTAATTTTACATGACATGTTTGTTTAAGTCTCATCCTTTATGTCAAAGATAGATTCCGTCACGTGTAAAATTAGGTATTTCTAAGTGTGTGCGTATATAACAATAAGTAACGCTTAACAAAAACCTTACCTTACCTTACCAATCACGCTAAGGCCTTGATATCCTCTGCTGCCCGAAGAAGTCGTCTCCAATCTACTCGATCCATGGCCACACGTCGCCAGCCTTGTAGTCTGCGAAGGGTCCTCAGGTCACCTTCTACTTGGTCGATCCACCTTGCCCGCTGCGCGCCTCTTCTTCTTGTTCCTGTTGGGTCGAGAACCATTTTCACTGGGTTGTCCTCTGGCATACTTACGACGTTTCCTGCCTACCGTAGTCGCCCAATTTTTACAAGAATAAAAATTATGTAGCGCAAACTTATTCTCCCCCCTTTTTTAAAGATTGAGTATATAATCACAATTAAAAGTTTGAAAAGTTTTATTACTACAAGAAAACAAAGCTGTCATACAAAGGGGGCGTGAATTTGTGAAAATGTTCGCAGAATGATAATTATTCATGTCGGATTGGCGATGGTTTTCGTGAAGGATGATTCAAGGCCCGTTTGCCTTCCGGTGGGTTGGGTCCGGCGGTGCGGGTTATCGTCTGTTTCGTTCTCCCACTGTTCTTGTGACGTTAAATTCGTCGTTGCTGAGTATCGAAGGCAATACTGTGGTTGAGTATCGGAGGCAATGTCTAGAGTCGGTGTCACCCCCGTAGTTGTCCCTAACGAAAGTAGAATATCGGCTGATGAGGTGATAGCAGTCATTAAATCAACCAAGAAAATGAAGGCCGCTGGTGCCTATGCAGTGGTCAACCTCGAGTTGAAAAGTTGATACTCAGCCGTCTGCTGGTGTTTTCAAATGATAAGAGCAAAGAGAAATTCGGGTTTAGGAAAGGCCACTCTACCATCCAACAACTCACATGGGTTACTAACATCATCAAGCGGAACAAGTCCATTTTCAATAAATCTGCCATGACATTGTCTGGTATGATTGCCTAGTGTACAAGCTGCATCGATACAACTTCCCGATCTTTCTTGCCAAGACCATCAAAAACTACTTGTCGGACAGATTAGTCCAGGTTTTCTTAAACAATTTCCCTTCTGATACGTTCAACGTTGATGCTGGGGTTCCCCAGGGTAGCCTTCTTGGTCCTATCCTCTTCAACATCTTCACGTCAGATGTTCCTCCCGTTCCGAGTGGTGGTATTTTGTCAATGTTTGTGGATGACACTGCCATCATCTATAAGGGTCAAGTGATTCGTGCTCTGACAAGAAAACTTCAATCAGGCCTGGATGTTCTGTCCGACTATTTCAAAAGTTGTAAGATTTGTAGCAATGCAGCTAAAACACATACCATACTATTGCCGCACTTCAATTCACCTCGGTTTGTCCCACCTTAACTTAAAAGATAACCTTGATAATACTCCCATTGAATGGTCAAATGAAGTAATCTACCTTGGTCTCACCCTTGATAGAAAGTTGCTCTTCCGGTCACATGTGGACAAATCATCCACCAAGTGCAACATCTTGATTAGGTCGCTCTATCCACTTATCAACAGAAAGTCTACCCTTTCCATTAAAAACAAGCTTGCTGGCCACAAGCAAATTATCCGCCCCGCCATTGAGTACGGAACGCCAATATGGAAGAGCTATACTAAGTACAATCACCTCAAACTCCAAAGGATCCAGAACCAAATCCTTAGGATTTTCCTCAAGAGTCCCCCGCGGACTCGAAATTCTGAGATCCACCGCCTGGCTGGTCTTCAGACCAAGGTTGCAAAGACTCATTTCAGCTAAAATAATGTTTTTCGGAATAATAAAACCAAAAGATGGTATGATGGCATGTTTTACTTGTAACTTGCGTTGGAAACATAAAACCTGTAAATTTTGCTTTCTATGAGTCACAATAAGCGATTTACTGATCGCTGAGTGAGTGAGTGAGTGAGTGAGTGAGTTTGTGAAAAATCGCTGATTGTGACTCTCATGAAGTGAAATAAACAGGTTTAATATGTCAAACACATTCTTTGCAACCTCTTCTTGTATCCTACCAATTCAAAATTTGATCATGGCATCTAATTATTTCATAATTTAGAAAAACATTGTTTTAGCTGAAATGAGTCTTTGCAACCTTGCTTCAGACACTGGAGGAGTGGAGTACGCTCATCCTCGAAAGGCTCAGAGACGCCTGTCTTAGATCAACGAGGTCATACGCATTCTTGCTAATTAGGTTAAGTTATTAGTAGTTAGGTAGGTTATCAAATTAATTTTAAATTCAAGCTAAATACACCCCCAAGGGGTATCTTGTAAACGAATTGAAAAACGTTAACATGAAAATTAGAATAACAAATTAAACAAAGATGAAGATCCCTTCAGGCTAATCAATTGGAATGTATGAACAAAATCATAATCAATGGAAAATAAACGTAATTTTACCACTACTGGCTGGCGTTGCTGGCTCATGCCGCATTAGAATGGTGCCATGGGCAGGCGATGGGGCTTTCCCTCTCTGATGAACCACTGCATGATATAACCAAAGATCTAGTTCAGCAGTTATAGTATCACACTTCTTACTCCTTTATTTGAGAGCCGCGTTGTAGTACGCTTAGGTATAGGCACTGACGTTGGGTGCAATACTGGCGGGTTTTTTCTGCAAATCACTCTTATTTGATTTATTTGTACGCAGATAGATTTATTTGGGTTTGCAAGGGAATTATACTATTGAAATATTTCAGAAAGTGTACAACGGTGCTCCTTCTATTTGCGTGACAAGCTTCCATTGTTGTTTTCATTGAGGTTTTACTCAGGAAACAATGCTAAACATCATTTTTGTATATGGTAGTTTAACTAATCTTATATGTGCTTCATTTTGATTTGGGATAAGTGTTTGAACTACGGCTCGGGATTTCCACTGTGGTGTGCTTCTATTGTGACATACCCATTCGTATTTTTGTGGTGCGACATAGTGGAAGCGTGTGAGCATATTTGGAGCATATACCCTATATTATTTAAAAATCAGCTAGGAAACTAACTTCAAAGTGAAGCATTTTAGTCAATTGAATGTGTCGCCTGGGTCGAATTAAAATATAATAAATATAGATCAAAGACAAAGTATTTGAAACACGTTTAATTTTAGATTCCAAGCACATGTGCAGGTACATAACAAAGCATGGGCTATGATGGATTAGGTGAATTAGAGATTTCAATTATTTATTGAATTTGACTAACGAGATATCATAATCATCAAATGAACTTAAATAAGAAAATTCAGAAAGTCTAATAACATTAAGAAGATTAGCAAAATAATTTGGATGCGGGGGGTCCGCTTAAGGAGGCAACTTACCTTTAAATTTGTAGAATAAATCTTTCTATTTAGTTTTGAACTTCAATAAGAAAACGCAAGCAGACCAATAGCATTAAGTAGATTAACAAGGAGAGGAATAGTTTAGGTAAAAAGAAAAATTAGAGGTATGTGACAATTAATAACTTGTAATCTTTTGTAGGTATTATTTTCCCCTGAGTTTATTGTACTCGATTCCTATATTATTCTCTCAATACGCGAAATCTCTGATACATACGGTTAGAGCATTTAAGTTAACTTATTTCTTTTTGTTCAAGTTCTTACATTTGCAAACAGCAATCAATGTAATCTATGAACTAATCCCTTTACTAAAGACTGGAACGCACAAAAATTGGTCGACAAAAAAATCATTTCTTTCAGTAAAAATTAATATCACTGTGGTGCCCGAGTACGGGCCTCGCCTATTTATGCTACGTTAGAGTCAGTACCTGGAGTCGGCCCTGGATCGAACTGTCAGACGAAGTAGATCTATGAGGTTCTGGTGTGTGCAGAAGAAGTGGAATAAAAACTATGTGTTAATTATTTATTATACAATTGAGAGCATTACATTGGCGACGAGGAATAACAACAGGTAACAATTGTAGTAGAGTGCTTATTCAAATTTTTTCAGCATTTAGAAGACAATTGAAACAACATCACTAATGGTTATGCGATGATTTTTTTTTTTTTTTTTCATTTAGCTACGCCAAAAGATTGTTATCGGGTTATAACGATAGTTACTGGACAGCGAAATAACACCGCAGAGGCGGACAAAGAAAAAAAACACCGCATTGGCGGACACAGAAAAACCGCAGAGGCGAACTTAGGAAAAGGCCGCAGAGGCGGACACGTTACTGATTGCAGGACGTGGAAATTTATAACGGTTGCTTTAAAGCAGTAAATTTTCCGTCGTAAGAAAAGACAAAGGTCGTTCCTTCCCAAACAACAGCTGCCAGAGGGCAATTTGCAAGTAGGTATGGGTTAACATATGAGTACTTTAATGTACATAACCTAAGAATTGGTACGTTTGTTTTAGGGAAACGTTCGACGATGGAGAAGTGGGATATTCCCCAATTTAAGTTTAAATCATTCCCTCGCAATCTCATTCGAAATGAATGGATCAAATACAAGAGAAATCTTGATTACATTATCGCGGCAACGGGAGAAACAGACCGCACACGAATTAAGAATATATTTTTGGCAAAAGCTGGACCAGACCTGCAAGAGGTCTTCGCTTCCATTCCCGGTGCAGATGTACAGGAAAACAAGGACAAAAGTGTTGATCCATTTGCGGTAGCAATAAGCAAGCTGGATGAATATTTTTCGCCGAAACAACACGAGACATTTGAACGGAACACCTTTTGGACACTGAAGCCAGAGTCGGAGGAAACTTTAGGAAAGTTCATGTTACGATGTCAAGACCAAGCTGCTAGGTGCAACTTTGGTAGCAATGCAGAGGAAAGTCGTGCCATCAGTGTAATTGACAAGGTAATTCTATACGCACCGAGTGATCTTAAAGAACAGCTGCTTCAAAAGGATGTTCTGAAACTGGACGACGTTACTAAAATTGTCAGCTCGTACGAGTCGGTAAAACAGCAGGCGCAATCTATTAACCTTCCGGGAACAAGTTTCTCCAATGAGCCGGATTTCACATCGACGTCGAGTGTCAACAAGATCAAACAATGGTCGAGTAAAGAATGTACACGATGTGGCCGTAGTGGCCATTCTGCGAATGATCCTGCTTGTCCCGCGTGGTCCAAGGAATGTATCAAATGCAAAAACATCGGTCATTTTGCTGCTCAATGCCGATCTCTCTCTATAGGGAAACGCAAGCGGTTTCCGAAGCAAGAATCGCGGTGGTCAAATAAACGTTTCAAGTCGTACCAAGTTAACGAGATCGAAACATCAGGTGACAAGGAAGGTAAAAACTTTCTGTTCAGCATTATTGATGGAGGTGAGCTGATTCGGATCAAGTTCGGCGGAGTAGTATTACAGGTACTCGTGGATCTGGATGTAAGAAAAACATTGTTGACGAACAATCTTGGAAGTACATCAAAGTGAATGGAGCAAAGATATGGAACCAAACAAAGAAATGCAATGAGGTATTTCTGCCGTATGGAGAAAATGCGAAGCCGTTAACACTTTTGGGAAAGTTTGACACAACTGTATCAATAGATGACGCTGGTAGGATTCTCGAAACGGTCGCTACATTTTATGTAGTCAAAGGCGGTCAGCAGTGCCTACTAGGTCGAGTCACAGCTACAGACTTGGGTGTCTTATTTATCGGGTTACCGAGCACTCACGGGGTTAACGTAGTGAACACAACAGGAACTCAGCCATTTCCTAAGATCAAGGGTATTCAGGTAAAGATACCGATAGACGAATCTGTATCACCAGTATGTCAACAACCTAGGCGGCCTCCCATCGCACTCATGACGAAAGTTGAAGATAAATTGAATTCGCTTCTGGTTCGGGATATAATAGAGCGTGTTGAAGGTGGCTGTTCTTGGGTCTCTCCGTTGGTTACAGTGGTTAAAGACAACGGGGATCTTCGCTTATGCGTGGATATGCGCAGAGCAAACGCAGCAATTTTGCGGGAACGACACATTGTGCCAACAATAGAGGATTTTTTACCAAAATTCACGTCTGCAAAGTGGTTCAGCCGGCTCGATGTCAAAGAAGCGTTTCATCAGGTTGAGCTTGATAGCGAAAGTCGGTACATAACCACATTCATAACTCACATGGGCCTCTTTCGATACAAGCGTCTTATGTACGGCGTAGCTTGTGCCCCAGAGCTATTTCAAAGAATCCTTGAGCAAATTCTGAGTTCCTATAGCAAGAATGTGGTTAACTTTATTGACGACATTCTAATTTTTGCCAGCACGGAACAAGAACACGATGAAGTGCTCAAAGCAGTATTGTCTACGTTGAATGAATATGGAATACTGTTGAATCAGAGTAAATGCGTGTTCAAGGTTTCTGAATTGGAATTTTTAGGACATGTCATATCTTGTGACGGCATCTACCCTTCGAACAGTAAAGTTGAATCCCTCCAAAGATTTCGAGCACCTACAACTTCGGAGGAAGTCCGGAGTTTCCTTGGATTGGTGACGTACATCGGTCGGTTTCTGCCAAACCTAGCAACGATTACCGCTCCACTACGAGAGTTTACTCACTCTGGGGTTAAATTTACCTGGGGCAAAGAACAACAGGTATCTTTCGCAAAGCTTAAAGAGATTGCGATTCTTTGACAAAATGTTGCGGACAAGGGTTATCGCTGATGCCTCACCTGTGGCTCTCGGAGCAGTTCTTATACAATTTGAAGGATCCACCGACGATGATCCTCGACCAATTGCTTATGCCAGCAAAAGTCTGACAATCACAGAGAAACGCTATTGTCAGACGGAAAAAGAAGCTCTGGCGCTGGTCTGGGCCGTGGAGCGTTTTTCCGTCTATCTTCTGGGACGCAAGTTTGAGCTGGAAACGGACCACAAACCCTTAGAGGCGATTTTCAAACTTAGGCTCCAGTCATTTTCGTTTATAGTCAAATATCGGAAAGGCACTAGTAATGTGGCAGATCCAATATCACGATTGGTTGAGGAACAACCACCGGAAGAGTTTGACCCTGAAAGCAAATTTATGATGCTAGCGGTTCTGGAATCAGCGGCAATTGACGTGCAGCAGCTTGAAGAGATGTCCAGCACAGACGCAACTTTGGAGGCCGTAAAGTAGTGCTTACGCACCGGAAATTGGGATGCACAACAAGCAAAGTCGTTTGCTCTTTTCAAGAACGAATTGGGGTTCGTCGGAGACCTGGTAGTCAGGGGAAACAAGCTGGTTGTTCCGGAATGCTTGCGATCACGAATGCTAGACCTGGCTCATGAGGGTCACCCGGGCGAATTGGTGATGAAACGACGATTGCGTGACCGAGTTTGGTGGCCCGGGATGGACCGTGATGCAGAGAAAAAGGTTAAATCATGTGAAGGGTGTAGATTGGTGAGTATGCCCAATAGACCGGAGCCGATGTGTCGTCGCGTGATGCCTTCCAAGCCGTGGATTGAGGTGGCTTTAGACTTCTTCGGACCTATGCCGTGTGGAACGTACTTACTTGTAATTATCGACTACTTTAGTCGTTACAAGGAGGTGGAGACAATGACCAAAATAACGGCGAAAGAAACCGTAGAAAGACTTGACAGAATATTTAGCCGACTCGGTTACCCACAAACAATCACCTCAGATAATGCGAAACAGTTTGTTGGAACTGAGTTGGAAGAGTATAGCAAAATGAAAGGAATCACTCTCAGACACTCAACCCCTTATTGGCCCCAGGAAAATGGGTTGGTAGAGCCGCTCTCAAAACTGCTCTCTACTGAAGCGCCTACAGATCAGCCACGCACTCGGCAGAGACTGGCGACGGGATCTTCGTGAATATTTGCTGATGTACTATACTACGTTACATTCGATCACGGGTAAAACTCCAATGGAGTTGCTATACGGAAGAACGATCAGATCTAAAAACCTGCTCTGGATGATATCGAAACAACACCGGCTAGTAATGAAGTTCGTGACAGGGATCGAGTATTGAAAGACAAGGGGAAACACTCAGAAGACCTCCGACGCCGTGCTAGGAAATCATCACTCACCACAGGCGATACAGTGCTGATGCAGAACCTTTTACCAGGTAATAAGTTATCAACGACGTTCAATCCAAGAGAGTATGTTGTTATGCACCGTTCGGGACCGCGTGTTACAATTGAAGATCCAGTGACAAGAAAATCGTATGATAGGAACGTGGTCCACCTGAAAAAGGTGTCTGAGAATGCGACAGATACGATTCCAGCCACTGAGGAAAACGACAACCAAGAACACAATGAGCTTCCGGAGTCTACCAATTCAGAAGATGTATCCTACGGGTTTGACCTCGGGTTGAATCAAAACGAAGAGCCCAAATCGGTTCCCTCACCACGACAACGACGTACCACGAAGAAGCCTGCAAGATTTGTAGATTACTTACCATAATATTCAGTTCTGGAAAAAGGGGAGATGTGGTGCCCGAGTACGGGCCTCGCCTATTTATGCTACGTTAGAGTCAGTACCTGGAGTCGGCCCTGGATCGAACTGTCAGACGAGGTAGATCTATGAGGTTCTGGTGTGTGCAAAAGAAGTGGAATAAAAACTATGTTGTTTGATTAAACAGTAAAACTGTGTTAATTATTTATTATACAATTGAGAGCATTACAATCACAAAAATCTTCTTATTTTTCTTTTGGTCGTTCAATTCATACATTTAAAGGAAAAAATGTTCGTTCATTCATTTGGTTTGCCATATACGAACTGCCGTGCCTTCCACTTAACCCCTTCCATTAAATTGTGCACAGTGGTCTCATCGACAATATTCGCCGCCGAACGCCAGTTGAATATAAGCTGCTGCTGATTGTTTTCCATGGATGTGTTAGTTTTTTTTTTTTTTTTTAGATTCCGTTTGACCAAGGCCCATTTACGTTCAATAGGGCGGAGTTCTGGGCTGTTGGGAGGGTTGTGGTCTTTGTGTACCACAACCACGTTGTTCGCATCGTACCACTCGATTGCCTTTTTCCCATAGTGGCAGCTTGCCAAATCCGGCCAGAACAGCACAGGTCTATTATGTTGCTTTAGAAATGGTAGCAGCCGCTTTTCCAGGCACTCCTGGACGTAAATTTCTTGATTGATGGTTCCCGTAGTAATGAAAATGCCGCTTTCTAGACCACACGTACATTTTGCGTACTAGACGAGATAAATATCTCATAAATATATTCAGGAACTTCGATAGTTTGATAGTTTTGAAAATTTCAGCCACCTTCCCTTTTCCTGATATGGTATAAAACTCCTGTCCCGGAAGCTGCTTGAAATCCGCCTTCACACAGTTGAGCTTTGTGAGCAGATTCGTATACAGCTTTCGAGACCGCTGCTTTGCCGACGTGTTTTGTTTGTAATCTCGGTTCGCCACCTTCACCTTCTTAAACGTCGACAACCCGACTCGTTTCTTGGCTCACTGCACAGTAGTATAGGAGACATTGAGCTTGTCAACGACGTCCCGGATGGAGAGGTTAGGATTCCGCTTATATTTCACCACCACCTTCTTCGTCGTCACTGCCACGTCCGGATTACGATTGTCGCCACTTCCACGCTTCCTGGCCGTCGATAGACGCTCCCTGAACACTTTTAAAACGTTTGTCATGGTCGATTTGGCCACATCCAGCAATTCTGCCAACTTGACGTGTGGGAACGTCGGATTCTCTTGCTGCGCGAGCAAAATTTTGACAAGCTGCTCCTCTTGCTTGGACGTCATTTCAAAAACTGGAGAGCAAACGGTGAAAACCCATAGCAACCATTGTATATACTTCCAAATGCAGCATTTCAGATTTGTTATGCATTTTCCAGACTTTAAATTCAATGCGGTTGTGTGTGAATTTAGTGAAGGCATAATCGCTTTTACGTTGCTTCAAGTTTCCGGGTTTGAAAGATTGTCGGTTGGCTTATTCAGGTGTAAGGGAAACCACCCTTGAGTTTCAACAGTTATAGCATTAACTCCATCTTAAATGGTGTGTTGTGATATTTTTTTTTTGCTTTATTAGAGAGATTTTCAACCTTGTGATATAAACAGCTCGACTGCCTCAGGCAGCCGTTTTTTCTTGGTGAGTAGAAAATCGTGGCCCCATCATATTAACCTTCCTAAGGCATTAGGAAAAGGTTACAGATTGTGCATTAGTGGGTCAAAAAAGACCCAAACTGCCAATCGCTCTCAAAAATCAATTTTTGAACCGAAGATCTATTGGCCTCAAATGAAAGATGAAGGTTCATAGAATGGCACCCTGCTCAGTATTTCTACAATTTGGCCATATAGGCTACCTGTCACCGGTTCCGATAAGGTACAAAAGGACATTCCCAAATCCTCATGTACTTGTACCGTCTTCCAGAAGTAAAAAAAATGTCATGCCATGGACCGTAAGGTGGATCTGGCTACATCCATGTTTGTAAAAACAAATGTTAGGAAAAGTGAGGAAATTTGAGGTCTCTATAGTATTTCGTTACAAAGGTACAGATTGTGAAAAGTGAAAGTGGCTCCGGATCAAAAACTACCCTAATGCCGGGTTTGAGTGGCTACAACAACTCGATCATAAGTGGTCTGATGTGAAATGAGGGACTTGGTGGCCTAAAAGCGACCGTTTTTGTTCACTGAGTAGTACATCATGAGTTTAATATCATGCTGCTCCACATCCAAGATTCGTTAATCACTTCTTTTTTTCTTAACTCGAACCCATCACTAATTCAGCGTTCTGTTTGCCAAAACAAACCATGCTGCATATCCTACCCTTTTATCAAACATCCCAGTGATTTATCCCTACCCAATTTTCTCTTGATCTGCATTCGGGCGTGGTCAGCATCGGTTTATGCTAATTTAATTAAATCACCAGTCGTTACACATTGAAGATGATCGTGTAGTAATATTTAATTTGAGAACCACTGTCGATCCATATCGATCCACACCAAACACCAACAAACAGTCATAAAGGCCAAACGCCTCAAAAATGCATAGTAACCGAAAATAGGAAATTATATATTATATTATATACATATTTTTTCGATAGTCACTCCAGATGTCTCGCTCACTCATATACAAAGCATAGGTTAAGACCAAAATTTGAAAACATATATATTTTTTTTTTATTTATTTATTTATTTAATACAAGTATTAAGCGTAGTACAAATAACCACATGTGTTCCCAAAGCTCGTACTACACTGAGAGATGATCAGTTCCGTCTCGAAAATAATTGTTTACATTGATTTTTAAAATATACGTATGAGGCAGCTTGTTTGCAATTCATAGGCAGTTCATTCCATAATTTCGCAGCACGTTGATGAAAAGAGCATCTGTAGATCTCTGTACGACATCTAGCGAGTGTTAAATTTCTTGAGCGAGATGACCTCAAAAATGAAAAGAAATTATGCAAATAAACAGGACCTTCATTCAGAATTTTGTAAGTTTGGGTACATACTCTCAGCTTCACGTAATTTTCATAAGTGCAACTAAAATCCCCTTGTGATTGATGCCAATATGTTCAAAGCGAGGAATTTTATAAACATATCTTGTAACAGCATTAAATGCAAGTTGTAATTTTCGAGTATTATTGGAGGTAGTAGATGTATATAGAACATCAGAAGACTTTGAGCTAATTTCAAACGAATATGTTTAGGAGTACAGTCTCTCAACAGCACTAATGAATGCAGACCAAAAAATACTTTTTTTGAAACACTGTTTACTTGTGCAGTCCAGTTCAGATGCGAGTCCATTATTATTCCCAAATTCTTAACAACATCTGAATATGCTATTGCGGTATCACCTATCATAATGCAAGAAGCATCTGAAATGTTTACTGATCTATTTTTAAATATGATTGCTTGAGTTTTGTTTGCATTTAATTGTAAGCCGTTTGTTACACTCCATTCACAAATTTTTGAAATATCCGAATTAACACAACGTACGATATTTTGTAAATTTTCGACTTTACCAGAGAGGTATAACTGAACATAATCAGCATAGAGATGGTAAGCACAATAATTTAAAATACTTGGAAGGTCATTGATGAACATGGAAAATAACAGTGGACCTAGAACAGATCCTTGTGGCACACCAATTGTTACATTCAAAAGTTCCGATTTTGTATTATTAAATTCAACATATTGCGCTCGTCCCGTAAGATATGAGGAAAGTAAGTTTACAGAAATTGTATCGAGATAGAAAAAACTACGTAGCTTCCGACATAACAGTTTATGATTGATAGAATCGAAAGCTTTACTAAAATCCAAAAGAACTAGAACTGTTAGATTACGTTTGTAAAGCGCAGTTTTTATATCGTTTTCTATTTTAATCAAAGCTGTTGTAGTACTGCAATGTTTACGATAACCAGATTGTAAAGGACATAGTAACGTATTATGAATCAGATAATCGTTTAATTGTTTAGTCAGAAGACTTTCAAAAATTTTGGAAATATCAGGTAGGATGCTAATCGGTCTGTAGTCCTTGTTGTTCATTGGATTATCAATTTTGCCAATAGGTACAACACGTGCTATCTTCCAAAGCTGTGGAAATGTTGAAGTTGTTATAATGTGATTGTATAAGTTCGTTATGGTAGGAAGAATGACAACAAGAGTTTTTTTACCAAAACGCTGAGTGGTAACTGGTCAAAGCCGATAGAATCACTGGACGCGTAATTGAATTTGGTCAGGACTTCTTCATTCGTTACATTCCTAAATGAAAAAGTAGATGACGAGGACCTACCAGCCACAGATTGCTCATCAAAAGTAATAGGAGCTTGATTTGACATGAAGAACTGATTCTATTATTCGGCAGTGATGTTACACACATCACCACCACCTGCTCTACTTTGAGTTTTTGAAAGTCCCAAACGTTTTATATTCTCCCAAAGTTTATTGGAAGAAAGAGAAGGGTTAAGGAGCCGAGAGAAGTAAGTGTACTTAAATTGTTTCACTACACGGTTTGACCTATTTCGCAACCTTGCAAAAGCATTCCATTTAGCTGCGCTGGGTTTATCTGTTTTCCATTTATCATAAGCTTCAGATCGTTTTTGGAAGAGATTTTTGATGTATGGATTAATCCATGGAGCACTAGGATCAACAGTTGTTGTCATTTTCATCGAAGCATGATCATCAATGACAGAATAAAGCATATCGTTTAAAATTTGTAATTTTCCATCGACTGAGTTGCAGTAATAAATAGCATCAAGATTGTACCTTTGCAAGTCAGCTATTAAACTATCGGTGTTTATCTTGTGATATTCTCTTGTACAATACACAGCTGGAGGTTGATGAGGTACTTTAACTCTGTAATCGAAGCAGATCAAATCATGATCGCTAACACCTCCTATATAAGATTGAAAGATGCTGCTAACGTTAAACGTACAATTTCCAAGTGCATAATCAATAAAAGATCAACTGCAGCCTGATTTATGACAAGTGGGGGAAAGAGGTAAAATTTTAACAGAAAGCGATTTAACCATATCGATTAACTTGTTTGTAACAGGTGAAGAAGTGTCACACAAATTTATATTGAAATCGCCCATCAATACGAAATGAGATTCAGTAGCACTGATTTCCAGTGCAAGTTCAAAAATACTGTTAAGTTTAGAAACCCTTACATCTGGACGTCTGAAGACAATGCCACACACAAGCTTTGAATGAACTAATTTAACAAAAAGGTAATCAATTTCATCACCAGCATCAGACTTAGCAAGAACCTTATACTTTGCTTTACTGTTTAGATAGAAAGCAACTCCTCCGCCTCGCTTCTTATTGTCTAAAAGTCGATCAGAACGAACAATTTTGTAGCCATCTAACTCAACAAATTTGTTTGTTATTGAAGACTTCAACCAAGACTCAACAATCCCCAACACAGCTAGCTTTGAGTTCTGAAAGAAGGTTCTGTAATAATCAATATTTTTAACAATGCTACGAAGATTATGGAAGGCAATTTTAATGTACCGTGCCGATTCAAATTTCGGACACTTAAACTCGAATTTCGGACACTTTTAAAAGTTGATTATCTCGGTCGAATATGATCCACATGTCTTGTAAATTTTAAATTTTTTTGACTAGTGCCCTCCACGATCATCTAACATTATTACTTTGTTTCTAACTGGATGTAATATTTAATTAAAAATGAAAGTGTCCGAAATTTGAATCGGAACGGTAGTTCCTAGCGGGTTTCTCAATAAAGTGTTTCATGATCGTATCAGAAATGCAACGTGAATTAACCGATTCATAGACATCATCGGGCCTTACCTCGGAACTGATCATCATCTCATTTGTTAGGACTGCTGAAGGCTCACTGGTCGATTCGCGTTTTTTGATTCGAATTCACGGACCTGAACGCCTTCGGGCCAGTAGAAGGAATCACTGACAATACCAACCAGGTCATCAGATACCGTCACCTTGAAGGAGATGAATGTTAGCTCATCGATGTTTTTGTTTCTCGGAACTAACTTGGCACAGCGAAGTGTAGAATTCCCAGCGTTCGAAATCTCTTTGATGTATTTCAGGATGTCGACTTCTGTTTGATCAATGGCGAATGGTGTTACATAGAAAGACCTCAGCACTTCTTCAGTCTGATCACGTTGACGTTGGTTCCTATTTGCAACTCTCAGACGACATTCCGTTTGTGGGTTTCGTTGTTCATCATCTCCCGGGTTAGTGGTGACCGTTGCAGCAGATGATAAGGAAGAGAGAGCGGTGGAGGTGGAAGCAGTAGCAGCAGTTGAAGTGGAAGCAGTAGTAGCAGTTGAAGTGGCAGCAGGAGTACTGGCAGCAGCAGTGGCATTAGCAGTAGCAGTAGACGTGGCAGAGGTGGCAGCAGTAGTAGTGGCGGCAATGGTAGTTGGAGCAGGAGTAGTGGCAGTAGCAGCAGCAGCAGCAGCAGCAGCGGTAGTAGCAGTAACAGTTGCAATAGTATTGGTAGATGCAGTCGAATCGGAACCTGCAGTATTTTGGGTGGCTGTGAGTTGGTTCACATAATTGTTTTCCACGATAGGTGATAGAGCTGCCAGACCATCCTCACCAGCTGATGAGTTCTCCAACTGCGATTGTAAGGAACTGTCCAGGTTTATCCGATCAATACTCGAATGAAAATCCGCAAGACCGCCACCAGAACAGCCGGAAAGTAATTGCTGAAGACGATTGGATGCACTGGATTCCCTTCTGTTAGATGGTACAGCCGATAACATAGTATTGAGAACTTTCAAATTTTCTCCATATTGTCCGATGCGCAGGTCCATGGAATCCACACGTACCAGAAGATCCCTTAAAGTTTTCAGCAGCACTGTCTCTCGGTCCATGACAACAGGATTGAAATTTACTCGGCAGATGTCACAAAACCACAGTAGTCCCACATTCGCCGTCCAGGCTTTGTGATTCGTCGCGTTTAATCCAACACAGCAGGGGTCAAAAAATTTTGCGCATGATCCACTGCACAGGACGGTCTTATCCGTGGGCTCAGTTGGATTGCCACAAATTCTACATGGATCCATGATCATCAAATTCACCCTACGTTTCTGCAGCACACTTTCAGAGAGAAGTCCCTACCAGGAGAAGTATGTAAATTCAGTTGTAAACAGGAGATAGCAAAACTCAGAAATCTACCCTGAAACTAGAACTGCACTGTACAATTGCAAGCTAGGTTTCCTATACAATGCGAAATAACCGTCTCGCTCAGAATCCAAAAAAGGATTCGACAAGAACCAGAATCAAGCCGAGCTGATGTATACCAACTTTTGAGACCGCCGATATACACAACAACAACAGCGACTCTATTCACGCATCAGCACCGCACGCACTGTTTAACTTCTGACCAGGACTGGCTCAGGTTGAACAACACGAATTTTGAGACTGTCGTATATAAACACCTTCGCTATCCTATCTAATCGTAAACAGTGGAACGTGTGAATAACTATGAATGATAAATGAATGATTCCTTTGAATAAAAACCAATCTTTGACTGAGAGCTAACTCTGACAGTCTTTCGGTCCGAACAGGAGGTTACTTTTCGAAGCCCTTGATGGTTCGGTTACCGATCTGAACTAAAAGAAAGCCTTCTCCAACACAAAGCGTGCGGCGCCCAACACAATCGATAATCCCAAGCATCATTTGTTGATTCTCTGTGTAAGTACAGCTGATCTGACAATAATGGGGTAGCATCATCATTAAACAACACAATCAGTAACTTTAATTAGAAATGAAAAAAAAACTCTCCTGAGTAGAAACTCCCTTCTTTTTACAACAAACTAAGCAAGTTTCATTTTAAAGCTTCATTTTAAAGCCAAGCAATGGTTTTGCTTTTTAAAAGTTCAACGTTGTGTTGTACAGAAGGACAATTCACTTCCAGCAGTACATAACAAGGGTAAATGCTTTTGTTTGTGTTTCCTTCCTACGTCAATAAAATTGAAAAACGAAATGTATGTACTGTAGGTTCTCCAGAACGCACCAAGCATTAAGTGGTATTGTTGATTCGCGAGGAACAAAAAATCAAATGCGTGAAAATGAGAACAAAATTGAATGATAAATAAATACTAAGTGCTGACTGCCTGAGAGGAAGGTTGAAATAAAAAAAAAATACCGAACCAAATTTCATATACAAACATCCAGCAAACACAATGCTTGGTTTTTAAGATCGCACGGGTCTGGATGACGATGCCTGGTTTTACCAACCTCCCTTGTGCTGTTCCGGAATGCTTTCGGATTGTTAAGCTCTTGAAACGAAACCATGTTGCTTCCATCATAAACGGAAGAAAAGCTTCCCCTTCGACTCGACTCGACTGCTCAATGTGCAATATCATGTTGTTTTTCCACGGTTTATTCATTTTGAACTCATCCACCGACCGACCGTGGTTGCTTGTTTTGGGGACCATCTTTCCACTTTTTCTCACTCAACTTAAGCATTGCTCGGCTGTGTTGTGACGTGATAAACGTTTGCTCTCTTCCGCTCAATGCGTGAGCTTTTTGTTGGGTGGATTTTTATACTCTTCAAGTCATGAACTTCAAGACGAACGAGAAAATTAAAGTTTTAGTGGTGTGTAATGAGCGTGTTAGGAAAGTTAGTTTAGACTGTTGTTAAAATGAGTATCGCACAATTTGGAGAATTCATTGAACAGATGTCTTTAAACGTAGGTGCGTTACAATGTTTACCATCACTGAATAATTTATATATCCATCAACTTCGACTTACTCATTTTATTTAAATCTACCCTATTTCCCGGTAGCATTGCTTCCATAGTGGAAATGCCAAATTTTCCAATTTTAACAGTTTTCCGCTATCTAAAACGAGCAATCCAGAGCACGTTCCTCGTTTGGTAAAAAACAATATTTCACTTTGCGCCATCGACAGCATAAGGGCCGCAATCAAGAAAGGCACAGGACTCATAAAGCGTTGAAAAGTACAATTATTCAAAATGGCATGATCACGTACGATGAAATATGTGGCGATTCAGGTCAAGTTCGACATAAATTATACTTGGAAGCATTTTTTTTTTGGCTAAGGTACGTTGCCAATTTTGATAAATGTAGGATGACTGTGGATGGATGACGATATAAAGCAACTAAAGTGGCACCGTTATCAATTTGATTTCCTTCGAATGGTTTCCTAGCTAGTTGCAGTTTTTCCTTCATCGCATAGAGCATGGGTTGTCTTCTTTAATGGGATGTTGAGTTTTCTTTTTTGTATACCTTCGTAACCAAGGAATAGTCTAGAAAAAGAATTGAAATCTAGCGGTCAAATGTTATGTAAAGACTACCCAAGTACAGTGTTATACCAAATTGATAATACATTTTAATACCCGATTACCAAGATTTGATAACTGAATATGTTATCAGAATATCAAAATATCAAAACTATAGCAAGTTTTATTATTAAAAGTAGGGAACCGAACAGCAAATATTACTATTAATTTGATTATTGTTAGTAGTAAAATATTAAAAATTTGATCTAAACATCTATGGGAGTAATATCAAGTTCAGTTGTTGCCATATCTATAAAATAGAACAAATCTTTGCAAATTATTATCATAATGATTAATTAATACTATAATTCATCAAGCTATTGGCATATTGTTTATATTACTCAATTAACTGACATATTAAAAGCTTATTCTGCTATCAAATCAAAACAAGCTCTTAAATTAATGATACCTGAATATCGTTACAATAGCAAATTATTCGTTGATTACATACTAAGCTATGTACTTGCTATGTCGCACTATTTATCTATAATATCACAATCTGGTACTTTTAATGCATCTATTCCTTTTAAGCATTCATAGACATTTAATGATTTAGGACTAATGTAGCATCCATGAAACGCTGTACAAAACAACTCATCAATTATCAAATTGCTTCGGACGCTTGAAACATGCACGACTCGTTAACAACAGAAATTCGTTGACATTTTCCTCAACTCAAATTACTCGTACTTTCTCACAGTACAGAAATCACTTGCGCATCATCATTCCCATAGAACCCAAGGCTTGCAGTTCAAATGTATCTAGCAAGTGCAACCACTTCAAATTAATTTATTGCAAACCTCTTCAGTCTCGAAACATGGTCGATAACCCATGTCATTGTCACCATGCCTTATTCTAATAATCAATTGGTGCGAGGCGTAATTCGATTTCTCTACTTACGCCTCGGCGCAACGTTCCCACGTCGCAAGTGGCCATCGATGATTCTACCTTACACATCAATACAGAGCCATTCTTGAGTACTGTACGCTTCAAGCATATAACCAAACAGTAAATAAGCCAAATAACTCCAAGTATCTCCCTCTATAATAATATGTATTCCTGAAAACCTTCTTGTAACCAAAACTAGAGCATAATAAACATTCTATGTTCAACCTTCAACATAACAACTTCATTCATATCTCACTAATTTATAGAATCTTGGTCATTTTTTGCGTTTTAAGAGTCATTTTGGCGATTCTACAACCCTCGATTTTCACTGGCTTCAATATTTAACTTAATTATAATAATATTGGTGGGTCACGAGATTATGGATTATCTCAAAGTGGGTCGCAATCAACGTAAGTTTGAGAACCACTGCTTTGATTATGTAGCCTCAATCTAAAAATATGTACAGGTCTCAAAGTTTTGATATTGTTTTAAGTCCAAGCTAATGAAGTTCTTCAAGACCCATGACTTATATTTTTATGATTGAAATAATCAAACATTTAGCTAGGAAATTGAGACCTTGAATCCTTGAAATCTTGAACTTCGAGAACTCAGAGATTTTTAAGATCTCAGACTTAAGAAAACTTGCAACATCGTGAACACAGTAAAAATCATGACTTAGAGTTTGATGATTTAAATATTCTAGAAACGTAAATTTATATGGAAATCTCTTGCTTGGACGAAAAAAAAAAAATAACGTTCTTTGATTAAAAAAAAAAACTGCGAGATATCAGATTTAGAAAATTGATCATACACTGGATACAGACAAAAAACAAGAACCACATTTGTTCAATAATGTAGGTCATGTAAAAGTTTCAAGATTTCCAGGAGACACAACTCACAAACATATTCAACATGCCAGGTTCCTCAATTTTACTATGTACAGTGTATCTTAAAATTAATCGTACTGCGGTACTAAATTTTTAGAAACACGGCTCTAAAAGCACAAGTCAAAAAGATACATCTCTGAATTTTTGGCTGCTGACTCAGAGCATATTTGGTTGAGTTTACAAAAAGTTTGAGCAGTTTAAGGAAAATACCTTTTTCTTGAAAAACCTTATTTTCTTGAAATTAAATGAACATAACTTCTTGAAATTTTGTTCATTTTTAGTCGTAATAAAGATCATTCATCTGCCACTAATTTAACTAAATTTCTTCCACTAGGTAAAAAGTTGAAAATTGAACGTTTTACTTAAATAAATCTAAATTCATACATGCTCCTCCAATGAAGACCAAAAAATTTTAGCGATAAGTCAATAAACATCTGTTCACTCATCAGCCACGATTTAATAAACAAATACGTCTAAGAAAGAGCGCTACTTCGTCGTAATCGCCCATTTCCGTTGTATCGAGCAGAAAACATCAGTATAATCAATGATTTAACCGTGCACAAATCAGTAATACGTTTGTACCGATGCGTTAGTTCACAAGCTACAACACAAAGCCTGTTAGAGTGTATTGTGTGAATATTTATACTCATTGTTCTCAAAACGCATTTCTGCCTTCATCCATAGGACGAAGAAATCCAATGGCGTTTCAATGCGTAGGACGAATTTGGAATCAAGAAGCAGTGTTAGATTTTGAACAATATCTTAACAATGTGTGGCTCTTTATCAAACTCAACGGTACTTATGGAAAGGGGAATAAATTTAGAAGTCGTCTTTGGTAGAAACATTTCATTAAAACCCGTTCAATAAAGAGAAGTAAAGCGTGGGTTGTGCTTTGTAGGACGGAATTAGATCAACAACCCTTATTCACCATATTAAAAAAAATCTAGGGTGTACGATAAATTTTGAAATACACTGTATGTTTTTCTTTTAACAAAGCATCTGAGACCTCGAGAGTATTTAAAATTCTCAAAAATGTTCAAGGTCGATGATAAAAAAGTGAAAATGAATTCATAGACCAGCTACATCTAAGCGCAGACCATCTACCAAAAGGTTAATGTTACAAATGCGTAAAACTTGTTGCAAGTCATTAATATACATAATCAAAAAAAAAAAAGCTCTAATACACTTCCCTAGGGAACACTAAGATTATATCCACGGAACAGGAATCATAATTATTAAAAACAGTTAAATGAGTTCTATACTGTGCAGTACTCATAAATTCAAAGCGCTTGGTTGTTTTTAAAAAAAGGGCCCTAAAAATTGATTCTAAAGCGCATTTCTGATCCAAAAATCCCAAGTTTTGTTCATCTGTAGAGTAGTAAATAGATTTTGAAAAGGAAGAACTTAGAACATTCCCAGGTGTAACTAATGCAACTTTCAGAACATTCCCGGGTGTCACTAATGCAACTTTCAGCGCTTGAAATGGCTGCAGAAAATAATATGCTTGAATTCCGATGATTTTTTTTTGTCTTTATTATAGTGATTTTCAGCTATATGGCTAGTTCATCTCTTTTGAATTCCGATATGATTTGATGTGATGTGATTGATTTTGTATTACCGAATGAATGTTCGATGCCGTGGACTACAGTCTGAGAGTTGTCGTACACTCAAACACTACTGTCACGTCTCTAACACAACATTCGAGTAAAAGAAACCTGTCAAATTGCTTCGGTATGATATCGTTATTTGGTTATGATTCTTTAATTTTCTGTATATTTCAATTATTTCTGATAATAAATGTCACCACTCGATAACCGGGTATGACCAATGTGGTCCCGATAGGTTTATTTAAAATTTGCGTCATGTTTTGGATTCCCCGAAACTACCCGGGGGTTGGGACCAATGTGGACCTGAAAACCCAGTATAACTGCAAATTATTCTTTCGTTCTCATATTCTGATGAAGAAGTGCATCGATAATTTACTCACACCTCTACGTCACATCTTTTAACTCTCACTAAGTACCGGCACGTTGCCATAAGCTAGCTGTATATGTTCCCTGTCCACAAAAAGGGTGACAAAACTATCGTTGACAATTACCGGGGTATTTCTGTGCTACATTATTCGAACTAGTGGTGCTGGACCCTTTTATTTCCAATGCAAGCAGCCTATCTCCGAAGATCAGCATGGTTTTATGCCGAAAAAGATCAACTACTACGAATCTCCTCTGCTACACTACGTACGTTGTTGACGTAATGCCTGAAGGACTGCAGACCAACGCTATCTATACGGATTTGTCATCCGCTTTCCACAAAATCAACCAAGAAATTGCTGTTGCTAAACTCGCCAGGTTTGGTTTCACCGGCTGTTTTCTTGATTAGTTCCAATCTTACATGACCGGTCGGCGTCTTAACGTCAAGATTGGAAACTGCCTATCTAACGCCTTCTCTGTCACTTCTGGAGTTCCTCAAGGCAGCCATCTGGGCCCCTTAGTTTTCCTATTGGAGCTGAATGACATCAACATTTTAGTAGGAGGACCTCGTTTATCATATGCAGACGATTTCAAAATATTGAGGAAAATAGCTGAACCACATTATGCAAATTTCTTACAAAGGCAGCTACATATATTCGCCATCAGGTGCGACTTGAACAGGATGGTGCTAAACCTGAATAAGTGCGCTGTAATTTCATTCGCAAGAATCCTAGTCAGATATTCGTATTAGTAGAGAGAGCCTGGTGAAAAATTTTGGGATAACATTCAATAGACACGTCTCTTATATAACGGACAAAGCTTCGAGAAACCTAGGACTGATTTTCCGCGTAGTCAAAGATTTCAAAGACGTGTACTGTTTGAAATCACTATATTGTGCTTAGTCCGCATCGTGCTCTCTTGCCGTGCGAATCTATTTGCTTTTTGCTGAAGGAAGTGTTACTGTTACCTAAAACTACAAAAAATGTAAACAGCACTATTCAGTGCTCTATATATTTTCAAATTCTTTACCTTTTTCGAATCTTATTCCTCTTCGATCATTGTTTGGACCCTACCCGAGGTAATTCAGCTTGGATATTGGTTTGGTTTGAATTGATTTGAACGTGTATTCAAGGTTGTCATGAAAGGTCTGCCCAGCGATGAATGCCTGGATCAGATCAAAGATGAACTGGCAAAATTAATTGGAGTTGTGCCAGTCCAAGAAATCAAAATGAAAATGAAATTCCGTTTTGACGATTCGCGCAACGGGATTTCTAATGATTTTTATAGTTGAAGATGCTAATTTCAAATAACAGACTAAAGTGGTAATTTTTATACGATAGATGAGGAGGAGATGAAAGTATAGAATTGATAGTTCCGTTTATAGTACGGCAGTGTGAAAATTGCATATAGAGAGTAGACAGCGAGCTAGGACAATTTTTAGGAAGTTTTATCATCTCTCTTACCACACTCCCCCTTTGGAGTGATTTTGTCTTAACTGATTCATGTCGACTTTGTAGCCAATCGTTTAGCCATGCTGGCTTTGGTTTAGATCACCTTTGAAATATCCCAATAAATCATTTCTAATCCTAACAGCTCTACCTTAAATTATCAAAGAGCGATATTGGGAGCAATATCGAACATTTATGGACTATAACTTCGATACAAACATTTCTTTGCAAACCATGCTCTTGAATCTCTGACTACTTTTAAAGTTGAAACAAGAGCTGCCTATGTACCAAAATGCGAGGTTAAATTCTATTAAATTATAATAGACGACGATCTTCTGCTCTTGATTTGTCTGAAATATGTCGATAGGAGGCAATATCAAAGAACACGCGATCATGCCATTAAAGTTATCTAAATGCAATTCTCTGCCCTGAGAAACAAAACTTTTGAAAATAATGTTGCAAACCCTTTTGGAAACTCACAAAATTTTTGAAAAAACCTCAAAATCCTATTCCAGCGCTTAAAAATGGTGGTAACATTTTGATCATAAATTCGGCAAAAGCTCAGAAACTTGCTAAGCAATCCGAGAGTTCCCATCATTTCAGTTTGGGTCTTACTAGTCCTATTGAGAATCAGGTTGCTCGAGATTATCTGAATATTTTCCCTTTGTTCCGTGCCCTAGCGGTCCTACGTCAAGCTCCCGTTCGTGCTCCTAGGCACAGACCCTTCTACTTTTTTATACAATCATTGCTTTAAAATGGTCTACAAAGTTTATCATTGTATCAAAGTACACATTTTTGTCGAATATTGTGTTCGCTATGATTCATATTTGAAAAGTTATTAAAGATTATTATGAAAACTTAGACACTTTTCCAATAAGTATATCTTGAACTAAGGCAAGTTGTGGCAGATCAGCCAACTTTCATGGGAAAATACTAACTTTTGGCTACAATATGCACAACACTTTATAAGGAGATCTTCCGAGGAACATTGAAATAGGAGTTATAACAAATGTCATCATTGGTAATTGAAAACCTCCACCGCTTAAAAAAATTATGATTAACGAAGGTCATATTATGTCTTTAATCATTGACATTTCGACATTTTGACAACGTGATTATCGTAGGGGTTGTCGTTGAATCAAACTGACCCCAACGAAGGTGGTGAATAGGTGAGCTTATGTCCGCGCTTTATCCAAGAATTCGTAAAATTGCATGGACATGGACACCATGTTGCATTTGCAAGTGTGTGTGATATCAACAAAGAGCGAGTAACTGAACCAGGTAGCTTCAGATGAGCTTAAGAAGTAGGCTTTGCTTTTGTCTCGTGAAGATTTTTTTTAAGTTCATCTATGAAACTGTTATATTTGAAAATGGAATCTGAAAATAATTCTTCTTCCTCAGGTGAGTATTCACCCAAGTAACCAAAAGTTCTGATAAAAGGCTATTTGTGACCTAAGCAGCTTGGTTGAAGGTGGTCTATAGAATTCTAAGCAGCCTAATTTTTAAGTCGTTCTAAGAACTTGAAAGTTCCGGTACCATAATTGAAAGCATTCTAAGCAGCTTCTGGTGGAACTTGAAAGGAACTTTTATAAAATAAATTTAAAACTGTTTTTGTTTTCTACACCAATTTTCTATTTAGTTCGCACTTTAAAAAAAGTTGATTTATCATCATTAGTAGTAGTATTAGAGCTGTTTGAAGAATTAAAACCAGTCCTTCTGCGTGAGAGCCCCAGCTTGACCCGCTACGTCCACTGAGATGTATTAAAGTGAGCTGTTGTCCCGCCTACTGTTGGAGTCTTCTGTGCCAGCTGACTGACTTGAATACGAAACACAACACCTTGATAACGTTCGTAGGTCGCATGCCGATTACACGGGTTCGAATCCAGGAAATTACTCTTTAGTTTTTTTTATGTTTTGATGGAATATTAATGCACTGTATAAATATAAGAATTATGATTTATTTCAACCACTGATCATTTCATATTTACGTACATTAATTTTTGTTCCTAAAAAAGACTTGTGCAGACTGGTTCATGTGGGCCATGATGGATCTTTTTAGAAACTTTTAGAACCGGAAATCCATGCCTGACGGCATTTTGAAACCCAATATGGCGGTATCCGGTTCATGAAAAACTGGAAATACCATCAATATCCTACAATATGGGTATTTTTGGTTTTCTGTACCCGGATGCCACCATCTTGGATATCAAAATGGGGTCAGACATAGATTTCCAGTTCCTACACGTCTCCTCGATTCCAAAAATACCAATATTGTGGGGTATTTGACAACATTTTCAAAAGCCTCTTGTTACGAAGTAAATCCCAAATAACGAGTTTTCTTTTTACGAACTAATTCGATTTACGAGCCCCCGGTTAGGTTCGTAAATGGAGGTCCCAGTGTAATTGTATTTAACGAAGGCTAAAAGCCCTGAAATTCTAAATGAAACAGTTTAGCTATGAGCTTAAAGGTCAACATAATGGCTTAATATGACTATATATTAAGCCATTATGTTGACCTTTAAGCTCATAGTTGATGTATGAAATTATCGTTAAATATGTAAAATGTTAACTACGTTCGGTTATATGTGATAGTATTAAACGCAAAGATCCACATATTATTCAACAATTAGAGTAAAATGTCTCCTCTGAATTTAAATGCGAACCTGAGCATTTTTGACGGAAGTTTCAATAAGTAAGATAGGACAGATCTCCTCTTCGGGGGATACATTTAAAATGTATTTTTGAATCCAAGCTGTCAGGAATATCACCTTTAGCATAAAAGTTATAGCACCATGGTGATGACATTCTAAAATGCACCACCCTAAAATCCATCTACGAGCATTACACCCAATATATCCCTATCAACCAGTCGACTCACGCTTTAACACATTACCACGTTGAGTGCACGAAAGGAAAATGTTTGAATGGTTGCACTTACTCTCAACACTCGATTCAGATTCCCTAACATTCAAGTTACCACCAAATGCGCAATTCTCCGCTCATAGGTATATTACGCGAATTTAAATCTCTCGTCTCACTCACTCCTTTTTCATCGACACCACTCTAGGAACGCACGGAAAATGGTAGATAAATGGCAGTCATCTTCACCAAACGTTGTTAAGGGAAGTTCTGAAACTTCCGCTCCCTACATAGGTACATAGGTAAGCTCGCACCGTTCTCCGATGACTTGGGAAGCTTCCCGACGGAAAATCCGTTGCCGCAATCCGTTCCTACTGGATTCGAAGTGTACATTCATGCAAATTTTAATGGAACTGAACGAACGTGATTTAAATTTAGCAATCGCTCCCTACATCAGATATAGAATATTAATTATAACGTTCGAGGCATCGCAGCGAAGGCAGCCAATCCCGTTATCGGAATGAACGGTTCCGCTTTCCTCTGCCGGAGGAAACACTTTTCATCAGTGTTGTCGATGGAATTGATTTGTTACCATGCAATGTTGGGCTGGGCGTCTGGGTGCTTGGCAACGCTGACCACAGACAAGTGATGCACGAGAACCGATGGTTAGCTGAAATCCTTCTAAATTGAACCAAAATTGAGAATGGTCGTCATCATGAACGGAATTGGATTCAATTGAATCAAATCACATCACCAATGACACACATTCACGGTGCACGGCGGGACACGATTCAGACTCTATTTCCCTCTAGATGTTGGCATCACCAACGTTTTCGTTCGGGGAATAGTGATGACGTGATACCGTCGCTATCGGAAAGTGACGTGTCGTTGTGTATTTTACTTGCTTTCATATCACTGGATAGTTCGCAGCTCTTTGTGCTGAGAATGACAGTTTTTCTCCGAATCTCGGTCCTGGAATGACATTAGTTTTTAACGGTTGATTGGGAAAACAATTCGATTGCAAATGCCAGCTGATACCTCTTTGAACGGAATACCATCCGCTTGTTTGGCAAATATCTCCAAATCGTGACATTCAATTTGATTGAAAGTCTACACTAACTGTCGTCTTAGGGGATGTTCCAAGCGAATGGCACTTCGATGATAGCAGTACATATGCGATTCAATTCAAGCAAATAAAAAAATATTTATCTTTATCACGTAGTCACTTAGCCTGATGCTACCCCGAAATAGGATGGGAAAAATTCAGGAAAATCGTTTTTAGGCACTCTCCTCCATAAATAATATTTCGACATCCACTTGAATAGGTGTTTTACCAACACTTCCCATAGCTAGAACACTCTTCAATCTAGTGCAAGCTTCCCACATAACAACAGAAACTTCCATCGTAAATTATACCGAAACCTTTTAACTTTCCTCCGAACGTGTCAAAGTCAGTTTTTCCACCGTTGACTGACGGTAGTTGGTACATATCTTAGGAAAAAAAACGGACGCCCATGCCCATAGCTAGCAGCTATTGCCCCGGACAGTGGCCATAAATTGATGAAAATACTGTAGACGGAAACGCACGGTAATATGGCAAATTGAGAGTGCGAAAACGTGCGAAAGTACGATATACGGCAAACATAGAAGAGGCAGAGAACCGTTCTAGTCGACAGAATGTTTTGGAAGAAACGTTTACTTACTTGATATGATCCCGAGACCGCTGAGATGGGTGGTAGAAAGAATCGATATTTATTCCGAAAAAGTATGGGTTTACTCGAGCCGTTTATGCTTAATGTTAAATTTTAAATTGTTTAATGCTAAATGTGGATTATTTAGCTAATTTGTTACAATATAAAATGAACGGGTTTCTTAAAAATTCCTCAATACAGTCTGGTTGACTTTCTTACTCATCTCTGCATCTCTGTTGACTTTCTTACTCATCTCTTTCAGTCCACCAAAACCCATTTTGAAATTCGTGAAAAAATGAAAGTTATAGTTAGATATCCTTTTTCTAATTTTCCAAAAAATCAAAAAATAAATCAGCAGAATCATAAGCACTGAATTAGTAGATAAAATATTAAAGGTAGAACAGCCTAAGCAAAAACCCGATATGGAATTTCATAGCAATTCCAGCCATAAATCTGGGATTTTTTGTGCTAAAATGCATTGTGGCTTGTCAAATTTTGCGAATTAAATTCTGCATGGGGCGTTTTTCCCCGGGGTGCATTTTGAACTGTTTTCCCCTACCGAAAATTAATCGGAGGGATTTCTAGCTTAAATGTTCTGATCGCGATCAATTACGAAATATTGAGTAAAATAGGTGCAAAATTGTGCACCCCATTTTTGTGTGTGCTTTTTTTTTAGCTTTCTGAACAAACTATTAAATTAAAAGCCTTACTGTTGATATCCATTCCATTTGATATGTAGTTTGTTGAAACAATTTTGTTCAACAACAAATTAAACATTTTAAGCCTCCTCTACCAGAACGGGAGCCGCTTCCAGTGCTTTACTTGTATGGCAGATTCACCAACGAGGGTCAGCGCGCTTCCATTGCAGCAATGGACGCAAAACGTGGTCAGTACTCACACATTCATCACGAAACGGTTGCTTTGCACAGTCGACGACGCATCGACTGAAAGAACTGCTGATGAAGAACAATGAGGATGACCACACAATGGTTGCTACCGAGTAAACAGACAATCACGTGACACAAATTAAGAGTGGTCTGCTTCTGTCGACAGCCGAGTGAATACTGAATTCTAGGTTTTAATAAACATTAAAGATTTTCTTAACAAAATGGAAACCAAAATGAACACCACTGATATTTCATCTGAAATTCTTCATAAATATGACTGTATCACATGAACTCACGTTTTGAAACAGCTGCTTTGGCAAAAAATCAGTCATTCACAAGATTGAAAAAATATATCATCAAATAGGCAGTACTTCTCAAATTTAAATTATTCTACATTCTTTTTATGCTTGAACTGTTCATTGTTGACCCTTCATAAATCCTCGATAATAAAACAAAAAAGAAGAAGAAGAATATCATATTCTAACCTGTTGTTTACAAGGTCGCTCGTACGGTTATACCACCCCGACGGGTTTAATTTCGGTTACAAACGAACATTTTTCAAACCTTCTTGCATCAGATTTAACAGTTTACTTTTAATATTCAATCTGTATTCATGATGCAAATAGGGCTTGAAACTATCCATTTGGTTAAACATAATTCTAGTTTTCCACTGAGTTGTGTATGATTAGTGATGACTTTCTTAAGGTGGCCAAACTGCTCCACTTTCCCCTACTAAGAAACTTTTTCGTGTGTGTGCTTCCAGGGCTTCTTCCGAAAGATCGCCTTGTAACTCAAACATTGCAACATTGTTGGTGCTATGGATCAGCAGTTTATGCTGTAGTTTTAGTAGTTTTTTTCATTAGTTTTGTAGTTTCAGTAGTTTTTTTCATTAGTTTTGAATTAGGTCTCTGAAGCAGAGAAGAGAGTGAAGGTTGCATTTGATGATAACGCAACATGCAGCTGTTTTCCCTATTAGAAGACAGTACTTACAATATTGAACAAAATGCTGGTTCATATGTCAGTGAAGCAGAGGAGGAAGGGGTAAAACAATGCACCTCTTTGTTCTTCAATTTGGAGGACAATCCTATCATAAAATTATCATTATGTAGGTACTTTACAGCGTGTTCGTAGAATGATGCAAAATAGAATACTGTGGGCGAATTTCACGCTAACTCGACAAAGGAATTGGTAGAACCCTCTCAGATTTCAATGAAATTTTGTGGGTGTGTAGATTTCGTCTACTTAAGCAACTTTGCATACTTATTTTTTTTTAAACGCTAGGCCAACATTTAAAAAGGGTGGAACTTTTTTTTATTAATACTTTCTTCAAAAAATTATAACTCAATAATGTCAAGTCCTACAAAAGTTTTGTAAAAAATGATTTGTAGATAAATAAATGAGCTTGCATAATAAAATACCAAAACATTAAAAATGTTATTGCTTCACTGAAGAAAAAAATGTTTAAAATTAAAAATTAAGATTTCTGAAAAACACATTTTTTTTAAATCAGAAAATAATCTACAGGTAGACAGACCATTTATCTATAACTCGTTCATATATCTCAAGATAGCCATATATAAAGAAAAAAAGTTATGTAACAAAAACTTTTTCGTGTTTGCACTGAATAAAATCAATGATTTTTTTTAGTATAGACACCGGGAAAACAGAAGAAGCAGAAGAAAACCCCATTGCCTGTCCCGACGGGCGTTGCGGACCCGCAGCTGGAGCATCCCGGAACTAAACGACCCAGACCTGAAGACAGCAGCGCCACCGCATTGGCAGCAAAAAAGCTGCTGAGCAACAATCCGTTCTCCGCCCTGCAGAACGGAGCCCAGCCGCAGTTGGACCCTGAGACGGTGCCGAAAACAGTGAAGTTGCCACCCTTCTATGTGAAGGGCTTCCCTCCCGGGCTATGGGAGCAGCTGGATTTCTACATTAAGCAGGGCCTTCGCTGCACCATTCAACGGTGCACGGAAGGCTACAAACTGATGGTCCCGGCCGAAAAATACAACAACACAGTCCAGGCCCTCTTGGACAGGATGAAGCTGGAGTACTTTTCCCACGACGTCGAGGCCACCAAGCCGCTGAAAGTGGTGCTGCGCGGGCTCCACGACATGGACACCACCACCTTAATGGACGAGATTAAGGCGAACGGCCTCAAGCCGGTCGAAATCCACAAGATGACCCGCAGCAAGGCCATCAAGTATCGTGACCAGCTCTACCTGGTCCATCTGGAGAAGAACTCCACAACCGTGAAGGATCTCCAGACGACACGCACACTGTTCCACATCGTAGTGAAGTGAGAGCGGTATAAGCCGACCCACCGTGGCGTCACTCAGTGCTCGAACTGCCTATTGTTCGGACACGGCACCAGGAACTGCCGCATGGCCAGCCGCTGCATCAAATACGGCAAAAACCACAAGATCGACAACTGCGACAGCATCGAGGAAGCCGCTCCCACATGCACCAACTGCGGTGCCGCCCACAAGGCCACGAGTAAGGCCTGTCCGAAGCGGGCCAAATACGCCGTGATCCGGAAGAAGGCCTCGTCAAACAGGCAGCCCGGTCGCAAGAAGGTTCCGGAAAACAACGCGCAGAACTTTCCTCCGTTATCACCGGTCCAACCACGGCCAATTCCAGTGTTGCCGCCGCTCCCGCCCAACCAACAGTTGGCAGCTGCCCAGGCGGCTGCCGCTGCAGTACCCGGTCAAACCTCCGGGCCATCAACGGATCCCCCAACTCCGGGATTGGCCGGTACAACCGGCGAAGCTACAGACGATTATCCGCTGTCAACGGATGAGATCGTCACACTGTTGGCCCAGGCCATCATCATCAAGCGCACCTGCGCTACAAGAACACAACAGCTCTAAGCTATCATCTCCTTCGTCGCTAATTATGGACCGTGAAGCCATAAAGATCGCCAACTGGAACGCTCGCTCCGTAGGGGCGAAAAACATTGAGCTTGCAGACTTCCTCCGCAAGCACGACATCGACGTGGGCCTTCTCACAGAGACCCGCCTCAAGACCGGTGACAGCTTCTGGCTGGCCGATCACAGCATTGTCCGGCTTGATCGCACCAGCTCCAGGGGGGCGGTGTCGCGGTCATCATCAAGAAAGGCATCAAGTACTGCACCCTACCCCACTACCGCACTTCCATCATCGAGGCCGTCGGCGTAGAGGTGGAAACATCGACCGGAAACATCGACCGGAAACGTCCGGTTTATCGCCGCCTACTGCCCCCGGCAATGTACCGTTAGCAATGGTACAGCACAGCAGTTCAAGAACGACCTTGCCATCATAACCCGCACCAATGCCCGCTTCGTAATCGGAGGGGACCTGAACGCCCGGCACGAGGCCTGGCGGAACTACCAGCAGAACCAGAACGGCCGCCTGCTATTCGACCATTCCCAGCATGATCTCTATTCCGTCAGGTTTCCGGACGAACCAACCTTCACATCACCGGCGGGCAACCCATCGACGCTGGACCTGTTCTTGGCAAACACCGGATTAGCCAAGCCGGTTGCAGTCAACGACCTGAGTTCGGACCACCAACCGGTGCAGACCGAGCTGGGCTGCAACGTGGCCCCTGCAACGTGGCCCCTGCAACGTGGCCCCTGCAACGTGGCCCCTGCCCCGTGCCTGCGGAAGGACTACCATCGAGTCAACTGGGTCCAGTTTCGGCGCGTGGTCGACCGCCACATTGACGACAACCCACCGCTTGACACAGTGGAGGACATCGACCGGGCCCTGGAGGGTCTCCATCAAGCCATATCCGTGGCTGACGAAGAGTGCGTTCGACGAGTTCCTGTGAGGGGTAAGTTTCAAGCAATTGATTCCCACACCAAACTCCTGATTCGGCTCAGAAATGTTCGTAGACGCCAGTTTCAGCGGACTGGGGATCTGCAGCGTAAATACGAAATGGTCGATCTGAATCGGCAGATCGCTTCCAGAATGGTTTCAATCCGGAACTAGAGTTTCGGGCGGCTAGTTCAGAACCTGGACGACCGTTCCAGACCATTCTGGAAGGTTGCCAAGGTGCTGAAGTCTCACCCCATGCTCATTCCACCACTTAGAGTCAATGACGAACGGCTTATCACCAACGAAGAGAAGGCCAATGCGATTGGGGAGCACATTGCCCAGTTGCATTTGCTTGGCTCCACAATCCCAAGTCCACTCGAGAACCAGGTTGCGCAGTGCGTCCAGACGTTAGATGCCTCCCCTTGTGCCGTCCCTCCAGAAGAACGGATTACAGAGGAACAAATTTGCTCAGCGATGAAATACAGTAAGAACATGAAGGCTCCCGGGTTTGACGGAATATTCAACCTAGCGTTGAAAAATCTCAGCCCGAGGGTGCACTCGCTGCTGAAAGGTGGCAAAAATCATACCGATCCGCAAACCTGGGAAAGACCCTTCAGTACCGTCAAGCTACAGACCGATTAGCCTGCTCTCAGCGCTGAGCAAGCTGTTCGAAAAATTGATCCTCAGCCGACTGAACAAGTTTGTTGAGGAACATGACATTCTTCTTCCGGAACAGTTCGGGTTCCGTAAGGGGCATTCCACCAATCATCAGCTAGTGCGAGTGATGAATACCATCCGAAGTAACAAGCTGAATCCAAGCCTTAGCCATGGCCTTGTTAGACGTTGAAAAGGCGTTTGACAATGTCTGGCACGACGGACTTATTTACAAGCTTTGTAACTCCAACTTTCCACCATACTTTGTGAAAATCACCCGTAACTATCTCCAGCAAAGGTCGTTCAGGGTGTCGTAGAATAGTTCCCTTTCGGGACAATTTCCGATCCCAGCAGGTGTTCCGCAAGAGAGTCTGCTGGGACCACTGCTTTACAGCATCTACACGTCGGACATCCCTCCTCTAGGAGACGGTTGCGTGTTCTTCCTGTTCGCAGATGACACCGCGATAGCCGTCAAGGGTAGGATGCCTCGTGAAATTACGAACAAGCTCCAACGATGCCTTGACACCTTTACTGATTATGCCACCACGTGGAAAATCAAAATCAACGCCTCGAAAACCCAAGCGATAATGTTCCTTCACAGACAATCGCCAAAACTTAAACCGTCTCCCTCCTGTACCGTAATAATGGATGGTACAAGGGTCGAGTGGTCCGCTGATGTTACTTATCTCGGGATGTTGTTCGATGAGAAGCTCCTGTTCCGCTCGCACATAGAGAAAACCCTAGTTAAGTGCTCCGCCTTGGTTAGGTGTTTGTATCCGCTCATTTGCAGCAGATCCCGCCTCTCAAGGCAAAACAAACTGGCTGTCTACAAACAAATCATAGCCCCCGCGATCTTCTATGCCGCCCCGGTGCGTGAATCGTGCGCTCAGACCCACAGGAACAAAATCCAGGTTGTACAGAATAGAGTGTTGAGGATGATCCTAGATCGTCCATTCGACACAAGAATAGCAGACGTCCATCAAGAGGCAGAAATTCCCAAAGTAGATTCCAAAATTAAGGATATGACAACCAAATTTATCCAAAAATGCAATCTTTCTGAACATGCTTTAATAAGCAATGTCTACATAGTAGGTTAAGTGTATATAGTAGAGTAAGTTAGTTTTAAGCTGTAAATAGCAGTATTAAGTAGTTTCTGTTCAAATTCTAAAAACAAAACGAACCAATCCCACCAAGGTGGTCGACCGTGCACTAAGTCTAGGACTAATTCTGTAAAACAAATTTTGAATTTTGCCTATACCTAAAGATGAAGAAAGCAATTAAATCACTTAGAAAAATGAATATGGTAATCATCCAAGTTGAACTGATATAAAGATCATTTAAAGTAAAAGTTTTCCCGGCATTCAATTGGCGGACGGTGAGGAGAGAATATCTCCATAAAAGCAGCAGCAGTGCCCCACCAGGGTGTGCAAAGACACAGGTCATTATCTTTCTACACTCTAGATCTCCCAGACTTGTTCCGTCGGAGAATAACAAGATCTGCCTGAACGGCACAGTGATGGAATGGTCCAAAGAGGTCGTGTACCTCGGGTGAACTAGACAGCAAGCTTCTTTTCAGGGAGCACGTTGACAAAACGAAAACCAAGTGCAACATCTTGATAAGATCGTTGTATCCACTTATCAACAGGAAGTCAACCCTGTCCCTTAAAAATAAGCTTGCTGTCTACAAACAAATCATCCTTCCTGTAATCGAGTACGGTATGCCAATCTGAGAGAGTTGCGCAAAATGCCATCACCTTAAACTCCAAATGATTCAGAACAAGATCCTTAGGATGGTCCTAAACAGTCCCCCGCGGACTAGAAATTCTGAGATCCACCTACTGGCTGGAATTCAGACATTAGAAGAACGGAGAGTATTCATCCTGGAAAGGTTCACCTGTCTGAGATCAAATCATCAGATCATACGTGATCTAGCACGTTAGGCTATGTTATACTCGTAGTTAGGTAGGTTATCACTTTTTTCAATTCAAATAAAACACATCCCCAAAGGGGTATTCTGTAAACTAGTTGAAAAACGCAAATATTTAATTAGAATATCAAATTAAACAAAGATGAAGAGCCAGATAGGCTAATCAATTAATATGATAAATCAATGTACTACCATAATCAGCAGAAATAAACATAATTTTACTACTACCACCCGGGCTCATTCGATCGTCGGACGGCAAGTTTTTAAGAACTTACCTTACCATTACCGTGTCATCTGCTACTGCTAAGAGGTCATTTTCAGGTCATAGGCTACTGAAGGCCTATCTACGTTCAACCATGGGACAGCAAAGGTTGAACTCCGTTTCTTAATTACATTTTCATACGAACATGGCTAATGGTCTTGATTTGGATGTCATCATGACCCAAGCAACACGGCTTGTCATAAAGAAGTTTAAAATACTTTTTAATGACTTACGTAAAGAATCAATAATACTGTAATATACGTCATTTAATACATTTATATAACCTAAAAAGCGCAAGACGTGGAGTTTATACAACTAAATACTGGTCTTATAACATGTTTTGGTAACATCATAAAAACCAGCGGCAAAAAAAACAATTAAAAAAAAACTTTAGAGCATGGGATTCGATCACTGGTCCTTGGCGTGGTAGACTTATTACTTCCTAACTAGACCAACTCCGCTTGATGAGAGGTTTGTTATAAGTATCTATGAGGTTCTTGCCAATGGCATGAAAAGAATATTCTCGTTCAACACGCTTTCGATCCGTCATAAAGATGTTTCGTTAGCAGCAAAGTGTACATCTAATTGACAGAGTGTTATTTTAAAGTATTTTCAACTCCTTATAAGACAACCTGCACATTTTCAGTTGTATTAATTTATGAGATGTCATAAACAAGTGTTTTCATCTTTCTTTATAACAAACCTCCGAATACCTCATAAGAAACTGTCAATCACTGCGTGAAGAGACAGTCCGGCTCAATGACGCCGTCAATGTTTACGTCAATCTGGAAAGTTCAAAATCTCGTCAAGAACTTTATAAATTCAACTAAGATTGATTTTGTATTCGTCAAGTTTTATAGTGGTATTAAAACAGTAAGATGCACGTTTAAAAAACATTTAAATATAAAAGCAAAGGATAACTATTTTGGCAAATGTTGAATCTAGGAAGTATGAAGATAACATCTATAAACCTCATATATAACGTGGGATGTTTTCTGCATCACTTATAATACATTTATATAACAAGCCGTTCTAATTATTTTCCAACAAGATGTTTTATGTGTTACTTGGGGAACGAATTCATCAATAAGAATATTTAAATGCAGCGCTTATTTTACGCATAAGAAGATATGTAAGGCATCATTTGAAACAAAAAATGAATGTTCGACAATAATAAAAACATGAATAAAACAATGTTTGCTTAACTACAAGTCCATGAGTCAACTTTTAACCAACCCAACCGAACCCAACCCAATCATTCTATTAAATTGGCGCTTCTGCATAAACCCATGTCTGTAGCCATCTCTGCTTAGTGAACTAATGCTTCCATCAAAAAGCCTTTAACTCTCCTTGGGCTCGATTCCCAATAGGAATGTTTCGAGTTGAAAAATTTGTGGTCTTCCGTGGCATAGAGTATGACACAATATATACAATTGGAACAGGCTTAAGAAGCTCTCACTGAGGATATGATCAAAGAACACAAAGTCTAAAGGAACAAGGTAATCCAAATTCCATCTGATACGTGTGAAATCAATTCAATAGTGTTCTTTACCAGTGCTTTTTTATAAAACACTTGAGCAGAGGATATTCTACCCGTATTTACCAATCTTCGACGCAAGAGAAGCTAGCTTCACCTGGACCCTTGATATTGAACCTATCAACACATGAGTCTTTAAATGGTTTATATTCTATTAAATTAACATCTCCCACCCGCATAGTGCACTCAAAACTTACGACTACTTAAAATACGGTGTTAAGCGTTGCTCACATTTTACCATGACCCGGTGAAATTATGCGCACTTTCAAACGATAATAAATGACGAACAGCAAGCATACACAACTGAAAAGCCCTCCCCCTCCTTTCATTGCTCCATCATGACAGATCCGGGGTACAATCTGAGTGACATGTTCCCTATTCTCCATCTTGGCCGTTCGTTTGCTGCATCTCGCACAGCGTATTTTAGATCTATTATTTAGAGCTAAGGCTGGTCTCATGCCGAGCTGATTCCGGTTTTTTCTTCCTTCGTTTTGGCAATTCCAGCTGCTTAATATGTGGGAAACGTTTGAATAGATAATCCAATTTGCAAAGTACCGCGCTTCTGCTTCTGGTGCTATACGGTGCGACAGTGGAGGCACTTGAAATAGATGGATTTAATGGCGCAGCTCACACTCGTTTGAAGTTACTCGGAATTTCCTGACAAAAAAAAACTGTCAAAAAGTCCCTTCCAGTTAACGAACGGGTCAGTGTAGTATAATCCACAGTGAACTGCTTCCATATTGAAATTTCCTTCCTATAACAATTTTCAATATATATATATATATATTTTTTTTAATTTCGTCATGTAGAAAATGCCAGGTGGATTAATCTTTTTAATAATCAATATTGTAAACAAAGATATCTTAAAAAGCTATTTTTTTTTTCTTTGCTTTGCTTTCGACCCATCAACTCATGAACCGAGGACCGTAAAGAATGCCAAAAAAAAAGCGTTTTGGACAAGTTTGGCTCAAATCGGTGACATCTACTACAATTTTTTTAAATTCTGTACCCACTTGAGCTGGAATGACCAATCAAAATGATGTCATAATTGAAAACTAATCAAGAGCTTTTTATGAGCGGCGCCGGTGGTGTAGTGGTAAGCGTGATTACCTCTCACCCCAGCAGGCCTGGGTTCAATCCCAGTCGGCGCCGCCGGGATGTTCTGAGGCATAGTATCTCTGATCACGCCTTCCTTCGGATGGGAAGTAAAGCCGCTGGTCCCCGGTTCATGAGTTTATGGGTCGATAAGTAGGGTCCAGATGTTGGGAGCTGCCTCCCTGGCGTCGATAGCATTGGTGCTCAGCACGGAAAACAAGATCGACGGAAAACAAACCAAAGGAAAAAAAGTAATATATTGATCCCATCTCTTGAGCTTTTCTGAATTGTATATTAGTGACTAGACGTTATTTTTTCAGCTTAAATAGATTGTCATAAATAAGTTACGAAAACCCGTTCATAGCAAACTGTGATACTTGGGTCGGTAATTGGTTATTTTTTGTGACGTAAGGATTTTATTTAAAAATAAGGATTCGGAAATATTAAAAATCAAAACGCAATTTACACCAATTGGATTATTTTTTTATTTATTATATGCTTTTTGTCTGGATCATAATTGTTAAAACCTGCATATAAAAAAAACATTTAAAAGACTCAAAAAATATCAAACAATTTTGGAAGCTTCTAACAAAAAAAAATATTGTCATAACAAAATTATTTGGAAATTATTCCATTACATTTCCACTCATTATGGTGACAAAGAATCATTGAAAGTATTCACTCTTTTTGTCTGTGTTTTCACTTTTGCATATGTAGACTAGCAGCATAAACGACTTAAAGAACAATTCAAAGCTCTTACGTCGAACATTCAACCTAATTTGTCCAATGTTCTCCAATGTGATGGGCTCACCCTTTTATGTTAACGCCTATGCTAAACCATCAAATATAACATATAATTGTCATCATTTTGTATACTTCTGAATACATAGAATTCTGCCTGAACAGCATCCAATTACACCACCAGCACGCAACACGTTTCATCCTCCGCGCAATCGGTTGCCGAACGTCTCAAACCTGCCACACCGCAATGAGTCATACATTCACCCAAATGTTCGGCACAAGTATGAATTGCGGTCGGTTTGTTTACTAGAAAGGTGAAGAAAAATACAAAATAATAGAAAACTGTTAGTACAATAGAAGATCAATTATCATTCCGGCAATGGTAAAGGTACCTCATTCGAATCTGCTATTTTTAAATAAGCATGTTATATATCATATGTTAGGTTTAATAAAGCCAATTCGTGCAATTTTACATCTTCTAGTGATGTCCCAGTTTATCATAAAGAAGTTTTACTTTCACTACTATTAATATGATTGAGTACATTCTTGCCAATAAACTGGGATGCCACTGTAAATTAGTTGATTAATTTGTAAGTTTGCAGTTGCTCACCTTACACGTCTGAAAAGCTTATCCATATAAAACTTATAAATCAACAAATAATCATAAGCTAACTTATCAATATCTTACTGAATTTGTACTTTGAGGAAGAGGAAATTTTGCCCTACAAAACTCAAATAAAACATTATTTCTTTTCGCTGGCACAGCAACTAAGCCCTTTGGCACAATCTGTGGCTGGCATGCGCTGCGTACGATGACACTGATCATCACATTTGCCATCATATTGATGGCACCTCAATCCTTGCGGCGGTGTCACTATAAAGAAATCAAACGTAAGTCTCTTCATCTCAATAAGCCAACTCCATTAAAAAGCAGTGGACGAAACATCATGAGGCCAATTGGTTCCCTTGGTTGTTAAATAATGTTCATTTTATTTATATCATAACTACCTTAAAATGTCACATAAATAAATACCAATTAGTCATTAAAACCCAACGTTAGAATTTTTCATTAAATCTTGAATGAAAGTTACACAAAATCATGATCTCTGGGGTAAATGAAAAAAGTTGCCCCCATCCGGGCAGTATGATTAACGATCTAAGTTTTCATCTTATTAGATTGGCACCGACGGGGGTTCAGGATTTCCAGTGACATCAGGTCCAGGGTAGCTCCGTTTGTCACAACACGAGCATTTAATGCGTCGCCGTCATCATCTTTATAAATCATCATCAACGCCTACAGCGGGCCCTCCCTCCTCACCATCACAAACCAGAATACCATTCAATACTGTCGGTAGGTGTGGGTAGGTGCTCAGCAGCAGGACAACAACTAATGCTGAAGCCGCTGTTAAGTTGAGAACTTTTCACATTTTCATGCTACACTTGCTGCACAACTTTTCACGGGGGCAAGCAAAAAAGAGCATGAACAAGTTCAGTCACTATGCGATCAATGTGATTGCTTTTTTTCTGTTCGCCCTGCTACTGGGAAGTGTTTGTTTGAGAGTAAATTTATCACATGTGGGCTTTAAGAATCTTCCCAACGAAATTATTGCGAAGAGCGATCGCAGAACCTATTCCAGCTAACATTTTCAGCTATATAAGCCAAATTTTACAGCGTTGTGCTGTAAAGTAACTGAAAACAGCTGCAGATACAGCTACAAGCAGAAACTAGAAAAATAGTGTTGGAGAGCGTTTACTGAAATTTTTCACAACCATTATTCATTTTGTCAGTCGCACTAAATAACTTCAGCCAATAAACGGTACTGTCACTTCAATACACATACTAGTCAACTTTTAACTTGTAGCTGCAAAACAAAGCAAATAAAGTGAATATATTACTCATTTGATGGCTTCTACACAACCAACCACTCTTGCTGAATAACAAAAACATCAAAAGTGCTTTTTCAACAACTAAACAACACTATGCATTTAAGAGTTAACCCGGCTTCAAGAGATAGCTGTGTAGTGATTATTGGATAACCAGGAAAAGGTTGAATAAGCGTCTTTCAAGTTCAGTCACAACTAAACAGCAGTATTGAAGCGTAAATGGATATGCAATAAGAGCTTGTTCACAACCGTCCCAATAGCCATCAGTAGCTGACTAAGTTCGCCAGATTTGCTTGAATAGAAGTTGAGTAAAGGTTTTCTCATATATTATAACATTTCAATACAGCTTGAGGCTGTATAAATGAAATGAGTAAAGCGTTCACATTGCGAAAATTGTTAGTTGGGATATCAGCCTGTATTGAAGTCGAATTCGATCAACTTAGATTCAACTCCACAGCCCTGGTTTTGTCTTCGCATACAAAGAATTCGCAAAGGCAGTTCAATTGCACATAAATACTGACTAAATAGAGCTTATTCTATTTTAAGATCGTGCTCAGTGCTGGGTGGATGGAGAATTGTTAGAGCTCATCAATCAAAGCTCTGGGACTGAGAGTAAACCATTCAACTTCAATGAGTTGCCTTCACATTTTGTCCTCATGAGTTACGGATAATTTCATAACAGGAACACTGATCTGGTAGCACAGATCACATGTGCTTTTCCTTGTGTTATCATCCACTTTTCGTTATAAATGAAGTGAACGATCAAAGAAACACCTTGAATTAATGCCAGTGAATTTAAGACTCAAATCTTTCAGATCTTTGGAAATTCATTGACATTAATTCAATTGCAGGTAATTAAATTTTATCAATCAATGATTTACTCATAAAAGAGTTTTCTTTTCTTTCCCCCCAGGACTGTTATCTGACCACTCAATGTGCTAAATGCGCTGATTTTCTGAAATCCACTAAGTTAGAATCACGGAAACACAAAGTTTGCCCTGTGTAATTATAAAGCAGCGGATAAGAGAATAAAGACACACACCCAGAAATAACAAAAACTAAATGTGTAGCTATCGGAAACCATGTAAATAGACTGAATTCTTCTTCGTAATGCACTTCTTCAACTCCCATAGACTTTTCTACCAAAGTTCTCGATGAACATTTCAAATGATCCTATCTGCTTTGATCGATTTTCTTCATCGACTTTCTCTTTCCATAACCACTGGTATGCTGCAAACAGATTTCGCGCTAGTTCTACCACATAATTTGATAAAGGAGGATCTTATCTAGCGTCCAAAACGTCAAATAGAACAAGGAAAGGTTTTGCACCTGAGTTATTGACGAAAGCGAAAGTCGATGAAAAGAATCGATCAATGCAGATAGGACCTTTTGAAATTTAAAAAAAAAATCCCGAAAATTTCTTTTTGGAGTTTTTTTTTATTTATTCAAAGGGAAATGTTTCTCAGAGTCTTAAACTATGTTAAATAATCATCGATCGAGTTTTCACTTGCTGCAATTACGGCCTCCACACGCTTCCGGAATGCATGGCAGGTTCTAATAATGTAGTCTGTGTAGTAGATAGAGTTAGAGTTGAACAAATAATGAGTAGAATCGAGTGAGCGTGAAGCATGATAGTCCGTATGTAAACGGAATCTCATTGGTTAGAGAATTTTGATAGGTTAGCAGGTATAAATATGAAGTACCTAAGCTCGTTGAAGTCATTCTTGTAACGAATTTTGGAGGTGACGGACCACCACCAGCAGCAGAAACAGCAGCAACAGAAACAGCTGCAACAGAAACAGCAGCAAAATAAATTTTGGAGGTGACGGACCACCACCAGCAGCAGAAACAGCAGCAACAGAAACAGCTGCAACAGAAACAGCAGCAAAATAAATTTTGGAGGTGACGGACCACCACCAGCAGCAGAAACAGCAGCAACAGAAATTTTGGAGGTGGCGGACCACCACCAGCAGCAGAAACAGCAGCAACAGAAACAGCAGCAACAGAAACAGCAGCAACAGAAACAGCAGCAGCAGCAAAAACAGCAGCAAAAAGAAAAAGCAGCAACAGAAACAGCAGCAGCAGCATAAACAAATGACCCGTGGGAGCTGCATCGCTAATTCGTGTAGCCGTGACCAAGGCTGGAAACCTCGGTCCGGTCACGACAGTCTGGATCCATTTCTCTCCAGGTACGAGTCAATGTTTGTCTGAGGCTTGCTGTACTCGGGTGGCGTTTAGAACAGGCCTTGGCCTTCATGACGCGCCTTATTGAGTAATCCAGCGGATTAAGATCGGGGCTAGATGGCGGCCACATATCCTTCGCCCAGAACGGAAGATGTTCCTGCAACCACTTCTGAGTGCGGCTCGAGGTGTGGCACGGAGCCCCATCTTATTGAAATACAAAATTTGGCTTCCGACCGTACTGTTCTTTGATCCACGGAAGAACATACTTACTTAAAATCCCCATGTAGACCTCCGTGTTGACCTTAAATCCTTCTGGAATGAACACCGGGTCCATTTTTTGCCATCGGAAGCCACCAATCCAAACACCATAACGCTAGCAGGATGCTTGATCGGATACACGTTCTTGTGCTCGTCGGCCACGTCTTTTACCGGAAGAGAACTAATATACCGGTCGGTTCTGCAATTTGATACGGGATCGACGGTAAACATGCTCTCGTCGGTGAAAAGGATTACCGAATTTTCAAGATTTTCTTGCATCGTTCGACTCGTAGCTCCCGGATGCGGTTGGTAATCATGTGAGTTTTTTTTTCCGTGCCCTCGACTTCGCCCCGCAATCTTCCTTTACGATCTTCCGTGCCATAAAGTCACTGATCCCGTGTTCCTTTGCCATTTTCTTTATTTAACGCACTGGTTTTACCCGATTCTTCCTTTTGATAGCAGCGATAACACTCGGAACCCTAGCTGACCTAGGATGACCTGTGTCCACCTTTGCGGATAGTTGTCCTTTCTTTTCTCGGTCTAAAACCCTTTTGACGATCCACCGGGACACTCCCACGGCGATTTAAATGTCTTTTTGCGACATTTGCGCGTGGGACAAATCACGAATACGCTGCCACTTCGTCATGGTGCAACTGTCAAACTAAGTAAATCATTTTCTTTTATACACAACCTACTATGGTATGAGCTATAGGTTACGTGCATGCAAAGAAAACCAAGGCATTGTATGCACAGGTGAAACGGGAACCTTATTTGTACGATGGTGCAAACATTATCACGCATACGGTAGCGTTAGTATTAGTGAGCAGTTTCACTAACTCATGCCACAAACGAAGTGACAGACGGAGCGGCTCGAAAGCTTTGGTGACGCACCTGCTATTGCAATTTTTCAGTGTACCACATGGCAACACCACTACTACTGGATTGTACCACATGGCAACACTACTAATGGATTGTACCACATGGCAACACTAAATGTACTAGAATGTTTTGGTTCTATCTATATCACTCTATTCTAAACTGAAATGCATAAAAAAAAAATGACAAAATGATACACTCTTTGCACACTGTCAAAGATCATATTGCACACAAAATCAACTATGTTCAAATCAAAACAAAAATACTAGCCCATTTGGTGGCTGATGGCACAAGTTTCTAAGAAAATTCTATTACAGCGAACCACATTATTTTAATTGATTTCTTCGCCAGTTAGTCGTCTGTCACTTCGTTTGTGCTCATGCGTTTTACTAACTGAAAATAAATAATATAATAAAAACCGCTGTCAAGTTGAACACTTTGACGGTGGATTTCGTGGTTGAAAATAATAAAAAAAATCCACACTAGCAACTTGCTAGTACCAAGGCTGTATCTGGGCAGGAATTTGATTTAAAACTGCCAGGAGTGGATATACCAGGATTTTCGTTTCGAGCGTGCACGATCGCGACGTGCTTGCTCCGGTGAAACCATGATGTAAAAAATTAACTTATCCTGACAAGCAATACCTACTGTGATTCTATACCTTCTGAGCTTGATTCAATGAATTTAAAAAAAATACTCAAAATGCCTTAATGACAACTTTTTAGCGCCCGGATCTTTTCGTGTACAAACTTTATACGCCAAGCAATTTGCAATTTGTTGGCTGATAAGAGAAACTTTCGTTACTTCTGGGACCATGAACCAGCAAATCTAACAGGAGGAGTGCAAACGGACTCGGCTACTGTTTTTTTTTCTAGAGCAGCATGAGGTGGATTGTCTATTCTGGCCGGACTTGCCAAGCTGCCACTACTCAATTACATTAAACAGAATGCAGATTTAGATTAGAAATTGAAACTTTAGACTAAAAGTCTCTTCTACAAAGTTGTTCCTCATAGTTAGGTCCTCATTAATTAATGTGTTAATGAGGATTAGAATTAATTAATTCTAGGGTGGTTTTTATTATCATTGAAACCAAAAATCTAACTTTTTTTTTAAAGAAGTTAAGGCATACATTCTTTGGCAAAGTCCTAATTTTAAGCAACGTTGTTAAAAAAAAACTTCTTGTATCTCTTAAATTGACCGATTTAGAGCTATTTTCTTGAATTGAGTTAAGGTGTCTCTAAAAAAGAAGTTGTTTTGCTTTCGTTTTATTATTTCAAATTTCTCAGCAAAGATGTCTTCAATAATTTTTAGATCTTTTGAAGGCGCAATTTTTTGCTGCACAAAGCTTGTCGATGTCTTTCGCCGATCAAGAGTTATTGAAGTTTTTCTACTAAAAATATGCCCTATTCAAATGCTAATATCTCTGGCTGAGGCAAAAAAAAAGGTAAAACATTTTCCGAGACAACAAATAACAATTTGCTGAGCTATCAGCTAACAAAGCGATATTTTTAAGAGATATCAGCAAAAGTAAATGCCGAGGTAATAAGCTATTGGAGATTTTACCGAGCTAGATTAAGTGTGTAGCATGCTAAAGAGTCTCGAGTATCCGTTTCCTTGATCTCTATTAAGAAATGTTGATGGATTATGTTTAAATATTTCTAAACTTTCTACTACGTCTAGTTTCCAAGGCGGAGTGCATAATATTAATGTTATTCTTTGTCAAAATGTGCCCCTTTGTAAAGATATGTTCTGCAACCTTGGATTTGAATTCATAATGAAGTCCTTTATCCATCTCTTTGTTATCCTTTTTTACCTCTGCGATGTGTTCCTTAAACCTTGTTTCTAAAGTCCTTTTCATCTGACCAATGTAGATTTTATTGCAATCTGGACAAGAAATTTTGTAGACTCTTGGTTTCCCAAAGTCATTTATTGAATATTGTGTTGATCCTACCTTCAGCTGATTTGTCCTGCTGCTGAATACTAAATCTAAGCCAAAACTTCTAAACATGGCAGTAGATACCTACTGATGCTTAGTACCTATTGATTAGTATATAACTCGTAGATAAAAGATGGATTCTTCAGTGGTGTTGAGTACTTAGCACTGATAAAGTCTGCAAGTAGTAGACGAAATACGCGTATCTGTCAAAAGATAAGCAATTATAACGAAATTAAAAGGAAATAAACCAACACACTCAAAGCTCTTCATAAAGGGATTCCGCTAAGCGGTTCGACACATTTAAAAGATTAAAAAAAAAAGTTTCTTACAGCATTTGCAAGGGCGTATGTTATTCTCAATAACATGAAAAGGTTTTAGAGGTATTTTATTTTTTAAACTCGCATAAAATCAATTTGAATTTATCCATATTTTTTACTACAATTGGGGGGTATCTTTTTTTAGAAGAGATACAGACAACAACTTTTGCTTTAAAACATTCGTCTTGAAGAGCTTTAAAAGTCGCTAGAAGATGACTTTGCAAGCTGTAAAAAAACTTTTTTTGTTTGCCTCAACATTTGCAAAGGGCATATTTTAAGTAGAAAAACTTCAATAACTCATGATCGGCGAAAGATATCGACAAGCTCAGTGCAGTAAAAATTGATCAGACTCGAACTTCTCCAATTTGCATGAAACTTTGCAAAATTCTTTGTTATGGGCAATCATTAACTGTTGTGCGCAGGCATGGAAAATCATTTACATTCATTTCATGCAATCATTTACATCCATTTGCCTCTAACTTTTTTCATCAACAGCAATCCGCGAAATGATGTATAGAGCTTTAGTAGGATTTGTTAATAGCTACAACTTTTGCCCATAACTCAAATCTGTATCTCGTATGCCTCACGAATTAGAGCGGGCAGAACTTGTTACTGTTTTTCAGTGAATATGAAATTTGGCATCACGGCGTAATATTTGACAGTTCTTGTTTCAGGAAGCGTGCGCATCGCACCATTCTGTTTTGTTTGCGTCATTTAAAAAGTGAAAAATATCGATAAAGCAGATTTCGCTCGATGTTAGAAATTTGGTGATTCGCGATCGTGAAAACGGAAAATTTGCCGAAAAGTACTCGATCTCAGTTGGAGCTGTTCAGCACATATGAAAAAAGTACGAAACACGAGGAATTGTGAGGAGTTTATCCGGACAAGGACGTCATCGTGTGACAAGTAATTGTTCGAATGGCTAAGCAGAATCCGAAGTATTTGTCGAGGCATTTTGTGGAATCGATGGATCTCAATGTAAGTCGACGTACTGTTCGCCGGCGACTTAATGAGAGTGGTTTGAAAAGCTGTTTGGCATCTAGCATCCTTTTATCAACAAGTGGAACCAACGGAAGCGACTGGAATTTGCTAAAAAGTACGCCGGAATGACTGTGGACTTCTGGAAACGAGTTCTGTGGACGGATGAGAGCAAACTTGAGTTATTTGGACAGAAAAGGCGATCAAGAGTTTGGCTAGGTTCCAGTGACGCTCTTAAGGAACCATACATTCAAAAGACGGTTAAACACGGAGGCGAAAATATCATGGTATGGGGAGCATTTGCGGGATCTGGTGTTGGAAGCTTGGCTGATATAAAGGGAATAATGACTGCAGATGTGTACATTGACTTGTTAAGTGAAAATCTGGAAGTTTCGCTACTGAAAACTGGCCTGGAATCCAATTACATTTTCCAACAAAATAATGACCCAAAGCACACAGCGAAGAAAACAACGGTATTTTACAAATCAAATCGGATCAAAACGCTGAAATGGCCTCCCCAATCTCCCGATCTTAACTCAATTGAGAATTTGTGGTCTTACTTGGACAACAAAGTGGATAAAGCATTGGTTTCCAACAAAAACGTTTATTTTGAAGCACTTGAAGCAGCGTGGGAGAATATCAATTCAGGATATCTACAAAACCTCGTCGAAAGTATGCCAAGACGGTTGGAAGCAGTATTGAAAGCAAAGGGTGGTCATACCTAATACTGAGAGTGCTAAAATGTAAGTTGAAAGTTGAATTAAACAAGAATTTTCAATAAGAAATCAGGCGTATGATTTATTTTGTCCAACTCGAAATTCTCCTTTTACAAGTTATAAATGATGATTGAGAAAGTCATACAATATATTGGATATTCTATACCTGCACAGTTTTAGCGAAAAACATATAGAAGTATTGCAGAACAAACCATTATTGTATGTTTGAATCTACCTGATGTATCGAGCTCCAAAGAAAAATTATATGGGTGTATGATTTATTTTATTCACTACTGTAGATCTCATGCAAGATCTAGACACTGATTCTAGAGATTCAACACGATTGTAAATTATTGGATGCAGTAATATTAAATTCTGAATATATATATCAATTGGATGTTAATTTTTATGTAATTATGATGAAGTTAGAACGTATTTTGAAATGAATGCAATAGTTTGAAACACGAATCTAAAGCAACGTTAACAATTGTCAGTTAATCATGCCTCCAAATTACATGCAGAAAATATTAATAAAAATAACCTTCATAACAGCATTCGACGCCCCGATTAGCATTCTCAGGACAAAGTCCTTTGATGGCGGTATGAGACTGGCAGTCGCTTGAGTGAACGCAAAGTCCACCCTGTCTGGCACACGCTCGTTCCATTTTGTACACACTTACACCCTGGAATGCTAAAATGAGATTTAGGAGAGAAAATAATTAATCTGACATGTTTCGAAGGTTCGTCCACTGCCGCAACGGACGAAAGCCACACGAGTATAATATGTGATCCAACCCCATAAACAAAAAAAAAACAAAAAATACATCAAGATAATCATGTGCCCTACTTGCCAATTTATGGTCATTGATCAGGCGTTTCACAGTGTAAAGCTTATTTTTACCTATTTTAGGAGATTTTCTACCTAATTTTCCATTGAATTCGGTAAATCCAAACACTTTTTCGTCAGCCATTAAATTTAGATGTGTTTCGTTTGCTTGTTTTCATCTGGAAGTTTCACCAATAATTCCTGACCATGAAATCATATATTGATTCTGATACAGATTCTTTAAAAAATATGTTTTGTGCAAAACATGACACAGTTTTTAAAATCATTGACTACAAATCAAGCTTTCAACAACATATATTGCAAAACAATGGAATGAATTCACTTTTCGTATCTATTTGAGATGTTTAACTTTATGAATAACAGTTAAGCACTCTATTGAGACATTATTTCTGATGGTAAATAAAGGAATAATCAATTAAAACACCTCATTCATTTGTATGCTCTACTTGCAGTTTATGGTTTGTCTCTTCAAGTGGTGCATTTTACCACAATGTTGTGGTGTGTTTTGTCCATTGTTGTTGCACCTTGGATTAGGCGTTTTACCCCGCTATTGTTTTGGAATCGATTTAAAAAATGCCTTGAAAAACCCTTGTTTTGAAGTTTTAAATCGCTCGATCTTCGTATACAACTTTGTAATGAACCACACTCAATTATTTTCTCCGTAATGCATACGCAAGCAATCGACGATTTTGCTTAGAGGGTGATTTTTGCACCATTCTACCCTACCACATCTTAACAATAAAGTTATAAAAAATCGAAAACAACATTTGCCTAACTGAGTACAACTTATTTCACGATCGATTTGAATAAAATTGAATTGACATGAAAGTGTTCAGCATTCATCAATCTCTGTAGGTAATATCGGCCGCTGTTTTCACTCGATTCCATCATTGTCGGCACCTTAAAATCAAATCAAACAGACAGATTTTAGGATGTGCAAAATATACAATAAAAAAACGCCTTTCACCGGGAAAACCACTCACAGCCAGCCACTTCCTACCAGAAACGGATCAATAGCGTTCGTTCAACACGTATACCTCCATCTATGAAGCATTTGGGCGATGTCTATGCGGATTATGGTAGCACAAAATCTCCGACCAAGATCAAAAACGACTTCAGTCTATCCTATCCTCAATTTCAACGTAAAACATTTTTGACAGACACCCACAATGTAGGTATAGGCAGCAGCTATACACGTATCCTACAACAAGCAACCAGCAGCATTATGCTTGCCATTGCTTGTACTCTCATTATAAGAGGCTTTAGTGGGTGCTGGAAGAGTGTTGTGCTGCTTTATCCACACACACCACCAATAGCAAATTCAACAACAGGAGCTTGATTGCGGATGGTGGAGTGTCTTTGCTGTCCGTTTTAACGCTGTTGAATGGTGGCGAAACAAAAGCTTTTTACACCCCGACAACAATAGCAAATATTTGTTCGACGGATATTTTTCACGGACTGCCCGCAAAGCACAAGCGCAGAAAGAACGGTGGCATTGCGGGGGGATGGATAAACGCTATCTGTTTATGGGTGAAGAGTGGTCAATTTTAGACAGCGTTGATGGCGTGAGCAGTAATGGCAACCGGTGATTGCTTCCATAAAGATAGACGATATCGTGTGTTGTGACATAATCGATTTCTGAAAGCATAGCTTTTGGAATTTTACTGAAAATACACTGTATTGTTGCGGCACCGGTGCCCTTAGATTTTTTCGCAAGTTTTCTCACACATACGTCTCATACCGATGATTTTGAAATTCTACAGACTCAACAAGATATTGTTCCGACTAAATTTTTGCAATCGTAGAGCTGCGTAGAGCCCCTTCTAAACAACACACATGTTATATAACCTTTGTATGACTGATAAATAAGGATTTGTACGATATCCTGATTTATCATACGAATCCATGTAGCCTCGTGGACCTGTTTTTGAAAATATTTTAGGCACTGCAAAGTGCCTCAATTCCATATCAAGAAGCTCTTCAGCATCACTGAAGTCTTTCACGTTGTATCGATTTACTGTATGATGTCATCATATTTTTATGAATTTTAGTGCATCATTAAGAACATATAATTTTTTTTTAAGTACATCTGAGCCGAATTTCTGTGGATGACAAGTTTATGGTTAGATCTAGTCACAAGCATAAAATCACCTCAATCGCGTGAGGAACATCATGATCTGAACTCGAGGGCAATTTGAGGATTGGAATATATTTTGTTAATACAAATTCTTATCACTATTGATATGATGAACAACGTATGATACATCTGGACATCAAGCAACATTGTGTTGAGTCCGTAGAACATCAAGACCCAATCCTCAAGATAACTTGGAGATCCCAAAATATGTTGTCATTACAACTACATATCCCACATTATGTAATGGGACTCCACAAAGCTTTCTGGGTTCACACATTTAGTCAAGACATCACCCAATACTTAGTTGAATCTGAAAAACGTCAAGATCTTAACTCCAGGACTATTCGGAGAATGAAACATATTTTGATAACACCGTTATATGCCTCACATGATGTAACGAGGCTCTATGATGCTGGTAAACCTGTTGGTACGTTGTTCAAGTCACAACTTGAAAATCTAAACTTCAGGGTGATTTGTAGAACCAGAGATTTTTTGTCAACTTAACAATGTATTCTATAGAATAATTTTGGGCTTAATGAAGCTCTAGGGCTCAAAAAATATGATCGGGTACAATTTAGAGACATCATATAATGCTTGTTTGAACATGTAGAACTTCACGATAAATTTTATTACCATGTCGGTCCTGTTTATGTCTCCAGGTTTGAGATATGTCTTTTTGGTCTTACTGTTACAACGGCTCGTTATTTGAAGAAAACTCTGCAACTTATTGCTGGTTTATTATTTCCTGAGGTTTTGGAGAATCAGGGCGTCCAAAACACTTTCTTAACCGATTCGTTCCGTCGGGTTCATATATGACCCCTACACAAAACAGGCTGTCAAAAATCACTGTTTCAAGGTAATCATATAGATTCTTCAGTAATAGTGTTCAAAAATACTTCAATTATTGAACAAAAATAATAACCTGGGATAACAGTGATGTTTGTCAGTCTATTTTGTGTAGGGGTCATATATAACCCCGACGGAACGAATCGGTTAAGAAATGTTTGTTGTTATGTTTATGTGACTGTATACCAACTGCCGAGTTGAATATGACAATGAGGTTGAATCTGTAATTGATAGTTCTTTTTTTGGGTTTTAGTCACCTTAACATATTGCCTTGTCCACCGACAAACCGAAATGAATGACCACAGAAGTTAACAGTGTTGGCAAAATATAAAAAAAAATCAAATCTCACCAATGCCAAAGATCACGCTTGATTTTCATAGACAAATATCAGCAAACAAGCTACTGCGGATGATATTACACGCCGTGATATCGTAGCTACTAATGACAAGCTAACAAATCTCAACAGCTGCAATTCTAACCAAACCGTGGTGCGTTTGAGTTTCATGATTTTCACTTTACATCCGACCACGACCCGAAACTACCGTCACTGCTGTCAGCAGTAGCTTCGTGTCTGCCATTGTCGAAGAGTAAAAAGAGATAGCAAACTAAACTTTCCCTTTCTAATAGCCAGTTCCAACCCGTGCGAACACGAGCTTATTGTCAGTGCAAACCTCAACCCGAGCCAGGTTACAAAAAACAAACGTTAACACTGACGTTTGGAAGGAAACAAGCAGACCCAATCTTCAACTTCATACCCAATCCAGATTGGAACTGAATCAAAAACAGATTCAATATGAGAAAACGATGTGCAACGGAATCATTTTTGTGTCGAGTAAACTCTCAGGTTGATTTGTGCACGTTGTGAATAGTCTCGCAATATCAAAGCAGCTTGTAAAATCAATATCAGGCATAATATTTTGTTGCAATATCACGCGTGCTATTGAGAGCGTATGACAGCGGACAAAAATTGTTTGCGGAAAACGTTTAGCTACACAGCAAAAAAATAATTTTGATATCACGTCAAAGTGGATGCACTACAATCATGTCGAAAATATGGTGTAATATTACTTGCTAAAAAGGACAAAATTATCATTAATACAATGCATGAACTGACATTACGCTGCTTTTACTGCATTTGTTTATTTATGTGGTCATAAAAATTACATGAAATTTTCGACATGATTGTAGTGCATCCACTTTGATGTGATATCAAAATTATTTTTTTGCTGTGTAAGCAACTAAGATGCGTTCAAAATTTATGGATTAGTTTGTGTCTGATATGCTGGACAAATTATGTTTATCTAGATAAAAATAATAGCCGGCACCGGTGGTGTAGTGGTAAGCGTGACTGCTTTCTAACACTCCAATGGGTCTGGGTTCAATCCCAGCCGAGGTCGGTGGGATTTTTCTGAGGCATAAAAATCTCTGGTCACGTCTTCCTTCGGAAGGGAAGTAAAGCCGTTGGTCCCGGCCCATGTGTGTTGTGAATGGGTGTGATATCCTACGCAGGTGTAGAAGCTGCCTTCCTGCACATTCGGTTGCCGTCAATGGATGGCAATCGATGTCCGTCGGTGATTGGCACTAGATTGCGGAACAGAGACCGACGTTAAATGAAGGAAAAGAAGTAGATAAAAATAATAATCCTATGGTTTGACGGATTATCTGATTTGAAGTACTTGAGGCAATCCTGTTTTGTTTAAATTTGTTTTTCCAACCTGCTCTTATTTTAACGCACTAAATAAACTAAATCTATTTACGACTCCTCATATTTGCGAATATGTTAATGGAAGTGATCAATATTGTGGTCATCATTGAAATAAATATCCTGAGAATTATTTCCATGTTTGTGAAAATCTCATTTGGACTTATGCAAGACTATGATAAAACTTGCAATACTACTGGGATTCAGTTCATATATGATTAATTAGTTTGTAAAACTTACCATCTCTACAAAAACAAATGAGATGACATTCTAGTCATAGTGCATTGAAAAAACACACACACTTAGTTCAAAAATGCTGATCACAATTTTCACCAACGTAAGTGGTTCGTGATTCATGATCTGAAAGATATGTATTACCAATATATGGTTGCGAGGCTAAACGATGCGTCTTCGTTATCCTCGAATGGTCCATCTGCTCCTCCGGAACATACCGTAGATGTTTCCACGATGCTGCACCAGGACGCACCGTAGAAAGCATTTTGGGAGTCCCCAGCTGCTCTAGCTCAGTCGCGCCTATTGCTGCTCTAGCTCAGTCGCGCCTATTGCTGCCTGCGTTCATTCAAGTCGTCCTGACCCTGAGTCTAGTTGTGGGCTTAGGGTCTCCCAGCTTGCTTCAGCTTTCGGAGCCTGATGTTGATCCGAATTTCAGTGCGACCTCGGTGCGACCCCGGCGTAGTGGTTAACATCCATACCACTCACGCCAAAGTCACGAGTTCAAATTTCACCCCCGGACAAGTCATGAATGACCCAAGAGCGTTAAAGTGACTATAATCAAAAAAAAAAAAAAAAAAAAATAAATAAATAAAAAAAAAAGTGCCAAACAAACTACATCTGCCAGTTGGTTTCCCGGAGCCTCATCTGCTAACCGCATACCGAGACGCACTCTTGTCGCTCGCCTTGAGGAAGCCCCTTTTCTACTCTCCGCATTCGAACCCTTTCCGCCAGCGACCAGTAGACATCCCGTTCCTGCGCTTGAATCGAGAAACGGGGTTTCCGAAATGTTTTGCCCGAATAGGTCCGTACTTGCACACCGCTCTTACGAAACGCTACCTCTACTGCTTCTAGACCACCTACATCACCACCGAGACGCATCGTGGATAGTACTGTGGAAGTCCCCGATTTATCTGCCTCAGCGCTTACTCCAGCCAGCGCTCAGCATAGTCGTTTCGGCCCTGAGTGTAAATATAGGTCGAGGATCTTCCAACCAACTATTACTGGCAAGTATATTGGCGATTCAACCTTTCCATTGCTTGATACCCCTTCAACTTCTAGCTGTGTTTCCGGTTCTGTGGCCTCCGCACTAGCCACATCATGTCCATGCATCCGTTCTGCCAACTGCCAGCATGAGATATCCGTCTACTACCAGAACGTCGGTGGTATCAACTGTGATTTCGATGATTTTTGCGTAGTTGCCTCGGATCTTTGCTACGACATCATTGTTCTCACGGAGACATAGTTGCATTCACGCACGCTCTCTCGTCAGGTGTTCGGCGACGATTGCGAAGTTTTCCGTTGCGTTGGAGGCGTTTTAGTGGCTGTAAATTCTAGGTTTAAAGCGAGGTTACTAGAAAATAATTCTTGAATATGCTTAGAGAGGGTGTGGATGTCGATCAAACAGGGTGATCGTACCTTGTTTCACTGTGGGGTGTACTTTCCTCCCAATCATATACGTGAGCGTAACCTCATCGAAACCCATTGTCAATCGGTCTTCTCTGTTCTGGATACCGCTAAAGCAACCGATGAAGTTATTGTGTTTGGTGACTTCAATCTCCCGGGAATTTCATTGGAAAAAAAATCGCAACGGCTTCCTCTATCCTGATATGGATCCCTCTGTAACCCATTTTAACGCTTCGCTCCTTTTGGACAATTACAGCTCAGCCACTCTTTCTCAAATCAATCATGTTATTAACCAGAACAACCGCAGTTTTGATCTTTGTTTGTAAGCGCCCAGGACACAGCTCTTTTCTTATACGTGGCGCCCTCCTCTAGTGAGACTGGATCGGCACCACCCGCCGCTACTGGTGACGTTAAGTACTAAGCTGATGCATGATTTTAATATTTCACCTGCCACCGTTTCCTACGATATTCGCAACGCCGACCATGATAGTATCGCCAAGTTACCATTGACATTGAGCCCGCCGCTCAAACTATTTCCAATGTCTTGGTATAAGTCATTGATAGACACGTTCCGAAAAAGATTCATCATCATACGAATTTCGTCACCTGAAATCCAGAAAGAGAACCGCTCTTAAGCTGGGTTTAGACAGGACAAGTCAATTGATCAAGTCAATTGATCAAGTCAGTTGAACTCAACTGACTTGAACGCGAATTGAACGTGTAAACCATGCCATTCAACTGACTTGATCAACTCACTTGAATTGAAAAAAGTTGAACCAGGCTCAATTTTTCAAACCAATTGAATTCAACTGAGTTGTTCAAATAACTTGCCTAGTCTAAACCCAGCTTTAGGAAATTGGTGCTTGGTGAATTTCCTAAGAGCGGCTCTTTTTCTGGATTTCAGCCCGACGAAATTCGCTCGTAACTATCACTATCCCTTCAACGTTACTATGTCAGGATCAATCACGAATACAAACGAGTTGCGAAACGATGGTTTCTTCATTATCGACGTGGATTACAGAGAAAGCTTAACCCAAGTAACAATTTTGGTTTTATGAAGGTTCTGGAGGCCATGCTTCAGACTTGTAGCATGCTTTAAAACCTCGATAAAACTTGCAATGTTACTTGGGAAGTCACGTCCCAAGCAGTTTTGAAAGTTTGTCAACGAACAACGTCATGAAGCTGGTCTGCCGTCGTCTATGACACATAATGGTAACGTGGCCTCATCTACGTAAGATGTCGATCAGCTGTTCTCTGAAAAATTTGCTAGTGTCTTCACGGACGAGAGGCTGAGTGACGACCATGCCCGATAGGCTGCCACTCTCTGGCCAAACCATCAGCAAAATTTATATAAATCCCGAGATGTTTTCCAGTGCTTTCTCGAAACTCAAGCCGTTGAACATTCCGGGTTCTGACGGAATTCCACCAACGTTCCTCAGAACGCACTTGGACAGTTTATTGTCTCCACTGCTGCACGTTTTTCAATGGTCCGTGGACGTCGGAGTTATACCATCCTGCTGGAAGCTAGCGCAAATGTTTCCAGTACACAAGAAGGGCAACAAACAGGACGTTGGCAACTACCGTGGCATCACTTCGCTTAGCGTGGTTGCTAAATTGTTCGAACTCGTTGTTATGGAACCGTTTCTCGATCACTGACAGCCGTATGGCATGGTTTCATGGCTGGTCGCTCCACTGCCACTAGCTTGCTGTGCCTTACTTCCTACATTTCTAGCAGTATGTCGGATCGTGCTCAGACGGATGTCATTTATTCTGACTTATCTGCTGCCTTCGATAAATTGAAGCACCACATATCAATCGCAAAACTAGACAGGCTCGGTATCCACGGCTGCCTTTTGCAATGGTTTCATTCGTACTTCACCGATCACTATCTAACTGTTGTCATTGGTAATCACTAGTCCCGTATGTTCCCTGCCAAGTCTGGCATACCCCAGGGTATTCCCCTGGGACCGCTGATTTTCCTGATTTACTTCAACGACGTGAATCTAGTAATTGAGAGACCACGATTATCTTACGCAGATGACCTTAAACTCTTCCTTCGAATTCACTCAATTGAAGACTGTTGATTCCTTCAACGTCAGCTGACTGGTGTATTCTGAATCATATGGATGTTAATCCGTACCTCTTTTTCTCGCAAGAAAGAGACTATTATGTTCAAATATGTTTTGTTAGGCACTGAAATTGAGCACGTCAGCCAAATTAAAGACCTATGTGTGATTCTGGATACACAACTCTCGCAAGTATCGCTATCCTAGACTCTCATGCCTTTAATGTGGTATTTTTGTTATGAAGGCCTGCTTTTGTAAATCATCAACTTGGGCAGCATTTGTCAATATTATGAAATGCACAACTTTACCCAAGAATCTCCCTAGAACGCTCTATTTAAAGATAAATTCCAGTGAATTCTAGGCGGTGGTGGGAACACGAACTAAACAGAAACCTTAAACAATTAGTGCTTTGTAAACGGAGCAACTGTAGCTGAAGAAAAAATGCCCACGGCACTTGAGATTTTGGTCACGCTACCGGTCTAACTGCCCTAATGTTCTTTTGTAATCTGACAGTATATGTGAGAGTTGTTACTTTTATTTTCATATTATCAACTTGTGTGATTTATTGTTTCAAATTTTCAAAGATTTAGTGTGCGATACAAATACAAAACTAATCAACGATTAATTTCTTGAAACATGTTATTGAGAAGGATTCATTAATGTCTCTGAGTCAGAGGCCCCTCCTAATCAGGTTACACCTCAAATAGTCCCAAACATGAACATGATTTTAAGGGCAGATTGGCACTCAAAAAGCCAAAAAGCCTATGAAGTATCGTTGGTCAAAATATAGTGCCCACTCCTAAGCGATAATAAGTAAAGAAAATGACGAAGAACCCCCAATGTTAAACAACAAATATCGAAGCCCCAAACCACAGCAGTTAGTAATTAACCCATCTATGTAGATCAAATTATCCGCCTTAAGGTTCCACAGGAGCACGAAAACCGATTTTCGGGAGTCATTCGGTTCTCGGCCTCCGTTCTCTAAAACGGTTAAAGCTAGCACTTTGGTACTTGCTGACCTCTTAGTCAGATCCTAAACCAACATTTTGCAATTTATTTTCAAAGAATTTATTGTGTATTTTGTGAGAACTATGATTAAGAAAAATTCCACTGGACTTTGTACTAGATTTTCGGGTATCTTTCGATTATCATTTTTCGATCCAAAAAATTACAAAATTCTGCTATGCCTTGAATTTTGAAAACGATAATTTTCATCTAGAAATAAATGCAGTTTATCAAAAGATGTGCCAGATGGAAGTCGAGAAAATAAATTTGATCTTTCGTACACCCACATTGAAAATCCGACGAGGTCAGCTCTAAAAATCACGAAGATGTTAAAATTACTCAAATCTATCGTGCAAAATGTGCACGAGGAAATTTCCACGTCCAATTTTAGTTCATTATAGCTGATAAATTTGCACGGAAACTCACGATCTGGCAATAAATTTGCAACTGCGGAGAAAAAAAAACCCAGGTTTTCATCACAAACAAGACGAAGGTGTACAAGCAAAAGTGCTTGGAAAAACGCACTCTGCCGTTCACAATAGACATGTGAAAATTTGGCCGGTTTTGGCAAGCATCCACTACAGCCGGGAGGTACTTTGGTGGTGCCGTGATAATGAGATGGATTTCATCCAAAGAACATTAATCCATACAATGGCCCCCAACTTCCGCAAAAAACGAGAAATATTGAGCAATTGTAAGGCGAATGTGAAGAAGACTGGCGAGCTGACTCGAGATGCTGCAATTTCCAGTTTTACTGGAACAAATGGAACAATGGAACAAACTTGCCTGATTTATTACTTCTGGTTTCTAACTGAACCACATTTTAAAGAGCCTTGTGCTATAAAAAATGTTAAGATGCGTAGAGCCGTTGTTGGAATGTTGGTTCACAATTAACATTGGGAAGCTGCCATCTGCCAGTTGCTAGTAAAATTGAATGGAACATATGTGACAAACGAAACGAAAAACTATCATTTTAAAGACCACAATGGAGAACTCCTAAGAAAATTGCTTGCCGGGCCTCATCCGAGCAACGTTCCCACTGAAGTAGGAGAAGAGAAATCTTCATAATCCGCACCATTCAGTCAGCCATAAGAAGCTCAGGAAGTTGCGAATTATAGCACCAAGCAGCGGGGAAAAATCTACCTCATACCTACTGCATACGTGAGCCCTCCAGTCAGTCGGATAGATGAAAATAAATATTGTGAACTGCCGGGAGGAGGCAATGCTGAAAGCCGGAGTCAGGTGCTAAACGTAGGTACATATCGTGCTGTGAGCTACCCACCCCCTTGATACTGTGTTGTGAATGGATGGTGTCGGGAAATGCTCATATGATATCGGAAGCTGTTGAAACAAGCACTAGCTCCCAGCGCTTCTGTTCCATCTACAATCAACTTTTATTCTGGGCGGAAATCTTCCTTCCTTCTTATTACAATAGGCCACACCATGCACGGTAATCAGGTAAAGTGTGTGTGTGTATGTGTGTGCAGAATGGCGGAAGAGTCGTGACCGTTTTCGCGCGTTAGCGTGAGCGAAAATAAATGGCAATTATCATTCCACGTCTTACACGTCGTCTACCTAGGGCCATTAACATTAATAACATCATAATAAAAATAATTTTCTCTTTGATAACAATTTTCATCCATTTTCATTCTCTAGATACGATACCACTGTTGGTGCTGAGTGTCAGCAGAAAGACTATGCCAATGGGATTTTTGGAGCCGATGCGATTTTTCACTCTTTTCCGGCTTCGCTCTGCACGTTTCCGTCCGGTTTTCCCTTGTGGTGGTGCTCTACTAAAGCAATATTGGGCCCTATATTTTCCCGTGAGTTATGGAAATGAGCTTAATTTTTTGACACCCAGGTGGGCGGTCGTAATCTGACTACGCGGCTGATGATGCTATTTCGACAAGTGTTTAATTATTTCGATTTTTTATGGCAATCATTGCCGAGGATGTTTCGGAGTTTTATACGGCTTGCCATTTTAATGTGGTAATTATTTTTTCTACAGGCAGACATTAAAATGCTTAAAGCTTTAAAGTTATCTGATTTTGAACATTGGCATTCATGATGATTACTTATTTGTAAAATCAAGTATGAGAGAAATTAGTTAAAAATCAATATATATATTTGCGATTGTCTCCAATGGAGTGTTATTTTCTTAAGCTTTTAACCATTAAAGCACAGCGCACCTTGCTAATAACAGAGTCAAGATGAACATTCCAGTCCAGTTGTACATCTAGAACTACTTCAAAGCAGGGTTACGGAGGTATTTTGGGCCGCTTACAATTATACAAGTAATTATACAATTTCTCGAACAAGTATGATTTTGTTACATCAGGTCATTGCAAAGAGCTGCATGTTTTTGTCAAAATAAATTGCCGTACAACGCAGTTAATCAAAGAAATAAGCAAGAAGAACACAAATACTATTTTTCACCACTAAGTTTTATTTTGAACCACCAACAAAACATTCTTTGGTCAACCTTTTCTACTTTAAGCCACTAGTATTAACAGATTTTGGACCAGGTTTGGAACCTTTTTTGAACCACCTTAATGTGCTTATTTGCGGGCATGACGAAAATATGTTATCTCTAGATAATGATGAACATATTTATCACTTTTTCAATGGCATATGATGAACATATTTATCACTTTTTCAAGTTGAGAAACGGTATCAATAGAATTTATTTGGCACAATAACCCCATTCGCATGTTCAAAATGTATACATTTAAGAAATAATAACTCTTGAATGTTAGGTTCAATTATGCCATCTCCTATTGATTTAGGTCCGATTCAGCACGAGTGTGAAAATGCTTACTTTACTACCTCTAAAGGAAACGTTTTACTGAAAACAAAAATGGAAGACGCTTAGTAGTGTAATAAATGTCATGTAACTTTCACAAAATTCCAAAATTTTATTAATTCTATGTGATAAAACAAAATATAGCCAAGTGAGCCAAAATATGATCATGGACCAAAATATACCCATTACCCTTTTAACCTGTACATCAAATTGGATTTCTACTCCTCCAAGATTGAGGTAAAGAGGAAGTTCATCCTAAAAGTGTTGAACTTCCTCTTTTAAATGAAAGGGACAATTACAGCTTTTGACGGGTTAATGCTTAGACCAGGATTTCCCAACCGTCGTGAAGTCTTTTCAGAGGGGCCGCGAGAGTCTTGGTTTGTTCGATGGCGCTCTAGCAAAGCTTGGTAACAAATCAAGATTTCAGAAAGAGATTATAGATCTTGCTCCATACGCCACAGGATTTCTATATGCCCATGTCAGCAAGAGCAAGACTCCGCCGGAATAAATGTTAAAAGTACTTGATTCTGTCATCAAAATTGTTAACTATGTCAAATCTGGAACTCTAAACACTCGTTTATTCAAAGAACTCTACAAGCAAATTTATTCAGATCACGTGGTTCTTCTTTTCTACACTGTTGTGCGCTGGTTGTCCAAAAGCAATGTTCTCAACCGTGCTTTTGAATTGAAGAGCGAAATCAAACTATTCTTGGAAGTTCAAGGGAAAAATGATTTCATTGTTAATTTTAGTGTCGAAGGTTGGCATAAGCGCACATAACATATGTGGAACTCGATCATCAAAAATCGACCCCATTTCAGTAATTTCAAGTGGTATAGTAGGTCATCGATCTGTCAAATTGATTATATCAGGGGGATGATGATGATGGTCCCACCTCTTACCCCTACAAAGGTTTGAGCTGGACGAGTTATCTTTAAGATAATTAAATATAAATATTTTAACCAGGTTTGCAAACAAAATCGAGCTGGTTACAATTACAGATATAAATGTCCTGTTAAATATGCTATAGGCATCAACCAAAAACATTCAAAGGTGTTACTAGTTATCAAAAGTCCAAGTATAATCCTCGACAATACTTCCATTTACACGTGACCTGGGATTTACACGTTAAAGCTTCCGCAGTGCCAGGACTATATCCAAGGAAACGACTTCCAGACAATCCTTTACTAATTCAAGGCTTTTGCCACAATTTCCACGTATTAGTCATTTATACCTGTATTCCGCGCGCGAGGCTCAAACCATTGTAGACTACTCAAAGCTATTTTTACTATTACTACTACAATATCAAAAAAACTAAAAATCCATCATTACCATCGAGGCAAACAATGTAGTTTTTTGTATATGCTACACAAATTACTAAAATGTCTTTATGACAGTCTCCATACAAAATAATCCGTTAGTGAACTTTGTCAAGATACATGATTTATCCATTCATAAAAATTTAACTGCTCAATAAACAGCTTTTACATGTGAAATGCAGCGTCTCTTGAATTCTGTAAGTGTAGTTGCACGCTTGATGTGTCTAGGCATCGAATTGAAAACATTTATACCTTTGAAAAATAATGAATTTTGTGAAGCATTATTCAAAAGATGTGGTGTTCTTACTTCATCCGCGTTTCTAGTGTTATATCTATGAAAATCACTTCCTCTTTCAATCCGAAGGGCAAAAGTCTAGATGAGGGGAGATGATTGATTTGTATAACTGTATTTTACTACCAATAGTTAAATCGTTTTTCAAGCGACATAGAATTCCATACATCTTGGCAATTTTCTTGATGACATTGAATTGAACTTGACTTTTTCATCAATAATCACGCCATGATATTTAGTTTCCTGAACGCGATCAATTGTCTCATCATCAATAACAACAAAGGCATCATCATCTACACGATTCCGCGAAATTACCATGAATTTAGTTTTACTTATATTCAATTTCAATTTTATATACTTCAACCATCTACTTAGAGAACGCAAATCTTCATTCAAGCGTGCAACAGCTTCTTCTAAATCTTTAGCTGCAATGAATAACACAGTATCGTCAGCAAAAAGATTAATATCACAAAACCGTAAAACTCGTCGCATGTCATTAATATACATAATAAATAAAAGGGGCCCTAATACACTTCCCTGAGGCACTCCAAGGTCATTGTCAAGGGGGTAGTCGATTCTATTAAAATAATTATAACGTGGTTTATAATTCTAAGTTTTGTTAGCACTTCTGAATTTGTATTTATTTTTCTTTAACCATTTATGTCCTTTATTTACAACTATATAACTATCTTTAACAAACTCATCACCTTGCTTCACACAGAAAAAAATGCGCACTTAGTACACTTTTTCTACCGAGCTCGGCTGTGCAATTCTCGGCAAAAATAAGTTTCACTGAGATCTCAGCAAAAAAGACATTTGATTGCTGAGTCTCGGATAATGATTAGCTGAATCTCAGCAAACAAATAAAATGTTTGCTGAGATCTCAGTAAAACTTTTTTTGCCGAGATTTGCACAGCCGAGCTCGGTAGAAAAAAAACTTAACGTTTGCCTAAAAAATAGACCGTTTTTTTTTTTTGCAATGACCTGCCACCCAGGAGTTAACTGCATATATTTTGAAGTCCAGAAAGAAGCAGCAAAATTTTGCGGTTTATGCGGAAAATTTGCTGTCCATTGTTCCATTCACAAGAACTTCGACCAGAAATATCCAAGGATTCAACCCTCGATATGTTTCTCAACTCCGGAAAATGAACATATTTGCTCAAATCCCAACACAAAGATCTACTTCAATCACTTTTTACTAAAAAAAAACGTAGGAAAGTTGATCTAAAAGGCAAAAGCCGATCCTAACAAGCTTTTTTCTTCCACTATGGCTAAGGTCCTAGTCCGGGACTCCCAGCTAGCAGCCTCAAAGTTACCAGGAACGGCTAAGGACCAAAAACTGGAACACTTACCCTAGTTTTGTTTCTAGTCTTTTTAGAAAAAATCAACTTTTTTTTTAAATGCAAACGTTAACATCCACCAACAGAATATTTCGTGATGTAATCATAACATTCACAAGTTGACTTGCTAAAAGAACAGTGAACAATTTTTTAAACATACAACAATCATTGAATCTTCAAATTGGATGCAGTAAATTACCTTCAATTATCGTAATTTCTGTAATTAATGTAATGCAATTAAACCAGGCTAAAGGGACGAAGAATTATTACATTTGTAAATAGGCAACATTACTGTGTAATAGCTCTCTTGATTGGCTTTTGACCGACTTGAAAATACTAGTTAAAAAATCGTTTGATAAGCCCCCTGTAAAGCTAGTCGAAAAAAGAATGGCTGCATTACCATGACAATTTATAATTCACCTTTTCCGCCACTCTGTAACTCTTTACTCTAATGGTAAAATCCAATTAGCAAACGTCAGTCTGTGAGTGCCACATGGTGGACATTTTCTTACCGTTTCACTTCTATTAAAATCCCATAAGATACTGTCAATCTAAGCGTGACAAGACGGCGGCTCGCTAGTACCATGATAGAGTGAAGAGATAAGACAAAGTCCGCTAGATTTTAGTAGATTTAGTACCTTTTTTTAATCTGGCGGGAAAGCTGACGTACGTAATTATCGTGGAATAGCCATTATCTCTTGCAGTCTAAAGCTTTTCGAAGCAATTGTAAATGAAAAATTATTCCTTCAAACCAAAATATAATAACTGACACGCAACACGGCTTTTTTAAAGGACGTTCGACGTCGACAAATATACTTGAATTTATAGACTATACATTAAATGCAATGGATAATGGAAACCACGTAGAAGCCCTCTATACGGACTAAATCAAGGAATTTGACCCAATTGACATACCAATGCTACTCTTCAAAATGAAAAAAAAATTGGAATCAAGCCAGGACTCCTGCCTGAAATGGCTTGAATCATATTTAACTAACCGCCAACAAATAATTAAACGCAATGGAAAGAAATCGACCCCAATTCAAGTCACCTCAGGAGTCCCCCAAGAGTCTCATTTGGGACCTCTTCTTTTTATTCTGTATGTAAACGACATTTCCTTCATTCTCAAAAACATAAAATTGCTAAGCTATGCCGACGACATGAAGCTCTTTTTGGAAATAAGAAATGATAAAGACATCAATATATTTCAGAATGAAATACACATATTCTACACATGTTGTAAAAAAAACCTATTAGAACTGAACGTAAAAATGCAACTTAAAACAATTTTGCAGAAAAAGAACACCATCAAACAATTCAATTGCATTAGGAAATCAGAATATAGACAAATGTGAAAGAGTTAGGGATTTAGGGACTTTTTTAGACTCCAAACTAACTTTCATAGGACCATTACAATACAATTATTCACAGGGCAAATAACATACTAGGCTTTATCAAGCGCTTTTGCTATAACTTTCAGGACCCATACACAATTAAAACACTATATGTTGCCTATGTGAGGTCAATACTGGAATATTGCAACCATATATCTGCTTTTCTTTCATAAGAGCCAATGTCGCAAACGTTTAACAATTACTTTTTCCACGAATTTCTCGAGAATGAAACACAATTGAAGTAAACCACCACGACGATTTTGTAGATGGAGAGTCCCTCTTTCCGGTAGGCGAATCCAACAGAAACTAAGCGATTGAGTCAGCCTCTGACGATGTATAGAGGAATCCTCAAAAGAGTGATGAGGGTGGAAATTTTCAACGTGAAGCATAGGAATATTAAAATATATTCACCTTTCCTTATTAATTTATCCACCGCAGGTGCTAGAAATCATCATCCACGTGGAATATTTTGTTTTCTGTATCGGATTTGAAGTGAACCGGCTGGTGCTTCCATATATTTTTGAAGCGAAAAATTAAGATTTATAGAATTGTCGCAGCGGTTATGATCTTCCGGATTTTTAATGTGTGGTTATTTCAGCTGTAAATCAGTTCAGATCTGTAGATAATCGAAAAATAAGACCACTCTCGATGGAAATTTTGAGTTTTGAAAATCGTCATTATGATGTAAACAAATGGATTGGATGACATTTCCTCTACAAATCGGCTAGCGCACTCTACATTGATGGTGCATGAAAAGAGCCTATAGAATTGGTGGCTTACATGAATTGACTTTGAACTAGCCGAAGAAGCCGTTGTTTACTTTTTCGACATTGGTCCTTATGAACGAAAATTGTATTTTGACAGATTGATGGCCAACTATACCAGTTATACCACAACAACAATACAAAAAGGGGTCATCTTTTAGTCAGCTACACAGCAAAAAATTCTGAATTTTAATAGTGATTTTTTTTTTCTTTTATTTAACGTTGGTCTCTGTTCCACAATCTAGTGCCAATCACCGATGGATGACCTATGCCATCCATTGACAGCAACCGAATGTGCAGGAAGGCAGCTTCCACACCTGCGTAGGATATCGCACCCATTCAAAAACACATGGGCCGGGACCAACGGCTTTACTTTCCTTCCGAAGGAAGACGTGACCAGAGATTTTTATGCCTCAGAAAAATCCCACTGACCTCGGCTGGGGATTGAGAACCCAGACCCATTGGGGTGTTAGAAAGCAGTCACGCTTACCACTACATCACCGGCACTGGCTTTTAATTGTGATATAAAGATACATTCATGTAAACTTGTATTTCATTTCATGAAATGTCTCAGAGCATTTCACGACATATAATGTAAACTTATATGTATGTTACGCTTCATTTATGTACATCGTATTGAACATAAATTTGCACTATTAGCATGAAGTTCCACAGTTATCTGATAAGCGTCTCGCTTGTTCAATAAATGTTTGTGCATCATAATTCGCTGGACTTGACTCTACGGGGCCAGTAAACTTTTTTTTTCAATACTTTATTAATGAGATTTTTAGCCGATGGCTAGTTCATCTCATAGCCCTCTACTCTCTAACCCATCCAATTCACTTCCAAGACGATCTTCAAGCATTCAAGCAAAACTGGTTAGTATTGGAAATGTTGCCATATTCCATAGACTCTGAAGTATGACTGACAAAAGAGCGAACGCGCTGAATTTGGGATCTTTAATCAGAAATTATTGCTTATTTTCACTCACTTGATTTTTTTTTTTTTTTTTTGTTATAGTCACTTTAACGCTCTTGGGTCATTCGTGACTTGTCCGGGGGTGAGATTTGAACTCGTGACTTTGGCGTGAGAGGTATGGATGCTAACCACTACGCCGGGGTTGCCCCCCACTTGATTATTAATGTGAGCTGTGTTTCACTAGCTATTACAAGAAGAGTCAAGTCACTAGCTAATACAAGAAGAGTCAAGTCAAGTCAAGACAAGCCCGCAAACCGTTTTCTTTCTCAATGGATGTGGAAGCCTTGATGAAACACAAGATGAATATTTGGACCAGAGACATGATTCCTCATTGCGTGATGTGTTCCGTGAAAAAGATTTGAACCAGTGGTTCTGGCGTGCCATGTCCTATCCCAAAGTCTCCTAGCAGACATTGAAGATCTTTGTCCCATTTGCATCTTCATACGTACGTACGAGGGCGGATTTTCAACTATTCTCCACATTAAAACCATGACAAGAAACAGATTGAACGTTGACGAAGATATGTGATTGGTATCGTAACTAGATTTGAGATCTACAATAATCTCACTGAACGAGTTGTTGGCTGTTTTTAACAAAGTATTTTAAAATAAAACGAATGCCTAACAGATCAAATTAGTGGTTTTTATTCATCTCAGCGTAATTTATACAAGGTACTTTTCAGGGAGCCACGGAACACCCAATTGTTCACAAAGGGGGTCCCGAAACTGAAAAGGCTGGGAACCACTGGCTTAGACCTTCTTGAATACACCAAGATTGGGCAGCCCAGTTTGCTTTCAGGGACCACAATTTTGCATGAACCATGTAAATAATGATGTAAAAGTATATCCCAGGAAACGCCTAACAACTTTGCACAAAAATGTGTGGTTCTAGAAAATCTCTAAAAAAAAGTTATAACCGTTCAAAGATCGATGATTCGAATTAAATACAATCTTGACAGTCGCGTTAGTTTAAATTGTGAAATCCATGGAAATTGCATTTTAATTGCACGAACTCCGTTCCTATAGGACGATCTGAAGGCATCCGCTACGAAAGAGGATAAAATCCAACTGCCTGGTGGACTTCTGAAGCTCAAGGATGAATCCGAAACGGAATTGTGACCGATCAACGGTGAGCTGACTGCATGAGACAGTTTGCCGGTGACAGGCAGCATGATTCGCATGAGCTGGTCAGACATTTACTAGAGAGCATGAGGATCAAAGATTTAAGGTATTGAGTTACGTCGTTCTATACTGATGCTGAATCTAATTCTTTCTTTTGTCCACAGATACCAACTGGTGATCCTGCTTTCGTAAAGCTACAGTAGAAGCGTCGAAAACTATAAGAAGAAAAAAAAAATTTACGGCGTGCAAGCAGCTGATCGAAGCTTCCATTCGGAGCCGGTGTACCGGGGCTTTCTTCTCGCTATCAAGAAGGACATGAACCTGCTCAATTCGAATGCCACGATGATGGGTGCCATAGGGCCAGAAATGGGAACAGATTCCAGTGTCGGTGGAATAGCCGATGGTGAGTCCGAGGCAGAATGTGGAAGACAATCTATCGGACTCGGGTACCATACACGGAGTTAATTCGAATTAAATCTCTCTAATTGAAATAAAATACTCACCAATAGGGGAAATATATGTAATGTCGGCATAAATGCCCCTGATTTGGGCCTGTACATAAATTCAGCAATCGACTAAATTTTCAAAAGCGACCAAAAATATCCATTAGTACCGTCTCAATGACGCGTTCATCTAGATAACATTGATAAATAGCAGATTTTTAGTGATGGGTCCAATCTTGGATCATTAGAGCCATTTCCATTATTTCTATTTTTTTCTTGATTTGTTTTCCGTCGATCTTCTTTTCCGTGCTGAGCACTAATGCTACACCCAACCGGGGGATGTAAGATTCGCTTACAATTATGTGGGATTCATCATCAGAGGATGTTAGTGGAGACCGCATGAACCGAGGATGCGATATACCTAGCTGCGGTCCAATGCAAGAAAATTGGAGACCGAAATATGTAGAGTGTATTAGTGAGGTAAATTTTTTATTTGTCGAAAAAATAGGAAAAAGGTTGCCGATTGGACTCGAACCACGAACGTTGCGATCATCAGATCTGTGCTTTCTCCACTGCTCTCTCCATGCTTCTGAATATAGGTAGCCTAAAAACAAACATGAAGCGCTCATTTTCTCGCATACTCGACTTCGTACGCTTTTTCTGCTGGATAGATTCGAGGCAAGTGTGTGCGTCGTTCTACAATGTTCTACAATGTGCGTCGTTCTACAAGCTTACTGGTATAGCCGAAAGCGTAGATAGAACACAAAATAAAAAATACAAAAAACCATTACATCGCCTGTAAGGTCAACTTCTAACATTCGTTGCGATGCTCATGAACAGAGGATGATAGGAAACGGAACTAACAATCATTGTAATAGATTTTTGGTTTGCGTGTACCGACGCCAGGGAGGCAGCTCCCACACCTGAACCCTACCTATCGAACCATCAACTCATGAAGCGGGGGGCAACGGCTTTACTTCCCTACTACGTGATCAGAGATGTTATGCCTCAGAACATCCCGGTGGTCACGACTGGGATTGAACCCAGGTCTGCTGAGGTAAGAGGTAATCACACTTACTACTACACCACCGGCGCCGCTGACTTTATTTTTGTTATTATTCACAAAAGGAAAAAAATGACGCATACAATTAAATGAATGACAGCAGCATCAAAACCCAAACCCGAATTAATAACGATTATACATAGATAGAATACGTGCACTACACTGCTATGTATAAAGCAATTTTATACAGTCAACATTCGCTCGTTGGGCTAAACCTGTAGCCCACTTAGTGAAAGACTTTCGTTAGTTGGGCTGAGCTGTCAAGCTGAAAATTGGTTGAGGGATACTCTGATTGTTTATTACTATCACAATCCTTTAGCAACTATCCAAATTGTTCATACATGAGCCCCTCGAAAAAGAAATAGCACTGTCAAAAATTCGATTTGGGTGGGCTACAGCCCAACTAACGGGAGCCCAACTAAAACGAAGCCAACCTATACATAGCCCAACGAGCGAAATTTGACTGTACTAAGTTCGTATTCTCCTCCTTTAAATCCGTCGGTCGATTTAGAATAAATTTTAATCTATTTAGATTTGAAAATCTTTTGAGTTTTTAAGAGTCACGTTGAGAGAAAATTAGTGGAACTCGCATCACGATTTTCGAAAGCTTTCCTTACCTTCCACTTGGAAACAAAGGACTTCTGTATCCACTTCAAATGACTTCTTGGGAGAAAGCAAATTAACGGCTGTAGTAAATCAAGCTGAACAATACATTAGGTCCTAAATAACATTGACATATTCTCTTCGTCAACTTTCTCTTTACATCCTCACGGCCATGTTAAGACAGTCCCACCTATTTTCACCACACAGATCGATGAACGAAGCTTCTAATACGACAATCATGACAAGAAACGGTGCTGTACAGGGTAAAAGGTAATTCCTGTCAGTAAAGTATATGGTCATAAAAATTAAAAGATGAGGTGAAATTTAATTTTCAGTGTTCGTGTATTTATAACATGTGTGTTAACTTAGTCCAATTCAAATATTTCTCCCTTTCCTTTAATTACTAGCCGCATCCGTTTTTGAAAATCGTTACAGCTGGCACGATATCTTGAGGCACGATATCTTGAGGCACGATATCTTGAGGCATTTCGTCCCATATTTTCACCAAACGTTGTTTAAAAGTTTCCACGGTTAGTCCTTTGGTATTCCCTAGTTCACCTAATATGTAGCCCCATGTAAAGAAGTCGAGGGGATTCAAATCAGGTGAGGAAGCAGGCTACTCTTTCGACGAAATGAAATCCGGGAAATTGGCCTCACACCAAGTTTGTGTAACTTTTGCCTGATGGGACGGTGCAGAGTCTTGTTGGAAGTAGTATGGTGCATTCTTATAATGTTTTTGGACGAAGGTAAGCAAGTGGCTCTTCAAAACATTATCGATGTAATAATTACTGTTGATTTTAACACCAGGTTCAATGAACAGCAATGGATTTCAATGTTTTTGAGAAACATTCTGGAACCTTTGAACAGCCAATTTGTCACGAGGAATATCAGCAAGATATGCAGCATACACAAGATCATTTTGCTGGTTGTGGTAATCCTGTAGCAGGAACATTTTCTCATTGAGTAGTTTCCGACATGTTTCAACTCTAGCTATCTTTTGCCTTCCAGTCAAACTATGCACCCGCTGTTTTTTGTAAGAATTCGCCCAGACTTACAAGGAATCCGCCGAATTCGCTCTCTCACTCGTTTGATAACTTCCGGAGTCCTGACATTGCGTTTTCGGCCTGGTCTGGGAGGGATTTTCCATGAACCGGTTTCCTTGTACCGTTTAATGGTGCGAAAGATGAATTTTTCGTTTATTCCGAGTGGTGTCAGCGTCTTCAAAATAGAACACGGTCTAAAGGGTGATACGGTCAAAATTTGGTCAAGGGAAAACGCGTGTAAATCGGTGAAATCGTTTATTTAAAAAATCAAATTAAATTTCTTTTTCAAGTTCAATTAGTATTAAAATTCAGGAAAAATATTCAGTTAGGCTTCCGCTTTTCCAAATCCGAATTGCCGGGCCTTACGCTTGACCCCTGCCATCAGATTTTGTACAGCCACCTTGTCCACCTTCTTCGCCGCAGAAAGCCAGTTTGCTTTAAACTGCTGCTCGCCCTTAGCAGTTTTTTTGGTCTTCTTTAGGTTCCGCTTGACAATAGCCCAGTATTTCTCAATTGGGCGGAGCTCTGGCGTGTTGGGAGGGTTCTTGTCCTTGGGAACCACCTGCACGTTGTTGGCGGCGTACCACTCCATGGCCTTTTTACCGTAATGGCAAGATGCCAAATCCGGCCAAAACAGTACGGAACAACCGTGTTTCTTCAGGAAAGGCAGCAGATGTTTATTCAAACACTCTTTCACGTAAATTTCTTGGTTGACAGTCCCGGAAGCTATGAAAATGCTGCTTTTCAAGCCACAGGTACAGATGGCTTGCCAAACCAGATATTTCTTTGCGAACTTTGACAGTTTCATGTGCTTGAAAACATCTGCTACCTTTCCCTTCCTTTTGCCGTATAAAACTCCTGTCCCGGAAGCTGCTTGTAGTCGGCTTTGACGTAGGTTTCGTCGTCCATTACCACGCAGTCAAACTTCGTCAGCATCGTCGTGTACAGCCTCCGGGATCGCGCTTTGGCCGTCGTATTTTGTTTATCATCGCGATTTGGAGTCACTACCTTCTTGTAAGTCGATAGTCCGGCTCGTTTTTTGGCTCGATGCACGGTTGTAGACGATACACCCAGCTTATTTGCGGCATCTCGGAGAGAGAGGTTAGGGTTTCGCTTGAAACTACCGGCAACTCTCTTTGTCGTCTCAGCGGCTTCCGGTTTTCGATTTCCCCCCGATCCAGACTTCCTGGCTGTCGACAAACGTTCCCCAAACACTTTAATTACATTTGTAATGGTTGATTTGGCAACTTTTAGCGATTTTGCCAACTTTGCGAGCGAGTAGCTCGGATTTTCGCGATGCGCGAGCAAAATTTTGATACGCTGCTCTTCTTGCTTGGACGGCATTTTGACAACTGAAGAGTGAATTCCAAAATCAAAATAGGAGCAACATTCTACACACACAGACCTTCAAAATGAGGGGTGTTCAGGTTTTTTAAATGCAAAATTGAAAGAAATACGTCAAGTTGATATTGACCAAATTTTGATCGTATCACCCTTTATGATGCTTCAAAAACAGGCTTATCACGAGTTCCCTTTTCGCGTCCATGATTATCACAAGTATCAAACGAATGAAAATTCAAAACAAACTTGCATGCCGTGTTGACATTTGAACACACTCTAAAAGAAAAATATGCAGACATGTATGTGATTAACCCATTTGATACTACAATTGCTACAAAAAAAACACTCACAGGCATTACCTTTCCCCCTGTACACAAGTTCTTAAAGAAAGAGAAAGACGATGAAGAGAATCGATCAATGTTACTTCCGACCTAATGAATTGTTCAGCTTGAAATCATTATAGAAGAAATGGATGTAATGTCAGCCTAAATGCCCCTAATTTGGACCCATACATAAATTCAGCAATCGACTAAATTTTCAATAGCGACCAAAATATCCATTAGTACCGTCCCAATGCCGTGTTCTTCTAGATAAGATTGATAAATAGCATATTTTTAGCGATGGGCCCAATCTTAGATCCATAGGCCAACATTAGAACCATTTCCTCTATCAGTGATTTTGTTGAATTGTCTTATCAAACAAATATTACAAATTCTCATTACTGGTCATTACCGATAACATGCATATTTTAAGCTCACTGCGTGTTTATGATCATTTCTTTGATTATATTTTCTTTATTTATTATTATTTTATTGCCATAGCATTCATAGAATCGTAATGTTTGTTTTCTTTGCACGATAGGTAACCGGTTTGACAGTTCAATAGGAAGACTTGGTGTGATTATACATACACCGAGTCTAGCCACGGCCACGTTAAAATATTTCCCAATATTTTCGACACCCAGTACGACATTGTGCCGTCTATGTACTCAACAGCAGGAAACGTTTTTTTAGCCGAGTTATTTACTAAAGAGAGAGTCGACGAAGAGAATCGATCAATGTAGATAGGTCTATTTGAAAAGAGACGCGAGAATTGTGGGCTATGACAGCTCATAGTTTGTCAACGAACGGGAAATAAACTACTGATCAGTCTTGTAAGCGGTCACGGTAGTCGACATATTTTCTGTGATAATTGACTGCCTTTGCCTCCAACACTTGCAGAACAAGCTATCATAGTACAGTACCAAACTAAAATGTCATATGACAGGCTCTGTCATACAACACTGTCGCCGAAGACCGTCACCAATGTATGAATTTTAGTTTTTCTCATAATAAGAGCTGCTGATGTTGTGCTTGTGTGAATTCTGAAAATATCAAGCAATGATGTCATAGTAATAATATTTCTGATCATAAATGGTTTGATTTACACCAAATTGAGGAATTACTATGAAATCACACATGTCAAATGATAGCTATTTTGATAATTTTCTTTTAGCTCGAATGTTATTCTACCGCTCGTGTTGTGTGAGAGAGACGACGGTAGAGCATGAGTGTTCGAATACAAACATACTGTCGCGCACGACAACGAATCGAGTGTAGTAAAAAATGTCAACTGTTTCAACCCCTGCTACTGATATTCATAAGTTTGCCTTATGGTTTTTATCCACAAGTAATCGGTATGAATTTGATTTGCCTGATGAAAAATAACAATGGAAAAATGCTAATGGTGGTTTCGACTAGAAAAAATATAATAAAACAGAGCAGACTGCGATCGCACCATGAACGTTGAGATTACGGGGCCCGCGCGTTGACTCGCCTGTCAATGATTGGGAAACGTAAAAGGCTAAAGGCATGTAACAACTATCTCGTGTAAGACGATAATCATTCCTAAGTCACTCTTATGAAATTCATTAGTGTTGTTCATAAGTCGTGCCTTGAAATCCTTAAGTTTATTTTCCTCCGTGCAGTGTGTCTGGGTTCAATCCCAGCTGAGGTCGTTGAATTTTTTTCTGAGGTGAAAAAATCTCCGATCTCCGATTCCCTTCGGAACGGAAGTGAAGTCGTTGGTATCGACCCATGTGTTGACTGGTGAGATACCTAGCAGGTGCGGAAGCCGTCTCCCTGGCATTTGATTGCGGTCAATTGATGGCAATCGATATCCGTCGGTGATTGGCACTCATTTGCGGAACGTCGACCACCGTTAAATAAATAAATAATTTATGTATGGTCCCTAAGCATTATCTGCATTCCCTTCAGACACTCATTAAACATGTTTCAATGAAATATTCAAACAAGCAACATACCAACCATAAAACGCAAGCTTTCCACGTACTTAGATCAAAGCTCATTTCTTTAAATCTTTGAACATTTAAAAAGCTTACTTCTCCTCGGACAAGGATTGCCTCGTCAAGTTGGCCACTTGCCTTCCAGGTTCACAAAGCAAATATTCCTAATCTAGCCCGAAGCACACCGCAGAATATGGCTCATGAGCAATCTCGGCAGAGCCCGCCCGTCCGGGGCTATTAAACTTAATTTCAATCATGAGACCTCCAGCTCGGCCGTACACATACATCCAACACGGTTGAGAGCAACGCTGCTTCTACTGCTGCTTCTAGAGAAAATACTATCTGCTAACGAGCTAGTTGCTTTTACTGCAGCAGAGCAAAAGCACCGTTTCACTCCAGCGGTAGCCAACTCAGCCGGTTGTCGTCGTTGTTGGCACCGTTTCCGCGTCCTGAGGCTAGATGCAAGGACCTTACTAAATCCCACTTGAGCGTACTCTAGCTAGCAGCACAAAATCACCCGTCGGTCGTTTTGACTGTGTGGACGATGTTCTCCACTACTGAAAATTCAAAGATACGACACCCGAACCGAAAAAAGCATAAGAATTTCCGACGAAATTAATTGCATTAATTGCTCACGGCGGTGTAATTTGCGGATGACAACCAAAATCAACGAATCCCGCGCAATGCGAACATTTTCTCCGGAATCGGTCCGTCCTGATGGTGGCGTGTTTGTCTTTGTGCAGTCGTCCGAATTCTTGTTTTTTGTTTCGGTTAAAAAACACATATTTTTTGTTTGTTGAAAAGTTAGGTTGGCCTACCAAAAAGAGAACGCATTTAGATCGTACACCAGGCAGGCGGTCAGAACCAGCTGAAGTGGTCAAGTGCTATTTCATTTCTGCTCCGTGATGAATGTTTGTGGGATTCACGCTTGACGGGAAAATAAAATGTGACCTAAATTTTTTTTTCGGACCAAAGCGAAGTTACATTACTGAAATTTTTCAGCGGCTGGTCACGTTCAAACGAATGCCGATATAAAAATTGTTCCTGAAAGGTTATCTACAATGTGCCTTTATCATACATTTTTTTCATTGGAATGGATTTTTTATTCCAAATCAATTATTCAAATCATAATAGTTCAACTTTTACTCGGGTTCCCGCAGCATCCAAAGAGCAACCTCACGCGGTTACATTTTTCTCCAGTTTTTCAACTCACATTCTCGTAGCAGTCCCGAATGAATGCACTCGATTCGTGCATGGAAAAATGACGGTTCGGTTGAATGTTTGCGTATTCTCCCGGCAGTGCTGAGTACTAGTGCAAAAAAAATCTGTACGAGGACGATCCTAAATATATCTCTTCTACTAGATGGTTGAAAAATTTAGGGTGCTCAACTCAAATCACAACTAGTCATATATTTTATTCGTTAATTTTTTATATGCATACAGACTGTACTGTGCGGAAACTTCCTAACGTATCATCACATGTGCGAATCAGACCGTCGTCGTTGTCGTCGTCCGTCGGTGAGCCTCTTTTCAGGGTTGAGTTGTCGTGTAATCGCCAACGAAGCATATTTTCTCTCCCGATGGTACAACTCAGTGACTAGCTATCAACCAATCTTGGTTTACCCAATTACCGGTACCAAATGGTGGAATGAGGAAAAGTTTTTTTGTCATCACAAAATTGTGACAAGAGTTTCCAAAAACTTTCACATTTAAGTTTCAAACCGGATGCATTAATGACATCTGTTACCGAGTACGAATGAGCAGGAATGGGAAATAAGTTGGCATTACGTAACGCGGTGACATTTTGCCTCTTTCGGGAAAGTTAGTTGGAATATGCTGATGATTTTTGTGATAGGAGTAAGATGGAAAGGCAGACTTTGGGTATCAACACTGTACGGCAAATAAATGTAGAGCCAATTTAATTCAATTCAATCTTTTACACTAAACAAAACCTTTTAACGGAATCCTTTAAGAAGAGAGAGCTTTTGGGGTGGGTAGAATATTTCACTTAAAATCCATAAATACCCAACTAACCAACAAGCCCGCAAATTCGCCTTTTTGCAATATAATATGGCTAATATGCTTCTAATATAAAGCTTAGCATGCCCTATGTTGGCTGTGTATCAGCCTCATATTGCAAAAAGGTGAATAAGCGGGCTTTTTGGTTACTTGGGAAGTTATGATGATGATAAAAATGACGGATGCAACGAGTGCAAAGGTAGCTGTTCAACACAAATCGCCAAGTGAAATTACGATCACACCGGAACGCAATCAATTATTACTGAAGACCGCATCGAAGCGGAGTAAAAGCAAAACGTAGGCTCGCAGAGACAATGTTGTTCCAAACGATTGCGATATAGTAAATCTATTTTATCACCGGACGCATTTAGACCATTTAGACACATAATAAGCATTAATTTAATTGATCTCGGCGAACCAACAACAGCCACCTCCAGGTTATTGAACTCACGTTTGTTCTGGGGAAAACAGTGAAATGTTAAATAAGGCACAAAAACTTGCAATTCAAAATTATTTAGGAATATTTAGGAGTTAGAGTTTATGCTTTTGGGCTACGTTTTCTATCTCCAGGCACGCCACGTCCATTTTCACCACCTCCGCATGCAGCATTTACTTTCTCTGTTTGCTAGTTGTTGCTGTCCTTTTCATTATTTTATATTTTTTCTAGGTTTCCCACACATTGAATAAAGTTTTCTCAAAATTGGGTGATTATTGGATAAGATTTTGATTTCTGTCAACACTAAGTCAGCTGATTTCGATGATTTGTGAGTTAAAAAATCAACAATTTACGGCCACCTTAAAAAATATGTTACACATTGAATTTTGACCCAATTTGATCACAAAATTGTTCAGTTACGGATACTGATTTGAAAATAACCGGTCATGAGACTTTAGTGATTAATGTCTTAGACCATGTTAACGATTTCGATAAATTTGTAAAATTGAAGTGCTGGAGGAAATATTCGATGCAAGCTGTTTCGAATCTTGTTGAGAGAAGCCAGGATTTTCCATTCGCGGCCGGTAACTTAGATGAATCTACAGCTGTTCTTAATAACGCTTTTAAGCGTGTACCAATCAACTAGTTGAGCAAAAGTTTGTTTCTTTGAAAAACTCGAACAGCTGGTACAATTTGGATCTTTTGCGTTTTAAACGGAAAAGGGACAAATGGTACAAAAAGTTTTGTAGATCTAATAATGACAATCATTGGACTAGGTACACAATCGCGCGTAATAAGTATTCACAATCGATAAAGAAAACTCGTTGTGAATATGTTCAAAGGAAGATTGATTAGCATCAAAACAACAGCAAAGAGTTATGGAAAATTTTGAAATCTTTATTAAAAACTAGTAATTGCAAACCGCGGTCCACAACTTTTAATGGCACATTAGAACAGTCAGAACAAGTAATTGCAGCTAAGTTTAATGATTATTTCGTAGATAGCGTTTCATTGATTAATCAATCTATTGAATTGGTCAATGAACCTGACGAAATAAAACAGCCAGTTAATAGTAGTTGTAGATTTGAAGTTTTGCACCCAATCACATTAGATGAACTAAGAGTTATTTGTTTTTCATTAGGAAAATCGGCTGGATAATGTTAATGCTAGAGTTATTCAAGATTGCTTTCATGTCATTGGCCACATCTTGCTAGACCTTATTAATTAATCATTACAAACTGGACATGTGCCACAAATTTGGAAGGAATCCTTAGTGGTCCCTATTCAAAAAGTTGCAGGAACTATTAAAGCCGAAGAGTTTCGTCCCATCAACATGTTGCACACATTAGAGAAAATTTTAGAACTTGTTGTTAAAGGCCAGCTGTTGGAGTATTTGAATAGCAACTCTTTGTTGATACCAGAACAATCGGGATATCGGGAAGGTCATTCTTGTGAAACCGCGTTGAATTTGGTATTAGCGAAGTGGAAAAATAACTTGGAGTGAAAAGGTACGATTGCTGCTGTTTTTTTTTTTTTGATCTTAAACGTGCTTTTGAAACAATTTCTAGGCCCTTATTGTTAAGATCAATCAAGCGCTTTGGAATTACGAGTACTGCATATAAATGGTTTGAAAGCTATTTGTCTGACAGAACTCAACGGACTGTTTTTAATGATTCTGTTTCCAGTCCCGTGCGGAATAACCTTGGAGTGCCCCAGGGAAGTGTATTAGGGCCCCTGTTATTTATTATGTACATTAATGACTTGCGACGTGTTTTACGATTTTGCGACATTAATCTTTTTGCAGATGATACTGTGTTATTCGTTGCAGCTAAGGATTTAGATGATGCCGTTTTACACTTGAATGAAGATTTGCGTTCTCTAAGTATATGGTTGAAGTATAAGCAGTTAAAATTGAATACAAGCAAAACTAAATTTTTGGTAATTTCGCGGAATCGAGTAAATGAGAACGTCTCTGTTGTAATTGATGATGAGACTATTGATCGCGTTCGGGAGATTAAATATCTTGGCGTGATTATTGATGACACACTTAAGTTCAACTCTCACATTGACAATGTCATCAAGAAAATTGCCAAGAAGTATGGAATTCTATGTCGACTGAAAAACGATTTAACTATTGCCAGTAAAATACAGCTATATAAATCAATCATCTCTCCTCATCAAGACTTTTGCCCTTTCATTTTATTTCTGGCCAATGCAACACAAATATCGAGATTACAGCGCTTGCAGAATAAAATAATGCGTTTGATTTTGAGATGTAATAGATTCACTTCCTCAACTTTGATGTGAGACGCCTTACAATAGTTGTCGGTGAAGCAAAGAATTGTATATTTGACTATGGTGTTCATTTTTAAAGTAGTTAACGGTTTGCTGCCTCGATATTTGTGTGATTGAATTGAAAGAGGAAGTGACTTTCATAGATATAATACTAGAAACGCGGTTGAAATAAGAACACCACATTTCTTGACTTGTGCTTCACAATATTCATTATATTATAAAGAACTAAATGTTTTCAATTCGATGCCTAGACATATCAAACGTTTAGCAACACTTACAGAATTTAAAAGACACTGCAATTCACACGTTAAAACTGTCTTTTGAACAGTTATCCAGTGACTTTTTTTATGAATTGACAAATTATGTATCTTGACGAAGTTATCTCTAACGTATTATTTTATATGGATAGCTGTCATAACGACTTTTTAATAATTATTGTAGCACTGCAAAAACTATTTCTGTTCGCCACGAGGGTGATGATGGATTTTAAATATTTGATTTAATAGTAAAGTAGGAAAGTTTGAACATACTGAGAGGTAAAGCACATATCATCGGTAAGAGACGTGTGTGTGAGAAAATTTGCGAAAAAATCTAAGGGCACCGGTGGGATTCGAACCCACAATTCCCATTCAGTACACGGGTGCATTGTCAATTATACAACGGTGGACCTATGGTCTACTGGTGAGGTGAGGCCGGCAGCTCAAAATGTTAGAGTCATACTGTACTGGACATATTTCAGCATGTAAGATGAACAACAAAAATGAGCTGTGTTTGTTCACATCGACTGATACTGAGTGGTTGCGGTACAAGCACATATCGTCGATAATAGACGATTCTCAAGCCGTTGGCTAAAAAGATCGGCATGTCGCAGAGCTACGTCCAGAATGCAAAGAAGAGAGCTGGACTACATACATACAAGGTACAGAACTTCCCAAACCGCGATGAGCGGCAACAATCGACGACTAAAACTCGGGCACGGAAGCACTACGAGAAGATGCTGACAAAATATGGCTGCTGTGTGATGGACGACGAAACGTATATAAAAGCCGATTTTAAGCAAATTCCGGGGTTGGAGTTTTTCACCGGCAAGAGCAAGTTCGATGTGGACGACAAATTTTAGAAGAGGAAAATGTTGAAGTTCGCCTCCAAATATCTCATTTGGCAGGCCATCTGCTCTTGCGGACTGAGGAGTGAGCCTTTCGTGACAAAGGGCACAGTAAATGGCGAGATCTACAAATCTGAGTGCCTCGAGAAGCGCCTTTTGCCGTTCTTCCAGCAGCACGACGAAGCTCCGCTATTTTGGCCAGATTTGGCTTCATGCCACTATTCTAAAAGTGTCCTGGAGTGGTATGAGGCCAATTCTGTCCATTGTGTTCCAAAGGACATGAATCCGCCAAACTGTCCGGAGCTGCGCCCGGTGGAGCAGTACTGGGCAATAATGAAGCGGGAACTTCGGAAGAGCAAGAAGACAGTCAAAGACGAGAAGGACATGTTAAGAAAATGAAAAAAAAAAACTGAGAAACTGGTACCGGATGACACTGTAAAGACTTTGATGGAGGGCATCAAGCGAAAATGCGTTCAATTTTACACTCAAGGCTCCATCGATTAACTTTTCTTTTGATTTTTGAAGTAAATATATGTATAAAACTACCCTTAAATTTTGGTTTGATTCTAAACATTATAAGAAAATTGGCATGACATTTTCGGTGTCGCAATAATTTCGTGTTCGCCCTTTAGATTAATTAAAAATAAAAAAGTAGTCTGCAAAGGTTTGAGCCTCGCGCGCGTATTACGGATATAGAGGACTGAATTTAACATTTGATAAAAAAAATGCAATTTTGAAGCTTAAAGGGTGATACGGTCAAAATTTGGTCAAGGGAAAACGCGTGTAAATCGGTGAAATCGTTTATTTAAAAAATCAAATTAAATTTCTTTTTCAAGTTCAATTAGTATAAAATTCAGGAAAAATATTCAGTTAGGCTTCCGCTTTTCCAAATCCGAATTGCCGGGCCTTACGCTTGACCCCTGCCATCAGATTTTGTACAGCCACCTTGTCCACCTTCTTCGCCGCAGAAAGCCAGTTTGCCTTGAACTGCTGCTCGCCCTTAGCAGTTTTTTGGTCTTCTTTAGGTTCCGCTTGACAATAGCCCAGTATTTCTCAATTGGGCGGAGCTCTGGCGTGTTGGGAGGGTTCTTGTCCTTGGGAACCACCTGCACGTTGTTGGCGGCGTACCACTCCATGGCCTTTTTACCGTAATGGCAAGATGCCAAATCCGGCCAAAACAGTACGGAACAACCGTGTTTCTTCAGGAAAGGCAGCAGATGTTTATTCAAACACTCTTTCACGTAAATTTCTTGGTTGACAGTCCCGGAAGCTATGAAAATGCTGCTTTTCAAGCCACAGGTACAGATGGCTTGCCAAACCAGATATTTCTTTGCGAACTTTGACAGTTTCATGTGCTTGAAAACATCTGCTACCTTTCCCCTTCCTTTTGCCGTATAAAACTCCTGTCCCGGAAGCTGCTTGTAGTCGGCTTTGACGTAGGTTTCGTCGTCCATTACCACGCAGTCAAACTTCGTCAGCATCGTCGTGTACAGCCTCCGGGATCGCGCTTTGGCCGTCGTATTTTGTTTATCATCGCGATTTGGAGTCACTACCTTCTTGTAAGTCGATAGTCCGGCTCGTTTTTTGGCTCGATGCACGGTTGTAGACGATACACCCAGCTTATTTGCGGCATCTCGGAGAGAGAGGTTAGGGTTTCGCTTGAAACTACCGGCAACTCTCTTTGTCGTCTCAGCGGCTTCCGGTTTTCGATTTCCCCCCGATCCAGACTTCCTGGCTGTCGACAAACGTTCCCCAAACACTTTAATTACATTTGTAACGGTTGATTTGGCAACTTTTAGCGATTTTGCCAACTTTGCGTGCGAGTAGCTCGGATTTTCGCGATGCGCGAGCAAAATTTTGATACGCTGCTCTTCTTGCTTGGACGGCATTTTGACAACTGAAGAGTGAATTCCAAAATCAAAATAGGAGCAACATTCTACACACACACACCTTCAAAATGAGGGGTGTTCAGGTTTTTTAAATGCAAAATTGAAAGAAATACGTCAAGTTGATATTGACCAAATTTTGACCGTATCACCCTTTATTTGAAAGATACCTTGAGTTAGTAGTAAGTTTTCTGGCAAATGTTAGGGGTTTGTGATCATTCCTGACATTGTTGAAAATTATGATAGCATCAGATTGCGGGGTTGCTAGTGTTATAGGATGCTTTGTTGATTGTTTATTAACTCATTAACTCTTGATTGCTTGTAATACTTATGAATATTTTAGGTGGACAAAAAGGCGAACTAAGAGGTGGACGTCTGAGCTTTTCCACATTTGTATCGCTGTAAAGCAACTGTAAACTCTGGAAGGAATTTATATCTGTAACTGAAACCAGTTCGATTTTGTTTGCCAACCTGGTTAAAATGTCATATTCAATTATCTTAAAGATAAATCGTCCAGCTCAAACCTTTGTAGGGATAATGGTGGGACCATTATCATCATCAAAAGATTTTATTTTGAAGGGTTTTACTCCCCTTATCTCTCGGGCATAAGATCTATTATTTCTATGTAAATAAACTTGTCTAGGGTACTCTAAACTATGAATGAATGATGATGAATGATATATATTTAGTGGTATGAAAAACCAATATTCTTTTTGAAAATGCATACTGCAAAACATACTGAAACAGTTAGTTGCAACACGAATAACATCTCAACAGAGTGAAAATTTCTCTAATTATGCGATAAGTGAATTTTAACCTACAAGTATCTCGAAAATAATAGCTTTGGGAAATTTAAGCACTGAGAGATTTGGGGCCTCCCTTAGCTCAGTCGGTAAAGGTGCAGCTACAAAGCAAGACCATGCTGGAGGTGGCTGGGTTCGATTCCCGGTTCGGTCTAGGAATTTTTCGGGTTGGAAAATTTCTCGACTTCCCTGGGCATAGAAGTATGATTGGACTTGCCACACAATTATACCAATGCAAAAATGGTGCAGGCATCGAAAGCTCTCAATTAATAACAGTGGAAGTGCATCTAGAACACTAAGTTGAGAGCACGCAATAAGCTAATATGCTATATGCAATAAGCTTGAAATGCGAGGAAGAAGAAGAAGAAGAAGAGATTTGTTATTGTAAATTTAATGTGTTTTAATAATCACACCATATCAAAGGTATTCGATAACTGTAGGTAGTATTTTGGAAAATAGTACTTTTTTCAATAATTCATAACTTTTTACCCTTCTTACAAAGAAGGGTATAGATATCACTTGAAAAACCGACTATCGATCCGAGGCCCGGAGGGCCGAGTGTCATATACCATTCGACTCAGCTCGACGAGATCGGAACATGTCTGTGTGTGTGTGTGTGTGTGTGTGTGTGTGTGTGTGTGTGTGTGTGTGTGTGTGTGTGTGTGTGTGTACGTGTGTATGTGTGTATGTGTGTGTGTATGTAACAAAATGAATGCGCTCACGTTTCTCAGCAACCGCTCAACCGATTTGGACAAACTCGGCGCCAAATGATAGGTCTTGGGGTCCCATTGAACGCTATTGAACGGTTTTGGAATCGGTGAACCGGTTCCGGAGATATGGCCGGAATAAGATCCGGTGAATATGGGCCTTCACGCTGGATTTAACGGAAAACGTATCAAAACCATCATGCGACACATCAAATTACTACAGAATTCAAAAATAAGATCAATGCAAGTCGTGTTAAGTGTTCCAGACCACATTGGACACACTTGGACATGTTCCGGGTACCCCGGGGAAGTTGCTTAAATATGAATTGAATTAAAACCCATTAAATCACATTAAAATACGATGATAAGGTGATAGGTAGCCTCACCAAATAGACTACACCCGGATATATTCCGGGTACCCCCAGGAAGTGGCGTAGCGTCACTGGATGACACGGGGGTGGGGGGCTTGGTCACTGATAATGACAATAAAATAAATAAACTTGAATAAGTAAGAAGGGTCTGATCACACCATAGGTGGATAAATTCGGGTTTTGTGTATGAATTGCCCAGCAAATATACATTGTCAGTGAGTAGCACTTTATCTAAACTACTATATAAATATAAAAAAAAATATTTAAAAAACATATGCAATTTGAGTAATTTTAATTTTTTTTTTGTTAATAATAAAATAATTTTTAACAGTGTTTATTTTTGTTTGCTTTTTTGTTGTAAATTTAATTTAATTCGATAAATGTAGGTAGTATTTTGGAAAATAGTACTTTTTTCAATAATAAATTATTTGGTATCAAAATATTGAATCATAAAACAAAATTAATTTTCAGAGTTGGTTGGAAATGCTAACATGAAGCTTTAGTGTGATAATTTATTAGCTAGAGAATGATCTTTAGAAGATAGGTGGATAGTTCCGTTAGAGTACGGCAGTATGAAATTGAATAGAAGTTGAAAATGAGCGAAGGGCCATTAATGCGACAGTTTTTGAAATCAGACGTACATCTTTTGCCTAACCCGTACGATGTACGCGGAGACTTGAACTATATCTTCAAATCTACAGGCAACAACCACCCTACTGCTATCTCTCTGAGATGACCACGTTGGTCATGACGAGAGGAGCAACACAATAGTTGGGTAAAGAAGAATTGCATTATTACACACCATCGACTGGAAATGCTCTCGCCAAAAGATGGGGCTTAGGCAGTGATGAAACGTCGCTAGAACTATTCCACAGCCGCAGTCAGTTATGAGCAGAAGGAGGATGCACATCTTTTGCCTGTAGACTTGAAGACATACTTCAAGTCTCCGCGTACATCGTGCGGGTTAGGCAAAAGATGTGCGTCTGGTTTCAAAAACTGTCGCATTAATGGCCCTTCGCTCATTTTCAACTTCTATTCAATTTTCATACTCCCGTACTCTAACGGAACTATCCACCTATCTTCTAAAGATCATTCTCTAGCTAATAAATTATCACACTAAAGCTTCATGTTAGCATTGCCAACCAACTCTGAAAACGCTAACTTCGCGTATGAAGTAACATAAAAACACTTTGAAAATTAATTTGTTTGTAATGAGATCAAATTTGTTCGAGATAAAATAGATTTTTTTTTATGATTACGGTAACTAAAAACCCCCCTTTTCTATAGTAAAAGTCTGGTTTACAATAGATTCTATTGTACATAACAATAAGTTCTAATGATTTTTTTTATTGTTTTTGACTATAAGATTTATGGTTGCACCATATTTTGCATTGCATTGTAGCAATAGGTTCGAATGTTTTTGTATGGTAAATTTTTATTCGGGATGTATCGTTATCCTTGACAATTAACCACAACTCGATAACATCTCAATCGAAGTGGCTGAAGCATTACAATGCAAAACTACCGGTCAAACTGGTGGAGACGCTTCGTCGCCCATCTCCCTCCACCATCGTCATCGTTTTAGTATAATGATCATTCCCATCAACTCGCTTGAGTAACCAACTGAAACTCGACTCGAATGAGAAAAAAATATAGTAATTTTAAATCGTTTTATGGCTACAACGCTGGATGCACGCGACTCGTTCACACGTTCGATCCGATCATGACGCGTTAATCTGTGCTTAATATTTGCCGCTCGTTCTGGCAGCGTCTTTTTTTTTATGTGATTCACGCGCTGCCGCCGCAATGTCAGTTGGTGTAAAAATGATCGAAGATGGGACACGGTGTCCCTGTGGCCGTTATTATTAACAAAAAATGTCCATCAATTATGTGCATTGCAGTCGATAGGGTTGGTCATTCTACGTATTCTTTGAGAAAATCAAAATCATCCATTGAGGGTTTCTGGAGCTATAGCGATTTTAAGATTATAAGCGATTCCCCCTTGGAGCGTCGATTATTTAAAAAGGTTTGTGCAACTTTATTAAACTATAACTTTTTTGGATGAATGCCTGAATTAATTTTCCTAAAAAAAACCGTTCGAAAAAAAAAGAATGAAAACACACGGCGCCTTATTTAGGACACAACAAAACTGAATTATAGATTGTTATCTTTAATAAAGAAAGCGAAATAACTAGCTTACTGAACTGTTAACGGTTGGATCGACATAAATCAACTTGTTTTAAATTTATCTAAGTGACAGAATATTAGCACCAAGTTGTTTGTCAGTGATTTCTTAAAAAGTTTGTTCAAGACCGCAAATTTTTAGAAATTCATCCATAAAAGATATAGTTTAATGAAGTTGCAAAAGCCTTTTCAAATAATCATCGCTCCAAGAGGATATCGCTTATTGTTTTAAAATCGTGATATCCCACAAAACCAATGATCAACTCTATCGACTGCAATTCACATAATTGATGGAAATTTTTTGTTGATAATAACGGTCACTGGCACACCGTGGCGGAATCTTCCGCTAAGCGCAAGAAGGCAGAAAAGAACACTCGTTAGGAACACCATACCACTCGTGGTGGACCAACTGTTTACAAACCGAAAAAAAAGTAGTGAAAGTGATAGCGTTGTCCGTGGAGCTGCCTTGCTGCTGGATGCTGGCAAATCGAACAGTGGTTTGCATTGACCGTGCATGGGGATGGGGATATGATTGATTATGGTTTCATGTTTGTTTTTTGGATATATGTTAGTCGCATTGAATATCAAAATACTGCTTAAGTGTTATTTCTATTGTAATATGTAAATGGGTGTTTTGTACTATCCTGGGATACGGTTTTGGTAATGAGTAAAAAAAGAATTTAAATTTTATTCAATGCGGTGTTGTTTTCTAACAATGCATACTAAATTTACAACGGATTAATTCCGACAAAGGATCTCACTTACAGTAATTTTGATCAGACTTGAAATACCACGTTGCTACATATCTCTTTAACCTTTGTTCCCCTTCAATACGATTATCACTGCCATTGCTTGGCTTCACACAGGTGCGGGAAAATCAGCAGTAGGTGTTACTTCCCCCTGGCTGCTTCCGTCAGATCGTTAAATAAAACCCGTTTCTCCAATGGGTAATACTATAATATGCCCCACATTCATTCGATGCTTCCCCTTTGCCCTGAATGGGGGGGGAGTTAGTACCTTCAGTGTTGTTGGTGGTGTAATTCCATTCCGAGCTTTTGAGTTTTGTTTTTGTGTATGTTCTGTGATTCACCCGTTGCCTTGAAAGCACAATGCATGCACGCCAGTGTACGACTACTGAGCAACCTGCTGCCGGGGGTAGTCTTTCAAACGATGCCGCAGTTTGGCAGCTAATACGAGATAATAATAAAAACGACTCGGCACAGCCCAACTAACGAACTGGACGTTGGTGGCGTTCGTAGGGGATGTGTGCGGGTTCGTTTTTTTCCGTCTTTTTTCCGAGGTTTTACTTTTTTCTCGTTGTGCTTTTGTGGGGCTTGACCCGAAAGGGTTTTGGTGAGAGTGAATGCTTTGAATTTCTACGACCGGCCTGTCTATCGGAAGTGCACTCTATTTCCCATGGATTTTCGATATTTCCAGTTCGTTAGCACCACCGTAGTTTTTTTTTTATGAAAGGTGCATCGGTCAAATCATTTTGATGTTATCTTCACCTGGAGTACTAGCTTTTATTTGAGGTGGCGAGTTGTTTGATATTTGAACTTTTATTAATTGACCTCAATCAATCGTGAATTACCTTCGGTCAAACCCTTAATTCAGAGTTCAGACGGCGATTTCAGATGTACTTCTTGGGAGGATGTAGATAACATACCAGACACAGTGTTTTGATAAATCTTGAAGTTTGAAATCGTTCAATAAATTTTCGTGTTAATCTGAACTTCTGAGGAAATATTCAGCAAAATCGGTGATGATTTAGAGGTGCTTGAAGTTAATTTTTTTTTAAGGTCATTAACGGCTTATAATATTTGTAGGGTAATTGATTCTGGTTGGACCTATTCAAAAACTGATGATGGTTGGACCTTTTTTTTCAATCGCTAGCTTAGTCAATCTTCGCTATTTTTTTTTTCAAAAATCACTTTACTATCTTTAAAAAAAAACTCCTTTGGTAAATGACCAACTTTTTGGCATCAATTTAAACGTTTCATTTTGTTTTGTTTTGTATCCGCTATTAGAAAAGCGGATTTTAATCTTCGTTTGCATCGGGAAGCCATTTCCTTATTGTACACACAATTTTGAATGCATTTCGTCAACTGTGGGACCTCGGTAATTACTGTCTGAAGGATCCAGTTTTGACGTTTTTGTATCGATAGATATTGGCAGCCCTAAGTTTGCACCTTTAGAATTGATAAAACGATCCATAAAATATTGAAAAACGTTCCATTAAAAACATCCAAATGATCCATAAAACATCGGAGAAAATCCCTAAAAAAGTGTGGATGATCCATAAAAAATATCAATATTATCAATATTTTATGTGAAATTTAGCAACACAATTGTAAAAATGTACCACTAAATTTCTAAATAATGAGCATTGGAATTGTACGAATTACCCATAAACATATTGCAATTGATCCATAAAACATTCAGCAATGAACCTTAAACTAAAGAAAGTGATCCATAAAAAATCAAGTTTGCACACTTAAAAATATAGGCATGATCCATAAATTAGACGTATATTATTCATGTTTAGGACACTATTTTTTTTTAATTTTGATCCATAAACCTTGAAAAATTGCTCCACTGCTTATCTACTTAGATTTACTGTCCTGCCCGTGTATTTAAGGTAGATGTGCGAAGCGACGGGCAAGCGTCTAGAATTAGATTCCAAAAGAAGATTCTATAATAATATTCTTAAGAAGCATCCTATGGAAGCTTCATTTAGAAACTTTTTAAGAAGCTTATTCTAGACGCTCGCTCATCGTTCTGCTCTTCTGACAAAAAAAAAACACGGGCAGAACAGTAAACCTGAGTAGCTACGCAGTAATGTAGAAATTTTCCAAGGTTTATTGATCAAATTAAAAAACATATGTATATAGACCGAGGGGGGCGATTCTAGTTACGATGCAGGAAAAATTGTGTTTTGTTTCGGCTAGCTGCGTGCACGCTGAGTAGATAGAAATAAGATTGATGACGATTCTGAAGATTTCCTGTAAGAATATGAGGCGCGATGCAAGTAGATGCGAGAAATGAAAGAATATTTTTCGAAGATTGATTCGCTAGTGGTAGATCTGTTGAGCATCTAGAATTGAGATTTGGATGTGTCGCCCCCCTCGATATAGACTATAATTGGAACACACCAAAATAAGCACGTCTACCAACAACTGGAACACCTACCCTAGGTATTATTTATCATTTTTTCTTAAGAAGATTATTATAGAAGCTTCTTTTGGAAGCTAATTCTAGACGCTTGACCATCGATAACATCTACCTAAAAACACGGCAGGACAGTAAATCTAAGTAGTTAAGCAGTAATGGAGCTATTTTTCATGGTTTATGGATAAAAATTAATAATACAGTGTCCACAACGTGAATAATATACGTCTAATTTATGGATCATGGCTGTTCGGAATATCGGGATAACCCTGTACCGCCAAACCCAGTGACAACCCTGTGGGAGATTCAGAGAGCTACGGTAACGGTCGCTGTCAGAAATGACAGACGTCAGGTTTGGTTCAACGGAACTGTGAACTCACAGTTCCGTTGAGCCAAACCTTAGATAGGTCGGAGTATGAACGAGAAAAAAGAGGAAAAGAAGATACAATTCCAAACCATCTAAAAAACGTTTTATTGCTAAATTATTTTAATTGCCTAAATTTGTTAATATACCTATCGTTTAATTAAATTGTAGTTATTTGTAGTGACCTAGCTACCAACAATCAATACGAAACTAACGATTTTAAATTGGCTCACTACTTGACTTGCCTATTGGTCCCAAGCAAATCGATTAACGTACCCCATTCTAGTCAAAATTCTAGTACTACACAATGTTTGAGTTGATTCGCTATGAAAGTTTGACAGGTAAAATGAGGGGTTCGTGGATTTTCTCGTGTTTTATAGGGGTACATCGATAAGCTTGGGACCGAAGATAGTACCAGAGCTTAGCCAAAAAGTTGAGCACATTTCTTCGGGACCTTCTGCTCTTAAAGTTACCTCTATGTAGCTACTGAAGTAGGTTAGTTGGAGGTGGAATTCGTGCAAATATTGAATTTAATAACCCCATATTTGCTTAATCTAGATACTACAATTTGATCCTAAAATCTGGTAACCTACAATTTGTTCCTAAACCCTATATACATGATTTACCCTAAGTAACTAGTAAGTAGCGCATTCTACATCGTTTGCGTGCTTAACTAAAATAATAATTGAATCCCTAAATGCTAAATCTAGCCAAATCTTTGTTGAAAGAGTGACGGAAGATAACTCTCGGTTTGAAAATCTTCCGCTCAGCCTCCTATCGCTTTTCATGGAGGAATTTCTCTTCCTCCAGCGCTTTCTTATTTGCGCTTTACTCCTGCAGCAACTGGTCTAGGGATTCTTCCAGGCTGACCTCATTGGTACTTCCTTTCCCAGATTCGGTTGCGGCATCACTCCTCGCTCTATTATTTCTGCTAGGTGGTTTCTTTGAGACAGACTTCTTGGTTCCTTTTGCCACCTTCAGCATATTTGTGCACTTAGAGCACGTCTACGGAACCTCATTTACAGCTGTTGTCTTACCAGCACAACTATAATGGGTCCAGAAATCGCAGACATCACACTGAACCATATCATCTACGTGGTCATGGCCTTCACAAAGCGTATAGTGGTGTTGATCCCTCTGACATTTTGAGGTTATATCCGATGTTGTTCTTCAAGAATATTCGGATTAATGAAAGCAACTTCCTCAGAGCAGTCTCGTTTTGGACAGCTTGAAGCTGAAATAGGTTTTATTATAAGCATTAAGATTGGTTTTGATTTTATATTAGTTTAATAAAACCTATTTCAGCTTCAAGCTGTCCAAAACGAGACTGCTCTGAGGAAGTTGCTTTCATTAATACGAACATGGCTATATTTTTAAGTGCGCAAACATGATTTTCTATGGATCACTTTCTTTAGTTTAAGGTTCACTGCTGAATGTATTATGGATCAATTGCAATATGTTTATGGGTAATTCGTACAATTTCAATGCTCATTCTTTAGAAATTTAGCGGTACATTTTTACAATTGTGTTGCTAAATTTTACATTAAATATGGATCATATTGATATTTTTTATGGATCATTCACACTTTTTTAAGGATTTTCTCCGAAGTTTTATGGATCATTTGGATGTTTTTTATGGAACGTTTTCCAATATTTTATGGATCATTTATTGGTTTTTATGTTCAAAAGTATGTTTGCCATAGATATTCCCAAAAATGCGGCCAGAGCTTCTATTCTTTCCTAATTGAACAAAGGCTGAAAAGATTTTACGGACAACGCAGTTTCAACCGTTGAAGCTGGTGAAAACAGTGATGAAACGTGTTGGCCAAATCCTACCAACGAAGGTGCGTCTCTTGTTGCAGAAGGCGAGTACATTGGTGAAATGTTCAGACCTGATTCTATTGTCTCCAAAGCAGCAGTCACTAAATCCTCATGCCCGTTGCTGTGTGATAGTTTTAGCCGACAAGATACACACAGTTTCATTTTATCCGTTACCCATTGCATGCCTTTCGAATGTAACAGATACATATTTTTCTAAGTAACGCACAAAGATTTTCTTCTTCCTTTGTGAGTTTCTATTTCAAAGGGATTACAGCAATATGCTTGAACGTTGTAGCACTCTACCTTATCCATGAGTAAGCATGGGAAAATTCATTCACTCTCGCGAGCACTACAGAAATAAAATAGCCATGCTCACCTGCAAACAGATTGATTTTTTTCCAGGGAAATTAATTTCTTAATATATATGTTAAGGTTCAATCAAATTAACTTTACAGAGCCGAGGATTCTTAATTCACTATACAACACATCTTAAAACTATAGTCAAAAGGTACAACACAATAAAAAAAAATATCTTTCGCTATCCAATAAGCCTCCTCCATCAAAACGGGAGCCGCTTCCAGTGGTTTCATTGTATGGCAGCATTGCCAACGGGTGGCAGAGCACTTCCACTGCAGCAATGGACGCAAAACGTCGTCATCACTCACACATTCATCACGAAACGATTGCTTTCCAAAGTCGACGACACATCGACCGAAAGAACTGCTAATGAAGAACAATGAGGAGGACCACACAATGGTTGCCGCCGAGTAAACAGACGACTGAACGACACACATCGAGAGTGGTCTGCTTCACTTGACAGCCGAGTGAACACTGGAACACGTGTTTTTAAAACAAGTATGGTAGAATGGTGCAAAACGCACCGTTTAAGCAAAATCGTCAATTTCTGGCGTATGGAAGATAAAATCAAGGAGAAAGTAATGGTGTATGGTTCATCAACATGTTTTCTACGAAGATCGAGTGATTTCGAACTACAAAACGGTGAATTTTCATGATTATCAAGGTGTTTTATATATCGGTTCCAAAATGATAACGGGGCAAAACGCCTGATTCACGGCGCAGTATGCACGACAACATTAGTACAAGATGCACGACAACAATGGCCAAACCGCACCACAACATTGGGGTAAAATGCACCGCATGATTGAGATTAACCATAACCCCTGCAAGTTGAGAATGTAAAGGCTTGAGGTATTTTAAAAATGATTATTCCTTTATATTACTTCACAAATAAGGTCTGTGATTCATGAAGTAAAACATCTAAAAAATATTCGAAAACTGAATTTGTTCCATTCTTTTGCGATGTATGAGAGGCTGTTAAAAGCTTAATTCGATTTTAACAACTGTGTCATGTTTTGCACAAAATGCTTTTTTTAAAGGAATCTGTAGGTCAATATATCTGTGAAACCTCCAGTTGAAAACAAACGCAATTCGTTACCTGGAAAATGCATCTGAGGAAAAGTTATCATTGGTTTTCTATAAGTGGGCATTTTACCCCAAGGGTGCATTATAGGCTACTTTCCCTTGTATCGAAAAACCGTAGGAAAGTAGTTCCACACAGATTCGCAAACCGTTTCGGATCGATGTTTTTAGAATTACTTGTTATTTTAAACAGTTGTTTATTATGGTCCAACATGCCATTTTACATATTTAGTTCCCTAGTTTTGTACACGTTTAACACTTGAAAAAGGCTCATGCAAAAATGATACACATCAATAGAAAAACGTATATCTCACGAACGATTTGTTTGATCGAGATGGTGTATTGGCCGAAGTTGCGGACAAGTAGTGTGCCTTTCAAGAAAAAATATACTCTGTAAAAAATTATTTTATTATTTACAAAAAAAAATATTAAAAAAAATTAAAATTAATCAAATTGCATATTAAAAAAAATATTTATATTGTAGTTTAGATAACGTGCTACTCACTGACAATGTGTAGTTGCTGGGCAATTCACAGTCATCGAAATTCATCAGAAAGGCTACGAGCACCAGCGAAAGGAACATCGGCAACGAGCTGAGATAGAACAGCAATGGGTAGCTCTTGCCGTGAAGTCGCATATCGAACATCATAGCCACTGAGATTTGTAACGAGATGGCTACAGTTCCAACCAAGGAAGACGTTAAAAAGCAGCCTCACAGCCAGAGAGCCTCGGACAGAACTGTCCCAATCATACCGTTCAGGAAGAGCACCAGAAACTGTTTCCGCGATGGTAGCTCGAACACTTCCGACTGCGAAAAGTTAAGTACGAACAGTAGAGGCCACAGCAACAGCAGATTCCACATTCCGTGTGCTCCTGTCCATGCCGTGGTAGAGGTAACAATAGCTGCAATTTCCAAATCTACGACTGGATGCCTTCCTTCAGATAACAACTTGAGTGCGGTAAAAATCGATAGAACTGTTTCAAACACATCGTCGGTACATGAGCAAGTCGACGATCATCTCTTTTTGCCAGTGTGGTGGAGGGGAACACCCCTCACCATCCCTCTCCAACGGGGGAGTTTGGTAAAGAGAGATGATCAAACTGATTTGTACCGTCCTACAGTTGTCCTTGCTCGCTTTCAACTCTCTATATACAATTTTCACACTGCCGTACTCTAGCGAAACTATCAACTCTATACTTTCATCTCCTCATCTATCGTATAAAAATTACCACTTTAGTCTGTTATTTGAAATTAGAATTTTCAGCTATGCAAATCGTTGACTTCATGCAAAAGTAGTACAAAACATATAGTCAAAGTAAGCTTTTATGCAAGTTGCTCTATAAAGGAACGCTCTACTAATAGAGATGTATCCTGGTGAAATGACAGATTAGAAAAGCTAAGGAAAAAGGCTCGTAAACTATTTAATCGAGCTAAAATAACAGGAAATTGGTGTCACTATAAAGAGGCTTTAACTGACTATAACAAAGAAATTAGAAGATCCAAACGTAAAGATTGGAGACATATGTGTGAAAACATTGAAAGTACTCCTGTTACCACAAAACTTCAAAAAGTCCTTTCTAAGGATCATGCAAACGACTTAGGAGCCTTATAAAAGAAGACGGTTATTTTACCTAAACTACTGAGGTCATTACTCAGTAAATGGATCAAGACAGTCCATGGAGAGTGATGTTTACTAATTCTAAAGTTGTATGGGCCATAGACTCTTTTGAACCACTCAAATCTCCAGGTTTGGATGGAATTTATCCAATTTTAATTCAAAAGTGTAAAACAGTATTGATTCCGGCTTTAGTAAGTTTACTTAAAGCAAGCTTTTTGTTTAGATATATTCCTACAACATGGCGACAAGTTCGAGTAGTGTTTATACCAAAGGCTAAAAATAAAGGCAAGTATTCTCCCAAATCATTCAGACCTATCAGCTTGTTGTCAATTTTCTTTAAATGAATGGAAAAGATAATCGATGAACATATCAAATCTGAAATTCTTCCAAAAATACCAATGAGTAAAGCTCAATTTGATTATCAACCAGGTAGATCAACAATTACAGCGTTACAAACTCTAGTCTCAAAAATCGAAAAATCCTTCGAAGCAAAGGATGTGTTAATGGCTGCCTTTCTTGATATTAAAGGAGCATTTGATAATGCTTCTTTTAAATCAATGAAAATTGCCATGAAAAAAACGTGGGTTTAATTAAAGCGTAATATATTGGATAGTAGAAATGTTATCGAATCGTGAAATATCATCCAATCTTGCAGAGTCAACCATAAAGGTAACAGCCAGGCATGGAAAATCATTTACATTCATTTCGTGCATTCATTTACATTCATTAGCCTCTAAATTTTTTCATCAACAGAATTCCGTAAAGTGATGTATAAACTTTTGTAGGTTTTATAATTAGCTACAACTTTTGTCAGCCATTCAAATCTGTATCTCTTATGCATAATGAACCAGATCATTCTGAACCCACCATTGTTTTTGAGAGAATGTAAATTACTTTCACCGAAAAATAATAACATGTTATGCCCGCTCTTGTTCATCATGCATAAAAGATACAGATTTAAATTATTTACAAAAGTTGTAGTTAATTATACAACCTACAAAAGCTTCAAACATAATTGTACAGAATTCTGTTGATGAAAAAAGTAAGAGGCAAATGAATGCCAATGAATGCAAATGATTTTCCATGCCTGGAACAGCTGCTAAAGGCTGTCCTCAAGGAGACGTTCTCTCTCCACTTCTATGGTCGCTAGTAGTAGATGAGCTTCTTATTAGTCTTGAATCGCTAGGGTTCGAAAATATTGGGTTTGGGGATGATATAGTGATAATTGTCCGCGAAAAATTTGATGAAATCATTTCAAGCAGAATGCAGACGGCATTAAATGTAACTACACTGTGGTGCAAAAATGAATGATTGAGAATAAATCCTGCAAAAACAACGATTGTACCCTTTACAAAAAGACTAAAGGTATTATTTTCAAAACTTTCTTTGAAAGGAACAGAGTTAAAATATTCTTCGGAAGTTCAATACTTAGGAGTAACTTTAGATAGTAAACTCAATTGAAATGTACATTTAGAACAAGTAATAAAAAAGCAACCAATGCTCTTTGGATTAGTAAAAGTCCGTTTGGTAAGAAATGGGGACTCAAACCTTAAAATGTTACATTGGATTTATTCGGCTATAGTAAAACCATGAACAATCTATGCATCACTAGTTTGGTGGCCAAAAACAGTGCAAAAAACAGCCCAAAAAAGACTTGAAAAACTGCAGAGGTTGGCCACTACCTCCATAACTGGAGCAATGCGCAGTTCTCCATCTAAAGCCTTAGAAGCTTTGCTTAATATTTTTCCTTTACATCAATTCATTGAACTGGATGCAATGATGACTGCTCTTAGGCTCAGACGAACAAAAGAGTTCTTTGAAGGAGATCTTAAAAATCATATGAGAATTTTGAAAGAGATTCAATTAAGTTCACTAATATTAAAGAATGAAGATTGTATGTCGAAAACACATGAGTTCAACCATCTATTCAAAGAGGAAGCTCACTGCTCCGAAAAAATAATTACGTTTTTATTTTTCTAATAATATTGGAAAAAGGTATAAAAAATGTAAAAAAAAAAATTAATTTTTTTTCTAATTTTTCATAAGTCTTTATGGCATAAAGTTGGACTCAAAAAACCACAAAACATCGACTTTTCGGTTTTGCTGAGAGTCCTATTTTATTTTTCATCATGAGATAGAAAAATATTTTTACATTTAACTTTTGACAAAAATCTAAGGAAGAAACTGATTTTCTTGGATTTTTGAGAATTTTTCCCAATATTTTTAGAAAAATAAAAACGTACAGAATTTTTTTTTTTCGTGCCGGTTACCTTCACCTTAAACAACACGTAACGACTGGGAGACTTGAGGGCTGTTAATTTGTTCTGAGTCTTTAACATTCTACACGGACGGCTCAAAACAAGATAACAGGGTAGGGGCATGAATAACGGGTCCCGGAATTAACTGTTCTGTAGCAATGGGTAAATGGCCAACAGTATTCCAAGCAGAGATATTTGCGATTCAAGAATGTGAAGAAATATGTTTAAAAAGAAATTATAGGAATGCAAACCTATGCATTTTTTCGAACAGTCAAGCAACATTGAATGCCCTTAAATCAATGATCTACACTTTAAAGTTAGTGTGAGAATGCTATAATCAACTTCAGAAATTGTCCTGTCGTAACAAGGTTAATCTATATTGGGTTCCTGATCATTGGGGCATTGAAGGAAATGAAAAATTTGATCAATTAGCAAAGCTTGGCTCATCCCAGCAATGTATTGGTTCCGAACAGTTTATTGGTCTATCGCCTTCAAATCTGAAAGTGGAATTAAAGAACTGGGAAAAAGCAAGGTACAATCCAATTGGAATAATTCCTCAACAGCCCGGCAATCGAAACGATTCATTGAGTCCAACGTTTTGAGTACGCAAAGGTTACTCAATCTTTCCACACTGGATTAATAACATAGCATTGTCCTAGTCGCTTTTGTAATTGGTAGAGTGAAAGCTCTGAACATTTATTGTGCGATTGCGCTGCACTCTTTAATAAACGATGCAAATTTCTTGATAAAGGACTCACCGTACCTGGAGAAATTAGAACCAGTATACCAAATAAAGTTGTAAACTTCATTCGAAGTGCATTTCCATATTGCGATAATGCCGATGAACAATAATGAAGATCACTCTAAATAGTGATTGATCATCAAAACACACGGCAAACAGTAAAATGTCCACAACACGGAAAAAAAATACAACAAAATTAGAACAACATAGAAACCACAGAAAAAGTTTTGGCACTTCTCTGGGCCATGTACCGCAAATATCAACCTGCATTTACGTTTCTTCATTCCTTTATTTAACGTCGGTCTCTGTTCCGCAATCTAGTGCCAATCACCGATGGACATCAATTGCCATCCATTGACGGCAATCGAATGTGCAAGGAAGGCAGCTTCCACACCTGCGTAGGATATCGCACCCATTCAACACACACATGGGGCTGGGACCAACGGCTTTACTTCAGTTCCGACGGAACGTGACCAGAGACATTTATGCCTCAGAAAAATCCCACCGACCTCGGCTGGGATTGAACCCAGACCCATTGGGGCGAGAAAGCAGTCAAGCTTACCACTACACCACCGACGCCGGTTACCTGCATTTACAGATGCTTAAGATTATGAAACAATGCATCCGACCACGTTCCCACAGCAGCTAACAAAATAGAAATGGGACGCATCGCAGTGAAAATAAGCACTACTTACTCCGCACGATATCTCCTCCATTCTCCTGTACCGTAGGCGGGGGAATTTCGGCTCCATGGCAAACGTAGCAAACAAATGCCACCATCAACACCAGTGTAAACATGTAAAATTTCATGTTGGTGACCCTCAGCAATAACAACCGCTTCGATGCTTCGACGTGGTAAAGCGATACCGGTGTGAGTTTGGTCGCACGTTGTTTTTCAACTCACTATTTCAATGGGATCGCAAGCGAAAAGAACCTGTTAACGCAACAATGAGTAATGAACTGTCCACCGGTTCCGAAATAACGAGTCTGTTTTCACAGATATTTGCACCCGCACTTGGTTCCGCGTTGTACCGTAAATCGGAACAAAAACAGTTAATCCTCGCGAAAAAACACCCCGAGCAATTTCCACTATTCTTAATTTGCCTTTAGCGCCAGGTTTCGCACAACACTATGCACGCTCAACGATTTATGGGCGTCAATTTTCGGCAGCTAACAAAAAGGGATCGAGTTTCAAATTGCCTAACGTAGCGTAAATTTTAGTCACGGCTTTTCTATCTCTCTCGCTCTTCTAGCGACTCAGGTACTACCCTTTCCTCGCGTTTATTATTGGATTGTTGCTGCGGCTGCTCGAATGACGACTGACGAGTGTTTATGAGTAATCAATAGCTTTTATAGAGGCACGATATAGTCACACTATTAACGTTGCGGTGTGGTTTCGCGTCTCACTAGCACCAAATGACTATGACTGTCACGCGTTCGTTTCGAGCTCAACCGTAGCTGATATCAACTTTGCATGAGCGCCTGTTGAAAAAAAATAACATAAACAGCTGAAAGTTCTACTTCGATTTATTCGCCCTGTTTTGACGAAACTTTCGTGAAGCTAATGTTGTTTTCACTTGCACTAATGTGCTTACGGCAAGTTGTGTAGATTAGGATCACTATTGACGGTTAATGCTTTACTCGGAATGGCACTGTCGGTATTCTAGGTTCTAATGATGATTTAACGAGTCGTACATTAGCAGGTTAATATGTTGGTAATCTTTGCTGCCCTTAACAGCATAACTCATACGGGGCTTTTTGACAGAAATGAGTTATCCATTAAAATCGATTGTAAACTACCGGCATTTTACATTGTGCACTAAAAGTTACAAAAGTTGAGTTCAGAAAATATCGTGAAAAATACCAAAGCTAGATTGTCCCATCCATTAGAGCATGTGGAGAAGTGGATTCTCAACCGCTTTTGTCTCAGCATTTATTTATTTTTTAAATACAAGCTCAAATGTCAATAAGCCGAATGCTTTGAAAAAAAAATACAATTGATTTTAATAAGGAAACATTTTTCCCAATTTCTTATGCATTAACTGCTCTAAATAGGCGGCATCATTCCTCCTCTTGCTTTTTTTTACTCTTTATTTATTCCAAAATCAAAATAAATTCCATTTTATTTTAACCTAGGTAACAGTAACTTACCAGCCTTAATTGTTATGATATATCTAAATGTTTTTACATTGTTCCTGCCTTGGCAATTCAGTATTTTAAACAGGTTTTTTAAACCTGCATGTCAGTATAACAATTGATATCTTAAAACTAAAAACTAAAACTAAATCTTATCAAGTTTAAAGGGAATTAATCGTTGCAATTGAGGATTGCAACGATTTTTGCCTGAAATTATTAATTATTTTGTTGGACATTTGTTCTAAAGTCTCAACATTAGAAACTCTATGTACTTCGGTAGTACTGTACCAGGGAGGCAACTTCAAAATCATCTTCAGAACTTTGTTCTGAATCCTTTGAAGTGCTTTTTTCCTGGTAGTGCAACAACTAGACCATATTGGCACAGCTTAAAGCATGGCCGTTCTAAAAACTTGTTTAAATATTAGAAGTTTTTCGTCAGGCAAAGTTTGGATTCCCTGTTTATAAGAGGATACAAACATTTTATATATTTGTTACATTTGGCTTGAATGCCCTCAATGTGATCTTTAAAAGTTCATTAGTTTGACCAGGAAATTGGAACTCCGTTCATAGTGACTATATGACTACTACTAGGTTTCAAAAAGGAAGCTCTAGGCTTATGTGGAAATATTATAAGTTGAGTTTTGGAAGCGTAGGGAGAAATCTTCCATTTTTGTAAATAAGAAGAGAAAATATCTAAACTTTTCTGCAGTCTGCTGCAAATAACACGAAGAATTCTTCCTTTAGCAGAAATGCCTGTGTTATCGGCGAACAAAGATTTGTGGCAACCCTGAGGCAAATCAGGGAGGTCCGAAGTGAAAATGTTATACAATATAGGCCCAAGAATGCCACCCTTAGGAACTCCTGCTCTAACAGGTAGTCGATTAGATTTGGAATTTTGATAATTTACCTGCAGAGTTCTGTTAGTTAAATAATTTTGAACTAATTTCATAATGTAAAGTGGAAAATTAAACTTTTTCAATTTAGCAATCAAACCTTCATGCCAAACACTGTCGAATGCTTTTTCTATGTCTAGAAGAGCAACTCCAGTTGAGTGGCCTTCAGATTTGTTTGAACGAATTAAATTGGTAACTCTTAAGAGTTGATGAGTAGTTGAATGCCCATGGCGAAATCCAAACTGCTCATCTGCAAAAATTGAGTTCGTATTGATGTGAAGCATCATTCTATTTAAAATTATCTTTTCAAAAAGTTTACTTATTGAAGAAAGCAAACTTATTGGACGGTAGCTAGAAGCTTCAGCTGGATTTTTATCCGGCTTCAAAATTGGAACAACTTTTGCATTTTTCCATTTATCAGGAAAGTATGCCAAATGGAAACATCTGTTAAATAATTTTACCAAGAAAGACAAGGTACTCTCTGGGAGTTTTTTGATGAGTATATAGAAAATTCCATCATCACCTGAAGCTTTCATATTATGAAACTTTTTAGTTATAGACCTTACTTCGTCCAAATCAGTCCCCCAAGAATCATCAAAAATATTTTCCCGAGAGAAAATATTCAGATCATCCCGAGCAACGTGATTCTCAATAGGACTAGTAAGACCCAAACTGAAATTATAGGAACTCTCGAATTGCTTAGCAAGTTTCTGAGCTTTTTCCAAATATGTGATCAAAATTTTACCACCTTCTTTAAGCGCGGGAATTGGCTTTTGAGGTTTTTTCAAATTTTTTGTGAGTTTCCAAAAGGGTTTGTAATTCGGGTCTAATTTAGAAACATTATTTTCAAAAACTTTGTTCCTCAGGGCAGAGAATCGTTTTTTAATTTGTTTTTGTAAATCCCGCCAGATAACTTTCATGGCAGGATCGCGTGTTCTTTGATATTGTCTCCTACGGACATTTTTAAGACGGATCAAGAGCTGAAGATCGTCGTCTATTATAATTGAATCGAATTTAACCTCGCATTTTGGTACTGAGGCAGCTCTTGCTTCAACTATAGAAGTAGTCAGAGATTCAAGAGCATAATTAATTTCATCTTTGGTTTGCAAAGGAATGTTTGGATCGAAGTTATATTCCATAAATGTTCGATATGGCTCCCAATCAGCTCTATGGTAATTGAAAGTAGAGCTGTTGGGATTAGACATTATTTCTTGGGATATTTCAAAAGTTACTGGAAGGTGATCAGAAACGTAGCCAGCATGGGTAACCAATTGGGTACAAAGTCGACATGAGTCAGTTAAGACCAAATCAATAGTAGAGGGATTTCTTGCAGCAGAAAAGCATGTTGGGCTGTTTGGATATTAAATAGTGTAATAACCTGCAGAACAATCATCAAACAGAATATTACCATTGGAATTGCTTTGAGCATTATTCCATGAGCGGTGTTTTGCATTTAAATCACCAACAATAAAGAACTTAGACCTATGGCGGGTAAGTTTCTGAAGGTCACCCTTGAGAAAATTCTTTTGCTGGCCGACGCATTGGAATGGCAAATAGGCAGCTATGAGCGTAAGTTGTCCAAATTTTGTTTCAAAAGAAACTCCCAAAGTTTCAAAAACTTTGGTTTCAAATGAAGAAAATTTTTTATGTTTGATTCGTCTATGAATAATGATGGCAACGCCACCACAGGGTCCATCAAGACGATCATTCTATAAATTAAATAATTTGCGTCCTTCTTAACCTTATGGTCAGCTTTAAGGATAGTTTCAGTTATAACGGCAATATGCATCTTTAAGAGATCGAGCATTACAATTTAAAATATTTAATGCTTTAAAATCCATTGCAGAATTTTAAAGTCATGACAATATTGTTTGAAAATTTTACTCCAGTTTGAATAGCATCAAACATGGAGTTAGATTTTATCATATTAGAATCATGTCAATTAATGATTTCTGTAAAAAATCCATTTTAGGAGCAGTAATGCTCCCTAAGTAAAAATTTTCAAAATTTCCGTTAGAATTACGTTGGTTAGTATTTTGATTTCTACCCGTTGCAATAGCAGCATAGGCTGAACATTGTTAGCAGCGAGGGGAGTAGGTATAGATGAAAAATTTGAAGCAGGGGTGATATTTGTACCTACGGGTACGAATGTAGAATTTGATCCTCGCTGACCGTTGTTAACAGCAGAGGAATTGGAGAGTTTCTTCCTGTCACTCAGAACGAGATTGTAGGATCGCTTTGCGAGTCTTGCATTCCCAAAAATTGGATTTATGGTTTTCACCACAATTTGAACATTTAAATTTCTTAGGATCTTCCTTCACAGGGCAGTCGTCCTTTGCGTGAGAGGAATCACCACAATTCATGCATTTAGCTGGCATGTAGCAATTTTTAGTTCCGTAACCCCATCCCTGGCACTTGCGGCACTGGGTGAGGTTTTGGAAATTTCCTCCAGTCTTCCTGAAGTGTTCCCACTTCACTCGGACATGGAGCATAAGGCTAGCTTTTTCCAAGGCCTTAAGGTTATTTAGTTCACTGGACTTGAAGTGAACTAAATAAAAATCATTAGAAATCCCGTTGCGTGAATCGCCAGGACGGGATTTCATTTTCATTTTAATTACTTGGAGTGGCACAACTCCAAATAATTTTTCCAGTTCATCTTTGATCTGATTCAGGGATTCACCACTGGTCAGTCCTTTCATGACAACCTTGAACACACGTTCAGTTTTGGTGTCGTAAGTAAAAAATTTGTGCTGCTTCTCAGTATGATAATTGAGAAGACATTAAAATCCGTCCAAGGTTTCAGCCAATACACGGCATTCACCCCGGCGTCCAATTTGTAGTGAAAATTTAACTTTCACGAAGTTCAAAAGTTCCATGCGAAGAGCATGGAAATCGGAAGTGGTTATCACAATAGGGGGAACCTTTTCCTTCTTGGCATTATGGATCATTCTCATCATCCGTGAGCAAATCAAATTTATTGCTCAAATTAATTTCATCAGAAGGGGGATCAAGAGTTTGCCCCTTTCTTTTGCGTTTAGGCGCCATGGCGGCAGTAAATTTTTATCCAAATCGACTTCCAAGCAGATTACTATAAGAATCTGAAGGATCGAAGAGGAATTTTCCAAATCGATATCCAAGAAGGATTACCTTGGGTAGGGTCCAAACAAGGATCGAAAAGGAATAAGAGTTGAACAAGGTAGAAATTTTTACAGGTTGAGCACTGAAAAGCGCTGTTTAAATTTGTTGTAGCTTTAGGTAGTAGTAATACCATAGAGGTAACTCTAAGACCACTGGGTTCCGAAGAAAATCATTATTATTTTTGGCTCACTCAGTACCAGAACAACGGTCCCAAGCAGTCCCAAGCTATTTCACTCACCCCTGCATGTTCTGCATGAATCCACACACCCCTGATGTTATCTGTCAAACTTTCATAGCGAATCAAAACAAACATAGTGTAGTAATAGAATTTCAACTAGAATAGGGTACGTTAATCGTTTGCTTGGGACCAATAGGCTACTAAAGTGGTGAGCCAATTTAAAATCGTTAGTTTCGTATTGATTGTTGGTAATACTTCCTTCAGCAAAAAGCAAATAGATCCGCACGGCAAGAGAGCACGCTGCGGACTGATTCCTCCTCTTGTTCTCCTCGAACAATGCACACCGTTCAGCCGGATCTTCAATGTGCGAAACATCTAGAATCCTATATGGGTGCTGTGTATAGGGACAAATATCACCACTCACGGAGATCAAGCTACTATCACTTTCGCTGGAGTCGTTTGCGTTCAAATTTGTTCGTAGTGTCCGAGTGGATCGATCTTTGGCGTTTCGTTTCAGTTTTATTGTTTTGCTATTGCTCTGCAATAGGTGTTGGTTTGGGAAGAGAGGGCCACTGCTTACCGTTGACTGCGTACGATTGTTGTTTGTTTGAGTTTTTGGTCTTGTTGATGTTGCTGGTTCCAATGTTCACGCTGTTACTGTTGTTGATGTTTCTATTCTGCGGATCAGTTGGGTGATTATTTTCCTCTTTGTAGTTGCTGTTGTCACCTCAGAGCAACGTTGTTAGGGGTGGGATTTGCGCCCGAAATTACAGCATGTTTTATTTTAACCTGATTCAGGTAGGATACCATCGTAATTTTGTCGTCGACGGTTATGTACGACGGGATGGGGAGAGTAAGCTTTTTTAACTAGTTCGTTTATTTACTAAGCTCAGTCGTGTGTGACACTTTGCGGAGCCAAAAATCAGTAATGTTTGAATTTACATTTTAAACAGCAGTAGTTCTAGGTTAGTATTGGGTACCAATTACTCGTGGCGGGCTCGAGGTTAATGGGTAACAATTTCGATTGGAAGCATCTAGGTAGGAAACAGGTTTCTGAAGCCTCCTTCAGATACTACTCTCGAACGGTTGATCAAATTTTGGCAAGTAGCATAGCAACAGGTGGATAATAAGAGTCTTATTATAAAACAGGGACACAATGGCTGGAAAGTGTGTGGAAAAGAGGGGATGGTCACATCAAACTCTAATATCATACAAACAAAGGAATTCGTAGATCACCTGCATGTAGGGAAGATCACGGGTTCCCAACACATCTCTTACTTCACAGAAGGGTTGTTTACCTCGGGCCAGGGTATAGAGGCGTAATTACCCGGACAATGCCAAACTGCATGATCGATGTCATCATAACCGGTTCTCCACCTACATATATTGCTGTTAGAGTAAGCATTATTTTGACAACTCGCACTCCATTACCAAAGCCTGGAAAATAGCTCTTCCTGACTTCGCTTCTAATGGCTATCACTTCACCACACTGACGCATATGATCAATGATAGCATCATTATCCATGTCGTAAATTGGAATCAAGATCTTCTTCTCCTCGTATGTCATGAAATGATTCAGGTGATGAGCTGAAGCGATTCTTATGTGGCTACTTTTTACCAGTGACATGTTGAGCTGCAGCTTATTGTCCAAGAAATTTTTAATATCCGAGATACACGGTCGCTTCGGAAGAATTGACGTGTCTAACACGACGCAATATGCTCTTAAAGCCCGCATAGCAAAATCAAAAAACACAAAAGATGCTCGAAAATAGTGTATGGTGATAAAACGTCCGATCAGTTAGAGAGATGGATAGCAAATGAACTTTTCTATCGTTATCCTGGGGCAAATTGGCCACTCATTAACGTAAACATAGAAATAAACTTCTGAAAAATTACAAAAATGTTATGTTTTGATTATCTTTTAGGACATTTTTGAAATCGTTAATTTGAAAATACCGATATGGACTGTAATTGACCAACACTTCAATTGCCCTCCAAGAGACTTTCTAGGAGATATTAAATCCTTGGACGAAGTCTATTTTCAGCAGAAATGCCGAAAATTAAGAAATTAAATGGACAAATGTTCGAAATTTATTATTAAACCATTATTAAGGAACTGGATACTGGATCACTTCGCAAAAAAAAAAAACCATTGACTTCTTGATATTCGAAAATTTTTACCGTTATTTATTTAGCTTAAACAATTAGCTTAGTTAAAAATGACAGCCTTGAGAATGCACCTTTCATATTGACAACATAGTCCATAGAATTCAGTTATTTTATAGATCATGCTTAAGTAACAGCTGAAGCTTATTTGGAAGATGCTTTGAATTGGTAATAAGTTTTCTGGCCGAATGTTGGGGGCTCCTTAGCATTCCTGAAATTGCTGAAAATTACAAAAGCATCATATTGCGGGGTTGCTAGTGTAATAGGGTGCTTTCTTGATTATTCATGAACTCTTGATCGCTGGGAATGCTTGTGAATATTTGACGCGAGCAAATGGGTGAACAAGGAGGTAAACGCTTATGATTTTTCATATTTATATGAAAAAATTAAATTTTGAAGTTAATGAAAAATCGCAGCATCCTTTGAAAGTTTGTTTAAATGCTGGGATGTATTGTATGCTATTGAGAGTTAGCTAAATCATATTTAAATTTGTACATTAGCATATACTTATTTTTATAGAATCTCATCAAGGCTATCATTGGAGTCTCAAAATGGAGTGCTGTCACGATTTCTCTCGATAACTATCGCCGAAAAATGTCAACGTAACAACTAAAAACGCAAGGCATAATGATAAATTTACACCTGGTTTACGGTACTTCATCTTAGACTTCTTTTTTTTTTGTATTATAGTCACTTTAACAAACTTTAACACATACTTGTTCGGGTAAGAAATTTTAACTCGTGACCTTTAGGATGAGACACATGGATGCAAATTCCGACCCCATTAGGTGGCAAACTCTCGGATTTGCACCCACTGGCTCTTTCACGTTTATAATGCCTGCATAACATTCCACCCTCACACGCAGACAATTATTTCGATTTTTTAAAGTTCATGGAACATCGTAGAATTTCAGCCAAAATTGTAGAAGTTCAAGGAATTTCCTTGTCAAGGAGTATCGTTGAAGTTCCATAATCTTCCAGGGTTTGCTTGGAAACTTACTGGACGTTTTGGAAAATATTTTTCGCACATATTTTTAGAAAAAATCGTAGAAATGGCTCAGGGTCTTCTTCCCTGAAGTTTGAAGAAGGTAATGGATATTCTGAGATATTGGTGACATTGAGAGAAATTAAAAAACACTATTTATGGAATTTGGAAGAAATTCATGGAACATTGCACTGTGGTCTGAAATGGCATTTAAGCTGTTCATTTTAGGGGGTTGATGTCTTGGTAGAAGTTGTTTGTAATTAATTGATCCTCCGTTTAGTTGAAGTGCTGACTAGGGTGGTCCTCATATAAATTTAAATCAAGAATCAAACATTTTTTGTATTAACTCTAGGTATTGTAGAAACAATTATTTAAAGCAACTTTTCGGTAAACATGATATATCTAACTCTTTATATGACCATGCTTGAACTATTTTGTAGAGTTTTATTAGGGTGTCCCTAAAAGAAATATTTTTGTTTCGAAAGTTTTGAAAAAGCGGGTTTGAAAAGATGTGTAGGTAAAATTATAGCGCACATTTTTGTTCAAGGAAGTATGTTATAATAACTTAATAAATACCTCAAGTAGTGTTTGAATTCCCAGGAACTCCATTCCATAGAAAGAAGTTATAGTGAGTCTCAGACAGTCTTGTAAGCGGTCACGGTAGTCGACACATTTTCTGTGATAATTGACTGCCTTTGTCTCCGACACTTGCAAAACAAGTTATCATAATACAGTACCAAACTAAAATGTCATATGACAGGCTCTGTCATACGACACTGTCGCCGAAGACTGTCACGAATGTATGTATTTTAGTTTTTCTCATAATAAGAGCTGCTGATGGTGTGCTTGTGTGAATTCTGGTTTGATTTACACCAAATTGAGGAATTACAACGAAATCACACATGTCATATGATAGCTATTTTGATAATTTTCTTTTAGCTCGAATGTTATTCTACCACTCGTGTTGTGTGAGAGAGACGACGGTAGAGCATGAGTGTACGAATACAAACAGACTGTCGCGCACGACAACAAAGCGAGTGTAGTAAAAAACGTCAACTGTATAAACCCCTGGTCTCAGAATTTCGGAAAAATTGGTATCGTACTTCCTTATTAAAAAATAATTGACTCGTATTTGTTCATTCCACCAGTAGGGTGACCATTTTCAATCATGTTTGACGTTGAGCGGTTTAGTGAACTTCTCGTGAATTTTTCTTGATATTGATTTAAAATACAGTAGATGTAACCTTTTATTTCAGTCCTATGTGCATATTTTTGCTGCATGGCTTAATTCCTAACTATGTACATTTATTAAATTTGGTTCGTTAATTGCAATCAGATATGAACATTAAATTTCGGATAGAGGATTAGTATGAAATAAAGTATCAGTTTAAAATATCATACTTCTTTAACAATTGGTGGCCCTGGAAAAGGCCGATGATAGTGTTGGCTTGGAGCCATTTGAAAATTATGTTGACGGTGTTGCTATCCTGATGTATTCTATCGCTTGGATAGTAACAATGAATTTTATTTCTTTGTTGACTCTGTGTAGAAATTGGAGGAAATGAAATAAATTAGATTAAATAATCGGGTAAGATGTATGAGTTTCGAACCAATGGTGTGCGGATGACGAGGATTATGAAAAGGGGGTCGCAATTTTTCTATTTTGCACTGTATATGCATTTAGATCAACATCCGAAATCCCACTCTTTGTTTACATATTCTGCTAAAAAAGATACATCCAAAATCTCTCCTTTTTTACATATTCTGCACAAAAAATAGTTTTCGTCCTTTAGAATTAATAACTTTCATAAAAGTGCGAACTTAAATATACAATTAGTGCAGAGGACAAAACCATTTAAAAAAATCCGTTTAAGTTCCACCAGCACCTGCTAAGAATGCTCTATAATTACTGGAACTTTCAAGTTCTTATAACGACTTAAAAATGAGGCTGCTTAGAATTCTATGGACCACCTTCAAGCAAACTGCTTAAGTCACAAATTGCCTTTTATCAGAACTTTTGGTTACTTGGGAACACTGGTGCTATGCACGCCCTGATTGTATTCGTACTCTTATGATCTACCATCGTCTCTCTTACACAACACAAACGGTAGAAAAACATTCGAGCAAAATGAATTTTTTAAATAACTATCATATGACATGTGTGATTTTGCGCTAAATCCTCAATGTGGTGAAAATTAAACCATTTCTGATCGGAAATGTTATTAATAGGACATCGTTGCTTTCCATTTTCATAAATCACAAGCACAACATCAGCAGCTTTTATTATGAGAAAAACTAATAAACATTCATTCTTGACGGTCTTCGGCGACAGTGTCGTATGACAGAGCCTGTCATATGACATTTTATTTTGGTATTCCAATTTGATAGATTGTTTTGCAAGTGTCGGAAGCAAAGGCAGTCGATTATCACAGAAAATGCGTCGACTACGGTGACCGCTTACAAGACTGCTCATGTGCACCCAAAAACATCTTATTCTGACACCTGCAATTCTCATTGACCACGACCTGGAATCCTGCTCTTACAATACAACCAACTACTGAATACCCGTTTACTGAACCACTGCAACGAACCAAGACTACGTCCTAGATACAAATCCGTACTTAACTCTGTAATTAGAGGGGTTAACCTTATGGAACCGCCAAATCCGAAACTAGGGGGGCACCCTACTTGAACCTCCGCCCTTCCAAACTCTGTAACTAGGGGGCTTCTTTCAGGAGCTTCCACACTCTTTTCCTATAGAGACGAACCAGCCAGGTGTTATTATAAAGCTAAACTAAAACTAACTAGGTCTAATAGATCTTCGACAACCCTACCTGGGTGACCTGGGTATACAAACAATACACTTTTCATCTTATTTTCTTCGTAATTTTCTTCTTCTTCTTCTTCTTTTTATTTTAGGCTGTTTACGCTTCTGGAACATGTCCGAGCGGTCGAATTTGATAATGAATTTTCATTGTATTTAATGAGCCACATGATAGGTTTTGGCTCAAGTCAGAATCTAATCTCTTCTCTGAGTACATGAGTCTCGATGCGGTAAATGTGGTCCAAAACCACCACCTGCAATCTCAACATGATCACCAATGATTTTGATTTTGAATGCTCATGTGGGTTGCTGATTTGATGTTGGAGCTTGTAGTTTTTTTGGCGATGTTTGGGATTTTCAATAAATTGTAGCACGAAAACATAATTGCTGATCTGAAAATTCAAACAAATTAAACACGCAAATATCTCAAAAAATAGATCGTATTTCGATAGAACTGTCCTAAACGGGATGAAAACGTTTTTACAACGCTCTTAACTGCTCAACTGAGAGTGACTATTGCCGGCAGCCTCTTTTTCTCCTATAATCTTTCCATTTGAAATGCGAGTTCTATTATCGGAAACTCGAAATCAGCCGTATTGTGAAATACTTATGTTTCATTTGAAGGCAAATCTGGCTGGTTTGTTCAGGCGTCATTCGAAAAAAAAATTATCGGTATATTTTTCCCAATTTATTTTTTTTCTCTACAACTTTGTCTCAAAAGACATTTTGGTCATAAGTGACGTTTTGGTGCTACAATTTATTGAAAATGACAAACACGTCATATTACAAAAAAAAATACAAAATCCAAAAGTTTTATGCAAATCGGAGAAGGTTAAGTTTTTCCGATTCGTCATTTGACGTGGAACTGTTCTCAAAGTAGGAATTCAATCAAATTTTAGTTTTCATCGAAATCACGTAATCCATATCAAATGACTGAAATAATGAAAAACTTTGAGTACATCCTCAAACAAGGCTCCACGATGAGTTTTATTTCAGATAAATGGAAAAACTGTTTATCATTGGATTTAAAATTCCCCGTCTACAATTATAAATTTTTAATATCCTTATCCAATACCACCAGCATTTAATTTTCAGTCGATTTTCCCTCGTCGATTGAAAAATCAACAACAATCCTATAGGTATGCCCGTATGTGAAAATTGTTTTTTAACAGCATGCGCTAGCATTCAGCGAATAGGAAAGACGATCTCGGTTATAAATTTTCATTTGCAGTATCTCATCTCTTTCGCTTGACCGGTGCAATTTCCAGTATCTGACGAGCAGTTTTCCACCCTCTTGGCGCTAACATGCGCTGCTGCCGCCTTCGAACATCATTTATATGAATGTAGCTTTGGACACCACTTCCGCTTCAATTTTGGCCATGGAAGAAGCAGCCATAGCTGATACAAAAAAGAAAACGCATCCACGTGGTAGGTAGGTCCAGTAACAACATCAGAAGAGGTGAGATTGTTTAACACGCTCAGCAGACTGCAGTTTTCCGGATCAATTCTGAACGTACCTATAAAAATCCCGGGGAGGTAAAACCGGCAATGGATTATAAATAACGTAGAAAACTATTAACGCGCGTTAAATTTTCATTGGATTTATGCCCTTGGAGACACAAACGACCACGGATCGTTAAAAAACCAGAGTAGTATTAATGTGAAAAATGCTATTTAAACGTATTGTTCATAAGCTCCATTAGCGATGGCCGGCATTGCGGTAAATTTTTGATGATAATAGCGATTTTCGGTCCGTGCTTGGGTGGGTATATTTATGATTACCACTGGAGCGAGGTGAACCGGAGATTATGTGGAACAAATTGAATTAAATGTTGGGAATTAATATTTCCGTACAATAGTTTTTGGTGGCATGGTGGCAGATAAAGCACTAAATATCGGCGCGTGACAAGCAGAATGCTTCTGCCAGACATATGTTACGACACCAGCAGTCGCAATTTAATTAAACAAATGAAATATTTGATAACGCGCAAAGTGCACTTTTGCGACATCTAAAACGGATGCCATTTTAAAGTAGACGAGTGGGGGAGGAAACGGGTCGACTGCGAAAAACAATGCCAATAAAACCTGACACTGAACCGTAACTGATGTGGCTGCATTTTTCGAAATGAAGCTTTATAATTATAAGGGCATAAAGCAGCTAGGTGTGCAAAAGTGAACTCTTTGCGTAATTATGAATCGAGTTCCAGTTTGATAATGCTTATACATTTTATTTCGCTTTTCTTGTTGGGCAACTTGTCAACGCGATAAACCAGCAGTTTATTTTATTGTTATTTCACTTTTTTATGGTTTTGACAGGTGTTGAGATATATTGGTATTTGCTTTTGCACGAAACTATCATGTGAAAATCAAATTAAAACACCTTTAAATTCTCGCTCGTAAATCAGACATCAACTTTTATTCAAAAGTTATTTTTGATTGCTGGGACTATTCTGTCATTACGCTAATTTGATAGATTCAATCAAATTATTTCCATTGATTGTGCAATAGACTGATGCAAAATTTGAAATTTTCGCTCTACAGTGCTCAAACGGTTTCAAATCAGGTCCTGATTAGCCTCCCAAAATTTAAACTCATTTGGTAAGAAACTGACTTGGCACAAACTATTCGAAGTTTATGTGGAAATTACTATGGGCAAACCGAACTTTTTGTTCATTGTCTTCCACCCATTTTGCATATTGATTTTTTCGAAAATTTCTATAACTATTCTTACGAAAAATTTTCTAAGCTACATCTTTGCTGAATATCGTTTTTCAGCCAAATGTCAAATTAAATTGTTATTAATTGTTTAAGAGATTGATAATCTTATGGCATGATCAAGCAGCTGTTCTGTAGGCAACACTGTATTCTGCAGTGTGACATAGTAGCCATGATATGTGTGCCCTATTATTCGCACCAGAAACACCAATGTTGCCTGCTGAACAGTTGAATGAGCATAATCATAAGACATCAGTGACTTGAATCGTTAATAACTTTTGTTCCTTACATTTGATTGAAAAGTAGTTTTCAACAAAGTTGTAGCTGGGAAAATTTTCTACAACTACTGCTATAATTTTAAAAAGCATAGTGATGTGGTAAATTGTTAGATAGATATTAACAAAAACATAAGTTTTCCCATAGTAATTCCCATATAAACTTGAAATGGTTTGTGGCAAGTGCTTGGAATGGTTTGTGCTTACTAAAGGAGTTCAAATTTTGGGAGGCTAAGCAGGACCCGATTTGGAACCGTTTAAGCACTGTGGAGTGAAAATTTCAAATTTTGCATCAGTCTATTGTGCAAGTTACCTTTTTACCCTTCTTACAAAGAAGGGTATAGATATCACTTGAAAAACCGACTATCGATCCGAGGCCCGGAGGGCCGAGTGTCATATACCATTCGACACAGCTCGACGAGATCGGAACATGTCTGTGTGTGTGTGTGTGTGTGTGTGTGTGTGTGTGTGTGTGTGTGTGTGTGTGTGTGTGTGTGTGTGTGTGTGTGTGTGTGTGTGTGTGTGTGTGTGTGTGTGTGTGTGTGTGTGTGTGTGTGTGTGTGTGTGTGTGTGTGTGTACGTGTGTATGTGTGTATGTGTGTGTGTATGTAACGAAATGAATGCGCTCACGTTTCTCAGCAACCGCTCAACCGATTTGGACAAACTCGGCGCCAAATGATAGGTCTTGGGGTCCCATTGGAACGGTTTTGGAATCGGTGAACCGGTTCCGGAGATATGGCCGGAATAAGATCCGGTGAATATGGGCCTTCACGCTGGATTTAACGGAAAACGTATCCAAACCATCATTCGACACATCAAATTACTACAGAATTCAAAAATAAGATCAATGCAAGTCGTGTTAAGTGTTCCAGACCTTGAATATGAATTGAATTAAAACCCATTAAATCACATTAAAATACGATGATAAGGTGATTGGTAGCCTCACCAAATAGACTACACCCGGATATATTCCGGGTACCCCCAGGCAGTGGCGTAGCGTCACTGGATGACACGGGAGTGGGGGGCTTGGTCACTGATAATGACAATAAAATAAATAAACTTGAATAAGTAAGAAGGGTCTGATCACACCATAGGTGGATAAATTCGGGTTTTTTTAAAAAACTGTAGCACATTTTTCGTGGTTCGACCAGCGTCGAATAGAGTTATTCTATGGCACTACTCTCTCTATCGGTATGAGAGATCATGTGGCTTAGTTCTGGTTCAGAGGCCATGCCGTTAATATACTCAGTTGGCCACACAAAAAAAAAACACATAGAGCACATATGTGCTATATCAACAATATATATTAGGGTGCCAATTATTGCATGGAGAGAAAAAAATTACCCTTGAATTTCCAAAACCGACCACCATGTGCAAAATGCTTATTGCCTCGAAAAAAAAACACCTTGTGAACTTGCCGGGTTACAATCCAGAGCTTGCTTGCACATTTTGTTTCTGCCCTGGTGTTGTTTTTTGGCCGACCCACCTCCCCTTACGTTCGTGATTTTCAATTGATATCGGTTTCTGATGACATCGACGATGTAGGGGGGATGGAGAGCTTTGGCCAGCAGAATCACCGAAAGCTTCTTAAGGGGGGTGGTTTGCACCCGCGAATTCGCTTGCCTTTGCTGGGGAGCACGAAGAGGCGGGAAATCCTCCGTTCTGAATGCTGGGGTTTTGTCCTTCTTGCGTCCTGGTTGATTGTTGCTTGACGCCTGCTTTCGGATGCGTTTGAAGTCCTCGCGTTTGGCGCACTGTCTGTCGGAACATTGATGTGCACCACCACAGTTGGCGCATTTTAAAGCCAAGACTCTGCAGGGCAGTCAGAAGTGGCGTGTTCGTGACCGCAGTTGCTGCAGCGTGGCTTGATGTTGCAGTTGCGGGTACCGTGTCCAAAACTGAGGCATCGCTGGCACTGCGTTACGTCACGATGGCCGCCACGGTATGGCTCCGACCGTACGATGACGGAGAAGATCGATCAGCGACAGCGATTGGGGCTAGCTTGTACCGATTGATTTCAGCTTAGACCATCTTGGGGTAGAAGTTTTGTAGACCCCTGATGACTACCTTGAAGGGCTTCTCACCGGGGATGTCGTGCGTGAAGAATTCTGCCTTGGAATCCTTCAGATATTTTTTTTGGCAGCAGTTTCGTTGTCAACGGCGTCGCCGAAATCACCAATGACGCTGACGTTCGTCGCGGTCCCGTCAACTCGCACCATTGGACTGACCTTGATTTTTCTTCCTCCTCTTAGACCCCTTAATCGTGGCTGAGGTGGTATTCTCTACATCGGTGGGAAGAGTATTGTTTATTGTTGTTTATTGTTGTTTTACATCAACAGGCTGGATGAAGCCCCAATGATTTTAACCTTATCAACTATGGTAAAAAAATACATTCAAGCATGGTAATAACATAAAAAAAAAACATTAAAAAACGTATATCTTATAGTCAATATCTTAACTACTGCCGGCGAAAAACAGGAAAAAACTTTCGACGAAGCGCATCACGGGAGAGATGAAAGTCGAAAACAGATGCAACTCTGTTGAATGTTCTCTGCAGTCCGCAAATCGCACCGTACGCTCCATAATTTGTGCGACGTAGAGGCAGTCTTAGCATAAGGTTATTACGAAGCGGTCGGGGTTGAACATTCAGGTCAATTTGCCTCAGGATAGCCTCACAATATGTCCTTCCTTCCAGGATATCGGCCACGGTTAAGGCTCTGCTTGTGTCTCTTCTAGTCCGGAGAAGTTCTAGGTCGATTAGTTGACAACGGCTTTCGTAACTGGGTAATCGAAACGGATCATTCCAAGGCAATCTACGCAACGCAAAACGAAGAAAGTGACGTTGAACAGATTCAATTCTCTCGGCACCGTTGTAGTAGTTTGGGTTCCAAACCGCTGAACAATACTCAAGCGTCGATCGAACAAGCGAACAATAGAGAGATTTTAGACAGTAAATATCAGTGAAGCTTTTAGCTATCCTAAAAATGAACCCTAAAGTTCTTGACGCCTTATCAACAACATATGCAATGTGTTGCTTGAATGAAAGCTGCGAATCCAAGATCACACCCAAGTCTTTCACCTGATTCACGCGTTCGATTGTCGAGCGGTTGTTGTTTTCGTGAGAACGTAATAGTGGAGCATTTGGCTGGGTTCACTACCATTCTGTTTAACCTGCACCAACTACATTCAGTTGACGTTGTAGAAAGTGACAGTCAGCAATGGAGCAGATTCGTAGGAAGATTTTGAGGTCACCTGCATATGATAACCGAGGAGCTTCGATGACCAGATGCACGTCGTTGAAGTACAGTATAAAAATTAACGGTCCCATGTGGCTTCCCTGAGGTATACCTGATGTGGCGAAGAAGCTAGCTGATCTGCAATCTCCTATGGCAACTTTTAGTTGCCGACCGGTAAGATATGATCGAAACCAACTCAGAAGATTACCGCATACACCGAACCTGCCGAGTTTAGCAATCGCAATAGCATGGTTCAACTTGTCGTATTTAGAGATGAACTAGCCTAAGGCTAAAAATCTCTTAAATAAAGAATTAAAAAAAAAACTTGTCGTATGTTGCGGATAGGTCTGAATAAATAACGTCCGTTTGAACCCGATCCGACATGCTTTCGGTTATATACGATGTGAGACACAGCAGATTGGTAGTTGTAGAGCGGCCGACAGTAAACCCATGTTGATCAGCACTGAAATACTGCTTGCAATGGGACAGCAACGCTTCCATAATCACTAGCTCGAATAGCTTCGAAACGGCACTTAACGATGTAATTCCTCGATAGTTATCCACAGCACGTTTCCTTCCTTTTTTGTAGACGGGAAACATGTGCGCAAATTTCCAGCAAGATGGAAATATGCCACCTGAGAGAGACATTCGGAACAGGCGAAGAAGCGGAATTAGCAAGCTAGCAATATGTCTCTTCAAAAATACAGATGGAACTCCATCAGGTCCCGGATTGCAGGATGAATTGAGCAGAGTCGCGGCCTTAGAAATCATTTCTGCATTAACATCAATTGCACAACGTTTACTGGAACGTTCCTGGCAGCCAGGTTAATATGGTCGTCAGTTAGTGTCTCATTAGTGAATACACTGGCAAACTTTTCGGAAAAAAAGGTGGCATATATCCTGAACAATTCCATAGACGATGGGAGGTCAGATTCCCTGCGTTGCTCGTTCACGTAGTTCCAAAAGGATTTCGGGTGTAGCTTAAGTTTGCGCTGGATGCCTCGTTGGAAACTTGAAAAGCATTCACGACTGACTCGTTGGTACATGTGATTCAGCCTCACATAATGTAGTTTCAGAGGAAGCGTGCGATACTTCGTAAATCTTCTCAATGCTGCTCTCTTGATTGACTTCAGCCTACGTAGCTCTCTCGTCTGCCAGGGAGGGTGAGACACTTTGTGGTGAGTTCTTTTCGGGACGTGTCTGTCAATGACATATGCCAAGACACGTGAAAAGGTTTGCGCTGCAGCCTCAACGTCATCTGGATCAAGGATGTTCTCCCATACCATGCTAGACAATACATCTATGATACTACGGTGGTCAGCTTTACGGAAGTCATAAGAAACCGTAGCAGTATAGTCGCCGAAATCACGCACGAGTTTGTCCTCAACAGTGACAAAGTGACAAAGTGATGTGGAACTAGCTTAGTTAGTGCACAAGAAGCCGAGGAAATTGATGGAGCCCTGTCCTGTGTGCTCACGAAGCAGAGGTCCAAACTACGACCATTTTCGTTAACTACATGGTTAATTTGAGAAAGCGTCGCTGCGCTCAGCATTCTACACTTAGTTTTTTCTACCGAGTTCAGCTGTGCAAATCGCGACAACAATATTTAAGTTTCACTGAGATCTTAACAAAAGTAACATTTGATTGCTGAGTCTCGGATAATGCTTAGCTGAATGTCAGCAAACAAATGAAATGCCGAGATTTGCACAGCCGAGCTCGGTAGAAAAAAAAAACAAAGTGTGTAGATCCAGTTGTGATGCCATCAGACACGAGTTACACATCACAGGCAACGGTTAACGAAGACCTGCAGCTTTTAAGTGTATTCCGCTGATACAAACCATGACTTGTTGACGTATAACAACACAGATTTCAAGTTTCAATAGAAAATTCGAATTTTGTTAAGTTTACTTATCTAGTTAGGTCTCCATACGTTCCGTTTACTCACAAAAGCAGCTCAAGCCTTCTTGATTCGTGCACCTATGCCGCTCTTGGTCCCGCCGTCTGACGCTATCTGGCTGCCAAGATATTGGAAACTTTCGACTATCTCCACTGCTTGCCCCGCTACCGTAAAGTTGGAAGGGTTGTCCGTGTTGACTTTCAACGATTTGGTCTTGTTGACGTTGATGGTGAGACCTGCCACAGAGAGCTTACTCTGCATATCAGAGCGCTATTGTGCTAGTAGTACAACATCATTAGCCAATCGACGTCGTTGAGGTGCTCAATTGTACCTACCGCGTCAGGGCTTCCTGCAGATTTTCGTGATTGAGCCGGTCGAACGCTTTTTGTACACGCAAATCAAACAGTTATTACAATGAATGTTAGTTCTATTTCCTATCATCCTCTGTTCATGAATATCGCAGCAAATGTTAGAAGTTGACCTTGTTGACAATGCAATGATTTTTAATCTTTTTTTTATTCCGTGTTCCATAAACTTCAAATGAATCATTGACCGCTCTTGGAATCACGGGATACCCCCGAGGGATCCTGTAGCAGGGGTCAATTGCGTTTTTACACCAATATATGCCGTATGCACGGGATAAAATCCGATTCCATTTTCTTGAATAAAAAATCATGAAATGAAAAACTTGCCATCTTATGAAATCATAACAATGACTGGAAAACGGCTGGACAATGCGTACCATTGATACTTCGTGTATCTGCAGGTATAAAATAGACCCCACTAGCGGTCCTTAGCCTCTTGTCCAGTAACTCCTATCCCTACCTCCCCGCGGTGCCGGCTGGGGTACGAGTAACCATAGGAAAGATCAGGTAATCAACCCCGGTGGAACCTTGGCCGTATCCTGACAGGGAAAGGGTGGGGGGACTCTTCTCTCCGGAGAGTGCAGTATTCGAGCGTCTGTTCACCATGGAGGTGCGGCTCAAAACGGCGTCTGTTCTCCGTGATAGGAGTGGATGATCAACGTCCTGGTGCTGGACTAACGATTGGAAACTCGGAACATGTAACTGCAAGTCTCTCAATTTCTTGGGAAGCACCCGCATTATTTCTTATTTATTGAGGCTCCGCAAGTTCGACATCGTAGCGCTGCAGGGGGTTTGCTGGAAGGGATCGTCGGTACATACGTATAGGGATGGTTATACCATCTACCAGAGCTGCGGCAATACACATGAGCTGGGTACAGCTTTCATCGTGATGGGCGAAATGCAGAAGCGCGTGATTGGGTGGTGGTCAATCGATAGCAGAATGTGCAAGTTTCTTCAATGTCAGCCTAATCAACGCGCACAGCCCTCACTTAGCAAGTGACGATGACGATAAAGACGCTTTTTACGAGCAGCTGGAACGATAATACGACAGCTGCCCAAGGCATGACGTCAACATCGTCATCGGAGATCTTAACGCTCAAATCGGCCAGGAGGAGGAATTCAGACCGGTTATAGGAAAGTTCAGCGCTTACCAGCTAACGAACGCCAACGGGGAGGGGGAGGAATCTGCTCCCAGGCACCTGAGAAGATAACTCAGGGTGTGGGGATGGGAGAAGTAGCACTCCCGACCCACTAAACCTTACCCTGTGCTCTAGGCCCTTGCCCTCCCCGGAACCGCCTAAAAGCATTACGTCATGGGAGGGGGCCGGTTGCGCTATGGCGCATCACTAAGTGTTACTGCACAGTGAGCAGCTGTGCAGGGCCTTCCTCTTGTTGATCGCTGTTAGTTGTTCGCCTGAGTTATAGAGCAGACGTGATAGCCAGCCAACTGTCCAGGGCCAAACAGGACAGATGTGACCGCTTACCAGCTGCGTGTGCTAAGCACTCTAAGAACCCGGTGTCACTCCTGCCTTTGCACAACGAGGGTTTGTGCAGGGCTTATGAACCTCCTGGGACGAGCTGGATGGGGTTCCAGCGTCCTTACTCTGCGGTAGTTCGTTTAGCCGCAATATCTCTCCCTTGGGTTCAATAATTAACGTTTCCAGGGCACAGCACGAGGAGGCGAACTACAACATGCCCCACGCTAACGGCCTTAGACTCATCGATTTTGTCGCCTCTAAAAACATGGCCATACGTAGTATCTACTTCCAGCATAGCCTCCCATATCGGTACACCTGGAGATCACCGCAGCAGACAGAATCGCAAATCGACCACGATTTGATCGATGAAAGGAACTTCTCGGATGTGATCGACGTCAGGACCTATCGCGGCGCAAATATCGATTCGAACCACTACCTTTTAATGGTCAAGGTGCGCCAAAACTATCCGTTGCCAACAACATTCGGTACCGACGCCCGCCACGGTACAATCTGGAGCGACTGAAGCTGCCCGAAGTCGCAACTGAGTACGTGCAATGCCTCGAAGCAGCGTTGCCGGATGAGGGAGAGCTCACCGAAGCCTCTCTTGAGGACTGCTGGAGCAACGTGAGAGCAGCCATTAACAGGGCTGCTGAAGGCGCCGTTGGGTTCGTGGAGGGGAAACGACGGAACGATTGGTTCGACGAAGCGTGTCAGACGGTTTTGGACGAGAAGAACGCAGCGCGGGCGGTGATGCTGCAGCAAGGAACCCGTCATAATGTGGAGCGATATAAACAGAAGCGAAGACCTGGATAAGAAGCTCCGCTTCTAAGAGCTGGAGTGCGAAGAAATGGAGCAGCTGTTTCGTTCTCAAGAAACACACAAGTTCTACAAGAAACTCAACGCATCCCGCCAAGGCTTTGTGCCGCGAGCCGAAATGTGTCGGGATAAGGATAGACGAACGTGAGGTGAAAGGTGGAAGCAGCACTACGATGAGCATCTGAACGGCGCAGCTCCCACGATAGGTGAAGTTAAGGATGCAATCCGACAGCTTAAGAACAACAAAGCAGCTGGGAAAGATGGCATCGGAGCGGAACTTATCAAAATGGGCCCGGATAAGTTGGCCACTTCTCTGCACCGACTAATAGTCAGGATCTGGGATACAGAACAGCTACCGGATGAGTGAAAGGAGGGAGTAATATGCCCAATGTATAAAACAGGCGACAAACTAGAATGTTAGAACTATCGAGCGATCACTATTCTTAACGCGGCCTACAAAGTGCTTTCCCAGATCATCTTTCGCCGTTTATCGCCGCTAGCAAGCAGATTTGTGGGAAGTTATCAAACCGGTTTTGTGGACGGACGATCGACAACGGACCAAATCTTTACGTTGCGGCAGATCCTACAAAAGTGTCGTGAGTATCAAGTCCCTACGCACCACCTATTCATCGATTTCAATGGCGCTTATGACCATGAAGAGCTATGGAAGATTATGGACGAGAACGGTTTTCCCGGGAAGCTGACCAGACTGATCATGGCTACGATTGATGGTGTACAGTGCTGCCTGAAGATATTGGGTGCGTTATCGAACTCGTTTGAAAATCGCAAAGGACTGCGATAAGGCGATGGTCTTTCCTGCCTCCTGTTTAATAAGTCCAGCCAGTTCATCTGCTTCGCTGACGACGAGGACATTGTCGGAAGAACGTTTCAGGCCGTGGCAGAGCAGTACACCAGGCTGAAACGTTAAGCAGAGAAGGTTGGATTAAAGGTAAATACGTCTAAGACAACGTATCTGTTAGCTGGTGGAACCGAGCGGAATAGGGCTCGCATAGGCAGAAGCATGACAATCGACGGCGATGAGTTCGAGGTGGTGGATGAATTTGTGTCATTGGTGACGTCGGATAACAACTGCAGCAGAGAATTTCGCCGGTAGTTCTCTACGGGCACGAGACGTGGACGATGCTCAAGGAGAACCTGCAAGCACTGGGTGTTTTCGAACGACGACTGCTTAGGACCATCTTTGGCGGGGTATGTGAGGTGTATGGAGGCGAAGGATGAACCACGAGCTGGCGCAACTCTATGGCGAACCTTGTATCCAGAAAGTAGCGAAAGCTGGACGGGTACGATGGGCGGGCCACGTTTTAAATGGTGTTTGCCTCGAATCCGGCCGGTACAAGACGCAGAGGAGCACAGTGAGCAAGGTGGTTAGACCAAGTGGAGCAGGATCTTGGAAGTATGGGACTGTCAAGAAATTGGAGACAAGCAGCCACGGACCGAGTGAATTTGGCGTAACATTGTGATACAGGTGCAATCCTGAGGGATGTCGGACGAGGATTAGTAAGTAAGTAACAATGATTCATGATTTCATGATGGAAATTAATGATTTAATAATGCAGCGAAATCTTGACCACTACAAGCGTTAAGGCCCAAGCGCAATGACAGCGGAAGCTGAACGGCAGTGGCAGCGGAAAAGCCCGATTTGAGTCAGCCTACTTGTCGGATTGAAAACTAGTTAGAATCAAATCGACTTCGGTTTGGCATCTTGATGTCATTTGTGACAACTGTCAAACGTTTCCGTTTCCGTTCCGCTTCCGCCTTCATTGCGTTTGGGCCTTTACCTGTCAAACCATGTTCACCGCACTACATAGGTATCTCTTATACGCCTTTTGCCTTCTTTCTTATACAAGTACTGATAGTCTAGTGGTCAAAGTAAGGGTTTAATGATCGTAAGGTTCTTGGTTTGATTCCAATGATGTTGGCATACTTGATATGTTCCAATACCCCGGCAAAAATGCAGTAGTTTTTTTTTCTGAAAAACTCATTATTTCTCAAAGTTATATTGGTTACTTATTGAAAAAAAAAAAATGTTCAGGACATGAAAACATCGCCCTACCAAAAATTGGCAATTTCGAGTAATCTCGATCATGCGTGAGTTCTACTGTTTCTGACCAGCAGTTGGTAGCAGTACTATATTGGGTGCCGCTGCATTTAAAAAATGGAATGTGCCATATAAGCACAACCGGGGAATATTTGCTCGCGCGAAACACTGCTTGCGCATTTAATTCGGCTATTTTCAATGGCACCCTAGTGTAGATGCCAACGTTCGCTAGAATATTTTTGTTTTCCAATTTTAAAAACCCATTACTGAATTATTGTGATGATAAAAATGCTGACGAGAGCAACCAAATTGCCATCTACCTCGTAAAAATACAAAACGAAAGCCTACCGAAATCATCCAGGGAAATCTTTTATATTGGGTTCGGAACATTTTATTCCATTCCAACTAACCTTTCACTCAGAGATGGACAAAATCCATTCACTTAAGGCTTGTTGGAGCTTTTCCCGATGCCGTCCCAAAAACCGTCTGGAGTTGAAAGCAAATCAAATTATGCCATTCCCTGTCCGTTGGTAGGTTCTGGATTCTGACTAAAGGGTGATACGGTCAAAATTTGGTCAATATCAACTTGACGTATTTCTTTCAATTTTGCATTTAACAAACCTGAACACCCCTCATTTTGAAGGTGTGTGTGTGTGTAGAATGTTGCTCCTATTTTGATTTTGGAATTCACTCTTCAGTTGTCAAAATGCCGTCCAAGCAAGAAGAGCAGCGTATCAAAATTTTGCTCGCGCATCGCGAAAATCCGAGCTACTCGCACGCAAAGTTGGCAAAATCGCTAAAAGTTGCCAAATCAACCGTTACAAATGTAATTAAAGTGTTTGGGGAACGTTTGTCGACAGCCAGGAAGTCTGGATCGGGGGGAAATCGAAAACCGGAAGCCACTGAGACGACAAAGAGAGTTGCCGGTAGTTTCAAGCGAAACCCCAACCTCTCTCTCCGAGATGCCGCAAATAAGCTGAGTGTATCGTCTACAACCGTGCATCGAGCCAAAAAACGAGCCGGACTATCGACTTACAAGAAGGTAGTGACTCCAAATCGCGATGATAAACAAAATACGACGGCCAAAGCGCGATCCCGGAGGCTGTACACGACGATGCTGACGAAGTTTGACTGCGTGGTAATGGACGACGAAACCTACGTCAAAGCCGACTACAAGCAGCTTCCGGGACAGGAGTTTTATACGGCAAAAGGAAGGGGAAAGGTAGCAGATGTTTTCAAGCACATGAAACTGTCAAAGTTCGCAAAGAAATATCTGGTTTGGCAAGCCATCTGTACCTGTGGCTTGAAAAGCAGCATTTTCATAGCTTCCGGGGCTTTCAACCAAGAAATTTATGTGAAAGAGTGTTTGAATAAACGTCTGCTGCCTTTCCTGAAGAAACACGGTTGTTCCGTACTGTTTTGGCCGGATTAGGCATCTTGCCATTACGGTAAAAAGGTCATGGAGTGGTACGCCGCCAACAACGTGCAGGTGGTTCCCAAGGACAAGAACCCTCCCAACACGCCAGAGCTCCGCCCAATTGAGAAATACTGGGCTATTGTCAAGCGGAACCTAAAGAAGACCAAAAAAAACTGCTAAGGGCGAGCAGCAGTTCAAGGCAAACTGGCTTTCTGCGGCGAAGAAGGTGGACAAGGTGGCTGTACCAAATCTGATGGCAGGGGTCAAGCGTAAGGCCCGGCAATTCGGATTTGGAAAAGCGGAAGCCTAACTGAATATTTTTCCTGAATTTTATACTAATTGAACTTGAAAAAGAAATTTAATTTGATTTTTTAAATAAACGATTTCACCGATTTACACGCGTTTTCCCTTGACCAAATTTTGACCGTATCACCCTTTAAAGCTTTGCTGGAACCAGAGCCGTGTTAGCACATATGTTGTACTAGTGCTGAGAACTCCTTTTTATGGAAGTGAATTCAAATTATGTGAAAGGCGCATCCAGGCACTGTCCACGATAACCATCGACCATCCTCGAATGGAGCATGCGATTATCGAGCAAATAGTGTCTACGAGCGCTGCATAAGCGAATGGAAACCAAAGGTTTGGGATTTAGGCATTATAATGAATTTTACACACCCGTCCATATCCTTCCGTCAGGAGGACATTATTAGTATTTTTTGGGTGGATCAATATTCTAGAATGTTTATGATTGGGGTGAATCGTGATCAGATGCTTGGACCGGTTTCATTCAAATAATGCATGCGCCTATTTGATACCGGTAATGAGATTATGAATCTCGATACTGGCGAGATTATAGATTTTAGAGGCAGTGTATAAACATGAGAGATTGTTTGGGATGATCGTTATATATATTGGTTTTTTGCATGTTTTGGGGAGAATTGACAATGGAGTTTTGATTTCATTATGGTAATTTTAATGTAGATGAATGATGGATGCTCTCCACAAGCAATGTCTGTGATAGTCCCGTGATTATGAAGGATGCCACAGATAGTAGGGATGAGTATAGTCAGCAAATACATGTTCCTAATTCTCCAATCTAAAATGTTTGATTGTTACCTTTATTAATGTCTATATTCCAATGACTACGTATTCGAATCGCTTAATTGAAAAATCCATGGTAAATTCTAAAAAAAATGAAATGGAACATTTATTGAGTTTCGATTCCATCAATGACAATATTTTCATTCTATGAAATCGCAAATTGCATGACGAAACATCATACGCTTCCTTTCTAGTACTCATAGTTATTTCTTTTCGCCCGTTTTTCCATTACACTCATGATAGGTGCTCGTGATTGCTTGCAAATCAAAACTGCTTTCGAATGGAAATATGAAAAGACCTCTTGATGTACGTTCTGGATGTGTCTCTCGATAGCAACCCATATCTGCCTATATCGTATGTTCGGTCCACTCTACGACGAAGATTGGATTCAACTTGAATGTTGAAATGGTGATAAACGAACTACGACAACCCGAGCAAAGCTGAAGATCAAATTGAAATCAAAATTTGCTGTTATGATGTTACTTATTTTGAATACTCCAATTGATCTCATTTTGGTTGACTTAACGGTTAACACAGCAAAAATGAGAGCAAAATTTTACACTGTTGAAGCAAACGGAAAACTAATCTTACTTTCAATGAAATCAATTTGATTACTGATTTTGCATTCATAATGTTTAACTGAATACGGGCCTGGAGTAAATTGTTACCATTCATGTTTCTCAAGCTGAAAGACTTGGGCTCCAATCTCACCCCGGGCAAGTCACGAATGACCTAAAATGTGTTAAACAAATCAAATAAACAATAATCATTAGTTCAACGACAGACGCATTTCAATTAAATTTTAAACAAGACGTAAGCAGCAGAACTTCAAGTTAAGTTGCTTTCATTTAAAAAGTCTTGACTGCATAATGAAAGCACAATATGATATCAGACTTATGTCGCAACATTTGAATTCAAAATGAGTTTTCATTATGATAAGAACTGCACACTTTAATATCGATTTGCTTTCATTTTGTTAACCGACTTTGCTCGGGTACCGGAGTTGAATGGAAAACGTCACCCTTGAGTTGAACTTGGTTTTCCAACTTGATGGCACCGATTGGAACCAACCATGCCAGCCTACCAACGGACGACCGCGGTAAGTTCAATGAGGAATGATTCCCGTTCATTGGAATGACATTTCAATTAAAACAACTGCTCAATCGAAAGTTAAACCGGAGGAACGGCAAATGTCAGTCAGATTCGATGGAATGACTGCAGGATAGATTATATTGTTAAGTTTGGCTGGCTTTTGATGCCACGCATTACATTTATTTGAGCAAGATTTATTGCTTTGATGTCGGCAGTTTATTCTGAAGCGGAACGAGGGCTGGCAAATACGATTTCCACATTTACGGATTAAGGACTGAGTGGAACTAATTGGATTGGGAATGGTTCATGTGAAATCGGTGAATTTATGGCGTTCGAGTAAATTTAATTACGGTACATTTCTCGATAATTATGTCACAAAATAAAAAAAAAAGCTCGTAAATCCCTCAACTGAACCAATGGAATAAATTAATGAAAAAGATTCATAAAGCAACCGTGTGTTATGGGAACCAATTATGATACAATTTGACAAATAATGTATGATCAGTGAAAGTTGTACCAAATGTATTCCAAACAATACAATAAAACCTCTTTACCTACTTATGTTTTGCCGTAGGACTACGTCTGTGATGTCTATATGGGGGTACACTTTGTAAAAACCGAAAATGGAACATGTAACAAAACTATAATTTTTTTGAACATTAATAACTCAGCTGCCCCTGAACCAATTTCAAAAAATAAATATTTCTACGCATCAATAACATGCCTTCGATAGATGATTTTCAACAAGAAACTATTGAAAAAGTGTTGATGTGGAGCATTATCCAAAGTACAAATAAAAAGTGATAATTTTATCACTATTTTCATGAAATAAACGTTCTTCCCAAACCCAGTCGTCATAAAGTCTGGAACGTGCAAAAATTGGTCAACTTCAGATTGGTGTATTTCTGTTAAAAATGCATAAAAAACCTGTAATGCTGCATTTGGAAATTGAGCGTATATACAATGGTTGCTATGATGAGTTTTCACCGTTCGGTCTCCAGTTTTCAAAATGACGTCCAAGCAAGAGGAGCTGAGTGTCAAAATTTTGCTTACGCAGCAAGAGAATTCAACGTTCTCTTACACCAAGTTGGCAAAACTGCTACATGTGGCCAAATCAACCGTGACAAACGTTTTAAAAGTGTTCGGGGAGCGTCTGTAGACCGCCGGGAAGCTTGGAAGCGGTGGCAATCGTAATTCGGACGTGGCAGCGCCGATGAAGAAGGTGGCTGTGAAATATAAGCGGAACCCAAGTAACATTTCAAGTTTTAAAGTGGTTTTATAGCATGCTACAAGTCCAAATCATGGTCTACAGAACCTTCATAAAACCAAAATTGTTACTTGGGAATCCTAACCTCTCCATCCGGGACGTCGCTGGCAAGCTCAATGTCTCCCATACTAATGTGCAGCGGGCCAAGTAACTAGCCGGGTTGTCGACGTTTATGAAGGTGAAGGTGGCGAACCGAGATTACAAACAAAACACGTCGGCAAAGCAGCGGTCCCGAAAGCTCTATACGAATCTGCTCACAAAGTTCGACTGTGTCGTCATGGACGACGAAACTTATGTGAAGGCGGATTTCAAGCAGCTTCCGGGACAGTAGTTTTATACCGCATCAGGAAAAGGTGAGGTGGCTGAAATTTTCAAAACCATCAAACTGTCGAAGTTCCCGAAAAAATATCTCGTCTGGCAGGCCATATGCTCGTGTGGTCTAAAAAGCGGCATTTTCATTACTACGGGAACCATCAATCAAGAGATCTACGTCCAGGAGTGCCTGGAAAAGCGGCTGCTACCATTTCTAAAGCAACATAATAAACCTGTGCTGTTCTGGCCGGACTTGGTGAGCTGCAACTATGGGAAAAAAGGCAATCTAGTGTTACGATGCGAACAACGTGGTTGTGGTACTCAAAGACCACAACCCTCTCAACAGCCCAGAACCCTGCCCTATCGAACGGTATTGGGCCTTGATCAACCGGAATCTCCAACAAACTAATAAATCCATGGAAAACGAGCAGCAGTTTTAATCTACCTGGTGTTCGGTGGCGAATAAGGTCGATGAGAGCACTGTGCAAAATTTAATGGAAGGGTTTGAGTGGAAGGCACGGTAGTTCGGATTTGGCAAACTAAAAGAATAAACGCACATTTTTTCCTTTAAATATATGAATTGAACTTCCAAAAGAAATCTCAGAAGATTTTTGTGATATGAATTTTGACTGAAAGAAACGATTTTTTTGTCGACCAATTTTTGCGCGTGCCAGTCTTTAAGCGTGATTGTTGGGATTTTCTGAGGCATAAAATCTCTGTAAAGCCGTTTTTTTTCCGTGTCGTGCACATTTACCACTGCGACCAGTGTTTTGATCTATTGTGGTGTCTCCTCTTTTAACTGTTTGCCGTATGTTTTGATGATCAACCACTATGTAGAGTGGTCTTTATCATTGATCATCATTGATTATTCCAGTATGGAATTGTGTTTTCGAATGAAGTTTACAACTTTATTGGGTGTTCTGGTCCAAATTTCTTAAGATACGGTGAGTCCTTTATCAAGAAATCTGCATCGTTAATTAAATAGTGCTGCGCAATCACACAATAAATGTTCAAAGCTTTCGCTCTCCAAATTACAAAAGCGACATCTATCGTCGCTAAGCTTTCCAATTTTTTAAATGATATTTACTAGGACAATGTCCTGTTATTGATCCAGTGTAGGTGCTTAAATCTTTTTTGGAAACATTGAGTAACCTTAGCGTACTCAAAACGTTGGGCTTAATGAATCGTTTAGATCGTTGCGGGCTGTTGAGGTATTACTCCAATTGGATTGTACCTTTTTTCCCCAGTTCTTTAATTCCATTTTATTTTGAAGGCGATAGATAAATAAACGGTTCGGGATTATTGCTGGGATGAGCCAAGCTTTGCTAATTGATCAGCTTTTTCATTTCCTTTAATGCCGCAATGACCAGGAACCCAATATAGATTTGCCTTGTTACGACAGGACAATTTGTGAAGTTGATTATAGCATTTCCACACTAACTTTGAAGTGTAGATCATTGATTTAAGGGCATTCAATGCTGCTTGACTGTCCGAAAAAATGCATATATGTATTTGCATTCCTATAATTTCTTTCTGTAAAGCCATTGGTCTCCGGTCCATGAGTTGATGGGTCGGATAGGTAGGGTTCAGGGTGGGAGCTGCCTCCCTAACGTCGGTAGCATTGGTACTCAGTACGAAAAACAAGATCATCGGAAAACAAATCAAGAAAAAAATGTCCAGGTTATTCGGTATTCGGTGCATTACAATAATTCAGCATAATGATGAAAAGATCGATCCTGCAAAGATCGATTCTTCTGTACGGATTAAATCGATGGATCGATTCTAGTGCCATAAATCAAATCGATCCTCCAAGATCGATCTTTTACTTAAGATCGCAAAATCCTAATCCAGGCCAGTCCCACAGGTGGATCGTGAAACAGTTTGGAATTGACTATTTGCCCGTGTCCCGTGTGGTATAAAATAAAAGCAAAGACCATCGACCCCGTAAACGCAAGGAAGGTGAGGAATTACTTCAAGCGCAATCCGAACCTTTCGGTTCGGAAAGTGGCTAAGAAGGTCAATTCTTCCGTCTGGTTCGTCCAGCAGACAATGAAGCGGGCCGGACTTCATGTCGCGCCAGGAAGCAGTACCGCGAGTGGTTGGTGCAGCCGAAATGCATCGTAATGGACGACGAGACGTACATTAAAATGGACACCAAGCAGATCCCCTGCCTGGAGTTTTTTCGTCTGCAAGTCCCGCCTGGATGTTTCGGAGAAGTTCCGAAAGAAGAAGGTCCACAAATTTGCCGAGAAGAACTTAGTGTGGCAGGCGATCTGTGGGTGCATCAAATTCAGCAAGCCGTACATAACGACCTGTACCATCAACGGCCAAATATATAAAGAAGAATGCCTCCAGAAGCGCCTGCTGTCCTTCCTACGGTCCTACGAAGGTGACATTCAATTTTGGCCGGATCTGCCATTACGCGAAAGCGGTGATGGAGTGATTCGAAGCCAACGATGTTGTTTTTGTTGCCGAAGGGGGCAAATCCGCCAAACTCGCCAGAACTTCGCGCAATAGGCGGTAATGAAGGGCATATTCCGGAAAACATGGGAAGGTCCTTAAAAAACGACAAGGATTTGAAGAAAGAGTGCATGAAAGTGTTATGAAAGATGGCGCAACCGTTGCCCAGGATTTAATGGGTAGCGTTAAGTCCAAGGTGCGGGCATTTAGCCTACGAGAGGAGGTTGAATAAACCAACTTTGCAAAAATAAAGCCAATATGTGTTTATTTATTCCCTGAGAGTTTCAAAAATACCCGACTTTAAATGAATTTTTGTCTATTGCATTTTTTTCGAGTACACGCTTTATGCGCGTTCATCTATATGCCATGTATCTCGAGAACGATTAAATATATCACAGTTATGTTTACTTATAGATGCATATGTTTTATTTGAAAAAGTTCACTGTTCGATGTGTTGGACTTAGACCTCTTGTGACACCTTTAAATGTTAACGAAAAAAGCATAATGGGAAAACATGTCCACGAACGATTTTGAAAAATAAGCGTCACTCTAACCAGCACCCATGCTAAAAAATTCAATTCAAAATTTAAAACTGAAATTCAACTAGCAACTCTATTTTTTTTTAATTGAAACTACCTTTCCTGATTATACAGAGCAGGACCAAATAAGTGACGCATGAATTAAGGATCGGATCTTCCAAGAAAAGACAAATGGTTTTAATGTTTCTCTTCTATTCTCTTTATAACATTTTATAGTTTAAATGTACATATATTATATATACATATATTTTTTTTTTGCTTTAACTATTGCCCTTAGTCGCTTCGGAAAGGCATTACAAGCGCCACGCACCTGATTTTCGGGAATTTCATCACATATCTTCTGTATAGTAGCCTTGAATTTTTCTATACCCATTGGCTGCTTGCATACTTGCATGTGCATGTGTTTCCATGATTCTCCATATAGAGAAATCTAGAGGGTTTGCATCTGGCGAAGAAGCTGGCCATTACTCTTTAGGAATGAGATCTGAAAAATTTGCGGTGCACCATGCTTGGGTAATCTTTGCTCCTGAATCCTGCTGGAACACCCATTTGCGGTTACCGAACATCGTTGAAGCATGCTTCTTCAAATGGTATTCCAGAAGCTCTCTTACATAGTAAGCCGCGGTGATTTTCACTCTTTTGTCAATAAAAAACAGTGGTCTTCTGCAGAAATCGCTCCCCACACCATGACATAAGTATGATTTTCCCCTCCGTGCTCCATCTTCTCAACGTCCGGTCGATTAATGTGCGACATATTCCTGCCTTCGTGGTCTCAGCCAATATCTGGTAAGGACGCTTCCCAAGTAACCAAAAGTTCCGCATTCAACACTTCCAAGTTCCATAAAGTTCAAATAAAGTTCCGACAGAACTTTCAAGTTCCATAAAGTTCAAATAAAGTTCCGACAGAACTTTCAAGTTCCATAAAGTTCAAATAAAGTTCCGACAGAACTTTGAAGTTCCATAAAGTTCAAATAAAGTTCCGACAGAACTTTCAAGTTACATAAAGTTCAAATAAAGTTCCGACAGAACTTTCAAGTTCCATAAAGTTCAAATAAAGTTCCGACAGAACTTTCAAGTTCCATAAAGTTCAAATAAAGTTCCAACAGAACTTTCAAGCCACATGAAGCAATCCGCACAAATCTTTTTTTGTAACAAAATTTAATGTACGTAAATATGAAATAATCAGTGGCCCGAATAAATCATAATTCTTATATTTATGCAACATTCTATCCAAAAATAAAAAAAATTAAAATTAAAAAGTAATTTCCTGGATTCGAACCCGTGCATTCGGCATGTGATCTATGATTGCTAACCACTGCGCCACAAGTGTGATGGAATACCATGCGGGCAAACACCAATTTAAATTCATCAAGGTGTTGTGTTTCGTATTCAAGTCAGTCAGCTGGCTCAGAAAACTTCAACAATAGGCGGGACAACAGCTCACTTTTATATATTTCAGATGACGTAGTGGTTCGTGCTGAGACTCTCACGCAGAAGGACTGGGTTGAATTCTTCAAACAGCTCCATTACTACTACTAATGCTTAATCAATACACATTAATACCTGCCTTTAGAAATAGCTTTTATAAAAGTGCGAACTAAATATAGAATTGGTATAGAGGACAAAAAAAAACCTTTTTTAATTTATTTTCTAAAAGTTCCGTTCAAGTTCCGCCAGAGGCTGCTTAGAATGGTCTTCAATTATGGTACCGGAACTTTCAAGTTCTTATAACGACTTAAAAATGAGGCTGCTTAGAATTCTATAGACCACCTTCAACCAAGGTGCTTAAGCCATAAATAGCCTTTTATCAGAACTTTTGGCTACTTGGGTTACCCTCCAAATGCAACTGCAAAATCCTTTTTCTTTTGAAATCCATCTCTAACTGAGGCGCTTCCTTTTAATGTAATATAGCGCACAGTAGTTTCACAGACAAACAGACATAACACATTGAATATTTCTCACTGAAAAACATCGTCGCTACAACATTACCGCCATCTATTGAATACACAGTGGTGGGTAGTACGCTGAACAGATGGCGGTAGTGTGTAAACGTCAAACGCAAGGGAATTGACTATGCGCGCCACAGGTGGCGGTACTACAACCTACGATACTTTTAAATTGACCCTTAAATGCTTATTCTAAGAACAACTTGCGAGTGTTATGTCTGTTTGTCTGTGGTAGTTTGTTCACATTTTAATCAGTCACCCATTCATGTGTTAGCCACCAGATAGCTCTCGCATAATCCAGAAGAACTTTACACTGAAGCAAAAAGTGCGTTAGTTATTTGGGCCTACCCTGTTTATCTATAGATATGTAAATTAGGACCCTAAGAAGCCTAAGTAGTCCGTAAAGCCACGGTGTCAGCAAGCCTGAGGTGGCGGGTCCGATTCCAGGTGTATTATAGTATATTTTTCGGGCTGGACATAGAATATCTTTGTGCTTGGCGAACAATATTCAAATGCATGACATAAAAAACTCTCAATGAATCATATCATTCGAGCAGTTTAAAAGGATGTTTCCTACCACTTAAACTTAACGTGGAACAATATTTTGAAATACTTTGACTATAGGTTTAGTATTACTTCTACGTGAAGTCAACGATTTACATTGTTGAAGATGCTAATTTCAAATAACAGACTAAAGTGGTAATTTTTATACGATAAATGAGGAGATGAAAGTATAGTCAGAGTACGGCAGTGTGAAAATTGCAAATAGAGAGAAGAAAGCGAGCAAGGACAACTTTAGGAAGGTACAAATCGGTTTGATCATCTCTCTTTACCAAACTCCCCCGTTCGAAGGGGTGGTTAGTCTGTTATTTGAAATTAGCATCTTCAACAATTTTGAAATATTTTATTCAAGAGCCTCGTGAAAATAGGGTCATATTTATGCTATGCTTGAAAAATCTGAAATTTCTTGCTTCATTTTCATAAAATTGCTGATAGAAGGTCATCCCAAAACTGCTCGGAAATATGACTGATTATTAACTGCAGTAGCGCTTCAAGAACACTAAGTTTACAGTAGGCGGACGCATGCTTAAGAGCGTCAAAGCCAGCAAAAATAACTATGTAAATAATGATTTTCGGGAAATGATAAAAATGTCATCTTATTTGGAAAATGCATTTCCAAAAAATATACTGATCCAACTTTGTATACAGTATGCAAGATTAATCGTTAGAGTTGATAATGATTGGCTACCCAACTATAACGATTAATTTTGCATATCTGGATCAACAATAGAAAAGGGCCCATCAGCATTTGCAAACAAACCGTTCCAAAGCCCATTCCTCACAAAGCGAAGGCCACCCACGCAAACCAGCACCATCATCGGATAGGGGAAACTTCCACCTACACGATGATGGTGTTGGTATGTGTGGGCGGCCTTTGATTTGTGAGGAATGGGCTTTGGAACGGTTTGTTTACAAATGCTGATGGGCCTTTTTCTATTATTGATCCAGATATTGTCATAATTGTCATAATTTCACTTGTGTTTCAACATTATGCTAACGACACAATTTGACACTTCAGACTTCCCAATGTAAGTAGCCATTGTAGGAAGCTTATGAATGCAATTATACAGTTTCTTTTTGATAAAATCGCGCTCACTACTCACTTCAACGATAACAATCGTCACCGGAACGGAAAACGGAACATTGGTTATGCAATTCAAAGAAATTTCTGTGAAGATTATAATTTGGTTAGGGTAGTTGGGGGCAAGAAGGTCATACGGGGATGGTGGGTGATCGTTCGTTAGGGTATATTACCCATGATTTCAATCTTAATATTTTACAAACTTGTTGAATTTTTTTTCTAATATCATATCCATTAAAACCGTATCAAAATTCACCTATATGTCTGAACAATTTATCTGAATATTTTTTGTATTTTCTCGTAGTAATTAATTCATTTTTCTCGAGCATTATCCCTACGGGGCGGAATGCTCATACCTGGGGTAATACGAGCAGTTCTTTCTTAACGTAACTTATAACTGTTGCTGTCAAAATATTGTCGAAAATTATGGTGCAGAATTTAACGCGTGAATCGAACTGGAAAGCAGCATGATTGCGACCTTTGAAGTTGTAGAGAGTGGCACTTCAGTGTGGCGGGCATCCTTAGTACATCGCATACCCCATTGAAACGTCCACTTGGATTGTTTTCGAATATATTTTTTTCGGTAGAGCAAGAAAACGATCTTTTGGATCTGGCGGAAATAATTGGTATCCCTCATCCGTTCAATAAACTCGTGAATTCAAATTAAATACACGTACCAATTGCTAAAATACCTTATGCTTCCATTTCACATGAGTTCTAACGTTATTTTCTAGCGACAATCTGCCAAAAAAGAGAGTATATCATACTTTACCTATATTGTATATCCTGTATGGCAGACAAGAAGCGACTGCTGCCAACCGTTATGGATGTCTCGGTTGCGTTCGGGCACAGATATCTAATAAACAACACACTTAGAAATAACTATTTTTACACGAGACGTAATCCATCTTTGACGTAAATAATGGAACGTAAACAAACATGTCATGTAAAATTAAGTGTTCCCAAAACGAAACATACGCAACTCGACGAAAAGTACGCTTGATTGTATTGATTTTCTCGTTTCTTTCAACTTATTCTTATGTCATTTGGGCCGCTTGCATGTGTCGGTCTCAGGGCACGGAAATTTACATTACTTTTTCGTAGTGTGAAGATATCCCATTAATCAATTATTTGAACGGTAATGGATACACCACCCTTATGAGATCACAGTACCATATGGTGAGTGCACATTGAAATTGTTAGGAGTCTCCCACCATCTTCACCACCAGGGCTCAATCACTGACAGGTGTCAGTATGACAGATGCCAGGGCGGACATTGATGATCAGTCGAGGGAAGAGGACGATATCATCCTCGATGTTATCATCACTATATTGCGATAGCAAAAATCTCACTTGTTTTGGAATTGCTCCGATTTTCAATAAACATAAACAACGCGCAACAGAAACACTTGAGAAAACAATCACACATCCAAGCTTGAATCATGATGGCCTTGTAATACGTTTTGCTTTCGAGTAAAATATTTTCCAATATTACCATGCATATCTTTATTAATAGTAATTGACGATCTACGAAGCTGTTGCTCAAAATAATCGTTATATGCATAGAAATAAACATGAAAAAACACTCTCTTTAAAGAATTAATCCAGCACTGAGGAAAAGGAACGTAAAAAATCCATAAGAACCACTTATGAATTTTAGCCACATGAAATCGGTATGCAATATAGTGGGTCATCGTTATATGGAAAAACGCAAACTTTACCGCACCAATCGAGAACAACCCTTTTTGATTCCATTTGGAGTCCCAAACAACCGTGCAAAATTCGGGGACGATTGGTTGTAACTCGGATTTCCGCATTGGGTTTGAAATTTGTATGAAAATTAGTATTATTATTATTTATCTTTATTAGGGTGAAAATTAGAATAGGAAAACCAACTTTTTTGCATTTTTATCCCTAGAGACCACAATTTTGCATTAACCGCGCAACTAAGTATGTAAAAATATAGTCCAGAAAGTGCCTAACAAGTCTATGGAAGAAAGTACGGTGCTAGACTGTATTTTAAAAATAGTCATAGCTATTCAAATATTTAGGGTTTGAATTAAACACCAAAATTCCCTTTTTCTGTCAACACTGCCGGTGTACCAATGGGACTCAGATTCCAAACTGAAATAATATCGGTGTTTCTTATCTTACCGATTTGGTATGTTCAGATGAATTATTCAAAAACAATTCCTCTATCTCATATGTGTAGTTGGCGAGGGAGGGGGGGGGGGGTGTTATTATTAATAGTTTCAGTTTGAAATAACTTCGGAGTTTCTTATTTTATCGATTTGGTATGTTCAAGATGAATTTCCTTCCCTTGGCTAGTTTTTGCACCTTGCTGTTGGTAGGCGGGCTTAATTTCATGCTTTATAGTGGAGTGTTGGAGACGGTTGGTTTATGGCCGGCGTTGCTGGCTCATGCCGCGATATAATGGCGGCATGGGCAGGCAATGGGGATTACTAAGCTTCCCCTTTCTGATAAAGGGTGATACGGTCAAAATTTGGTCAATATCAACTTGACGTATTTCTTTCAATTTTGCATTTAAAAAACCTGAACACCCCTCATTTTGAAGGTGTGTGTGTGTAGAATGTTGCTCCTATTTTGATTTTAGAATTCACTCTTCAGTTGTCAAAATGCCGTCCAAGCAAGAAGAGCAGCGTATCAAAATTTTGCTCGCGCATCGCGAAAATCCGAGCTACTCGCACGCAAAGTTGGCAAAATCGCTAAAAGTTGCCAAATCAACCGTTACAAATGTAATTAAAGTGTTTGGGGAACGTTTGTCGACAGCCAGGAAGTCTGGATCGGGGGGAAATCGAAAACCGGAAGCCGCTGAGACGACAAAGAGAGTTGCCGGTAGTTTCAAGCGAAACCCTAGCCTCTCTCTCCGAGATGCCGCAAATAAGCTGGGTGTATCGTCTACAACCGTGCATCGAGCCAAAAAACGAGCCGGACTATCGACTTACAAGAAGGTAGTGACTCCAAATCGCGATGATAAACAAAATACGACGGCCAAAGCACGATCCCGGAGGCTGTACACGACGATGCTGACGAAGTTTGACTGCGTGGTAATGGACGACGAAACCTACGTCAAAGCCGACTACAAGCAGCTTCCGGGACAGTAGTTTTATAGGGCAAAAGGAAGGGGAAAGGTAGCAGATGTTTTCAAGCACATGAAACTGTCAAAGTTCGCAAAGAAATATCTGGTTTGGCAAGCCATCTGTACCTGTGGCTTGAAAAGCAGCATTTTCATAGCTTCCGGGACTGTCAACCAAGAAATTTACGTGAAAGAGTGTTTGAATAAACGTCTGCTGCCTTTCCTGAAGAAACACGGTTGTTCCGTACTGTTTTGGCCGGATTTGGCATCTTGCCATTACGGTAAAAAGGCCATGGAGTGGTACGCCGCCAACAACGTGCAGGTGGTTCCCAAGGACAAGAACCCTCCCAACACGCCAGAGCTCCGCCCAATTGAGAAATACTGGGCTATTGTCAAGCGGAACCTAAAGAAGACCAAAAAAACTGCTAAGGGCGAGCAGCAGTTCAAGGCAAACTGGCTTTCTGCGGCGAAGAAGGTGGACAAGGTGGCTGTACAAAATCTGATGGCAGGGGTCAAGCGTAAGGCCCGGCAATTCGGATTTGGAAAAGCGGAAGCCTAACTGAATATTTTTCCTGAATTTTATACTAATTGAACTTGAAAAAGAAGTTTAATTTGATTTTTTAAATAAACGATTTCACCGATTTACACGCGTTTTCCCTTGACCAAATTTTGACCGTATCACCCTTTAAACCACTGCATGAGAGAACCAAAGATCTAGTCTAACAGTGATAGTATCACACTTGTTACTCCTTTGATTGAGAGCCGCGTCGTAGTACGCTTACGTATAGGCACTGACGTTGGGTGTGATACTGGCGGGTTTTGCCGCAAATCACTCTTATTTTGTTTATTTTTACACAGATAGATTTATTTGGGTTTGCATGGGAATTATACTATTGAAATATTTCAGAAGGTCTTACTGTATGCCGTTTTTAAAACGGAAATTGTTGCAGTGTAAATATTTACTATCCACTTGTCGGTTCCTTTGTTAGTGAGGAGATGTTGTTTGGATTATTAGCAGCTGGGAAATTTTAAATGTCTTTACAAAGCTTTTATTTGAAATATTAAACTGCCATTCGGGCCATCCGCATATGGAAAACACAGAAGTAGTCGTACGAACCAAAAACAGTAGAAAACGGAGACTGTCTTCTCCAGTTTTGTCTCAGACACAGGTACAGTCGGATTTCGCTTGTTGGGCTAACTTTAAGTGGGCTAAGTTTCAGTTGGGCTCCCAAGCCAAACGTCACTTTTAACAGTGATGATTCCTTTTCGAAATTTCGACCAACTTTATTCAAAAACCGGCAAACGAGTGGAATAATGATACAGATTATTTAAATGCTTCCTTAATGGTTGACAACAATATGGCTGAAGGGGGGTGAAGCTAATTTCTGACTTATCAAGAAATCCACCCCAGACCTAGTTCAACAGCAATATTTGCTTCAGGGGATAGAGCCAGGCACGTAGCCATGGGGGGGGGGCTATGGGGCTGAAGCCCCCCCCCCTCCAAATTATTATAATGATGTGAAGAAAAAAAATCTGACCCAAGATAATAGATATCTGTTACCTGTACTGTACAGGAAATAGATATCCATTACCTGGGTAAGGTTTTTTATTTTTCATATTATATTAAAATAATTTATGGACGAGGCTCAGGCCTATAGCCCCCTCTAAAATGAGACTCGGGCTGTATCTATATAGTGTGCATGAACAATTTATGTTTGCAGCGATTCTGTTAAAGATCATGGGACCATCGAGTTTTTATGAAAGATCAGCCTCGTTTCACTTCCGTAGGAACTAGGGTGTAGACCCAATTTGTAGCCTTCTAAACACAATCTGCACTGAACCCCTCTTTTTCAAGCCATACAAAATAGAATGTTTCTACAACAAATGACTTCTTAATTTATTTACCTTTCCATATGTACCATTGGATTTAATAAAGAGTCACACATTGTTTCTATTTAGATTTTAACTCTTTAATTGTTCAAAATTCAAAATAAATTACTTTTCGCTTTAACCCAGGTGCTCAAGCCACCTAGTAACTTATCAGCTGTAATTTTTATGATATAAATCTAAGTGATTTTACATTGTTCCTGCCTTAGAAATTCAGTATTTTAAACAGGTCTTCTTAACCTGCATGTCAGTATAACAATTCACATCAAAACTAAAAACTAAAACTATATCTTATATATGTATAAAGCTAATTAATCGTTGCAATTGAAGATTGCAACGATTTTTCCCTAAAATGATAAATTATTTTGTTGGACATTTCTAGATAGAGCTGGAATTAGAGCATAACAGCTTTTGTAAACAATGGCTTCTCTCGATGATTTTTCGAAAGACATGGCTCTTCCTGGCAAATCAACATTACCATCGAATAGGGGAAGACTTCCCCTACCCGATGGATAAGTTGATTTGTGTAGGGGTGCCTTGAGTTGCTAGAAAACGACGAGAGAATTCATTGTTTACAAAAGCTGTTACGCCCTAATTCCAGCTCTATCTAGATTTGTTCTTAAGTCTCAACATTCAAAATTCTATGTACTTCGGTAGTACTGTACCAGGGAGGCAATTTCAAAATCATCTTGAGAACTTTGTTCTTAATCCTTTGAAGTTCTTTTTTCCTGGTAGTGCAAGATCTAGACCATATTGGCACAGTATAAAGCAGGACCGGTCTAAAAACTTATTCAAATATTAGAAGTTTATTCTTCAGGCAAAGTATGCATTTTCTGTTTATAAAAGGATACAAACATCTTATATATTTATTACATCAATGTGATCTTTCAACACAACCACTTTCAATAGGATTACAATCTAAATATGTGGACCTTATATCGGCTCTTAATCATGCGAACAGTATAATACAGGTTTTTAAGGAGAGACGAGCTGACGCTGAAGCAAAATTTGCTGAAATTTTTAATGCAACCTCAAAGCTGCATATGTCTGTTTTTGAATGCGCAGTTACGACTACATCCACGTGCATCCAAGCAAACAATACGTGCAAATCAATCAGTAGAAACACCAGAGGAATACTATCGAAGAGCAGTTTTCATTCCATGGCTCGATGCATTGATCCAAAACATGATGGGACGTTTCACAAAAAAATGATGACATCCTTCCGGTGTTCCAAATATTTTTGCCTGGTTTTACAGATATTGGAGAGTCATCCCAACTTGACAAACTTAACTGTTATCTCTGTGATTTCACCAGCGTGGTTGCCAGAGTTGCGACCTATCATAATCACGATCGCCAAACAGTTGATGGCAGTAACGCTTTGTACATTCCTATCAATGTGCTCGTCGAAGCTGACCATCCATCAAGTTGACGAAAGAAGTAAAAAGCAACTGGTGAATGTCGTCTTCTGTTGTGATCCATCACCGATCTGGTCATTCCCGACAATCACGACACTCATCTGTGCTCGTTTTGGAGCAGTTGCTGCTTTGCTTGCCTATTTGAGTGTGTTGGTGAGTGAGCCCAACAGCTTCCGTTTCATGTTGCCTGCTTTGTTTGTAACTCACACAGTCGCACCTGCCGAAACGAACTTGGAATGCGTAGGCATTGTTTTCATTTTCTTCTGTCGCTTCGCTTTTTCTCATCATCGTACTGCAGAATTCTTCACTGTTTTCGTTGTGCTTTTCATGATCAGCAGCGAGTGTAACCTTTTGCTAGTGAGCAGCGACCATTACTGGTGATTGTTGTTTGCCATAGCTCTAACTCTCAGAGCGTGACAAAACGATCTGTCAGCGATAGTCGGTTGATGCGAAGACGAGTGTCACGTGAGTGTCATGATGTTTTGCATCACTGGCTGGTTGCAGGTAAAGGTGGAATACGAGCTCTGGTGCCGGACATCCATAAATATTAACAAGAATTTTGAGGCATTTGGGCTGCTTGATAAATGTGACTCGACGTATTTTCCAACAATCAATGTTTTGTTGAAGATTTTGTTGACACTACCGGTCACTACAGCCAGTGTGGAAAGATCTTTCTCCACACTGAAACGAATTAAAACTAATGGGAAACCAGCGACTTTCGGGCTTGGCTATAATATCAATTAACTGCTTAGAGTAAAGCTAGAAGATTACTTTTGTAATAACCAGGTATAATGTCCAGGATATGGCTCTACGTTGTGTTTAATTTGTTGCTCAGATTTTTGGACAGCAGTTTGGAGATCGACAACTGATTCAAATAAAGTAAAAGAATACATTTCTCATTGACTATTTATTACCTCTTTCAGGCAGCACCCTGATCGGCAGTCAAATTGATATAAGTGAGGGTCGAAAAGCATACAGTAAGCCCCCCATATCTAAGTACGCCTATTAAATGGAGCAAATGTTTTTGAATACATCTGAATATACCATCATGACAAGATCAGAAACACCGAAGTTATTGCAGTTTGAAGCCTTACCTCCATTTATATGGGTGAGGGGGGGCGGGGATTTAACTAGCCCCCCCCCCTCATCTCTTAATATGCCTATGAAATTGAAAAATTGTTTTTGAATAATTCATCTGAACATACCAAATCGATAAGATAAGAAACTTCTATTGATATGAGAGACTCCCCCCCCCTCCCCCCTCCGACTACGCATATGAGATAGATCTATTGTTTTTGAATATTTCATCTGAACATACCAAAACGATAAAATAATTAACTTCGAATTTGGAGTCTGACTTTCAGTTGGTGTTGGCAGAAAAATGGATTTTTGGTATTTTATTGGAGACATTGATTGAACAGCTATACCTTTTTTTTTAGGGGCACAATAAATTTTTACCAAAGTTGTTAGGCACTTCTGGGCTATAATTTAACGTATTTAGATGCGTGGTTTGTGCAAAGTTGTGGTCCCTAGTAATAAAGATGCAAAAAAGTAGGTTTTCCCATACTAATTTCCATACAAATTTCAAATGCAATGCGGAAAGCCGGGTTACAACCAATCGTCCCCAAATTTTGCACAGTTTTTTAGGACCCCAAATGGAACCAAAAAAACATTGTTCTGAAAAAATGATCATGATGACCCATCCTACTATGCATTTCATTGAATGCTATACCGTCCGCTTAGTGGTGCAGTTCAACGTTGTCTCGTCACAAACCATTTGGCGCTGTTATCTGTTTCTATAAATTCCAAAGAGTGAACTAACTATTTTCGCAATGGAAACGCTTTATTCATTTCACTTATACAGCCTCAAGCTGAATTAAAATGTTATACGATATGAGGAAACCTTTACTCAACCTCTAAAAATCAAATCTGGCGAACTTAGTCAGCGTTACTTATGGCTGTTGGGACGGTAGTGCCAAAGCTCTTATTGCATATCCATTTACACTTCTATACAGCTGTTATTCTGCTGTTTAGTTGTGTGTGAACTTCAAAGGCGCTTACTCATCCTTTAACCGATTATCCAATAGTCACTGCACATTCAAAGTGTTTTTTATGTTACTTCAAATTCTCATGCCCTTCTACATCAAGATCGCTGAGTAGAGGCTCTATAATAGTGCACATGAATCACTTTTCCTGACTAGTTAATTCAGCTTTGTAAAGAAGCAGAGTAAAAGGTTTAAAACTGCACACGTCTTAAACTAAACCTAGTTGACTGTAAATTAGCTTCCTCCTAAGTAGCGCTAACACAGTTTATTAGTTGAGTACAGGTTGTTTAGTTGTTGAAAAAGAACGTTTGATGTTTATGTTATTCAGCAAGAGTGGTTGGTTGTGTAGTTGATTGCTTCTAATATATTTGCTTCATTACCTCTGTTTTGCAGCTAAAAGTTGAAAGTTGATTAAATATGCATAGAAGTGACATTAGCTTTTATTGGTTGATCTTATTCAGTGCGACTGACAAATTGAATAATGGTTGTGAAAAAGTTGAGTAACCGCTCTCCAAAACTATTTGGCTAGCTATTGCTTGTAGCTGTATCAGCAGCTTTGTTTCTGCTACTTTACAGTACAACGCTGGAAAAGTTGGCATATAAAGCTGAACATGTTAATTGGGTGATTCGGGTGTAAATAAAAGATCATGAAACTCAATCTCACCACAGTTTGAAGATTTTTTTTTCTTTTTTTTTTCCTTTGGATTGGTCTTTTCAGACAGGCTAATTTGAAGAAATTTGCAGCTGGTGAGTTTTGTTTGTTTGATATTACCTAAGAGGAAGAGGAGACAATAGGGCGACTTTTAAGAACCAATTTTATGTCAAACGCGAACCAGTGCGTGATTAGTTGGGCGAACGTATAGAAACGCGAGAATTTTTACAACAGGGAATCTATTTTCTTGTATTTTGACAATCGACTGCGTTGCCCATAATGAAATAGTTTTTGCACGGTCTTTTCAGCGAGAGAAGAAGAACACGTCACAGACAAAAAGAAGCCAGTTGTCTCCTCTTCCTCTTAGGATATTCCGAGCTGCAATATCAAAGTTTGCGATATCAACCCAAGTATCAACCACAGTTGTTTGCTTGTTGATGTTTGCCTAAGAATATCAACCGCGATCTTGTTCTTTGGTGAGATTTGATTTTCAGATATTTTCCCAACACTGTTCCAAAGCATTAGATGATCCCAGGTATCATACAGTTACGAACGTTTCCATGTTTTGAAATATGTTTTTCTTATATGGACCATATTGCCGCCCTCTACCCTATAGTTGATCAATTTGCACTCAATTTTAACCAATGTACAGTTTGCACGTACACCGAACATTCGAAGTTTGAATCTGAATTTGAATAATTAGACACGTTCCATCCAAGTATATTTTAACAAAGCTCCTTCTAATTGGTAAATGTTGAGTACTGTGCTGGCCATAATCTAATAACTGTCTCAAATGAATTAGAAATCAACCATCGAGAGGGAACTGATATGCGATTATGGGTGATGTAAAATCTTACTCGCAGTTGCCATATCAGCTGAACAAATATAACCCGTGTCATAACATTTATTCTCACTATGCATTGTCTTCTGTTCGGTTTTCGTATAGGTCGGTTTACCCTGAGCAATATTCATAAAATCAGAAATCGATAATCGACTGAAAATTATCGGAAAGAGCTACTTGACACGATTCACTGACAGTCGCCCGCGGATAAGAGAATCACTAAGCAGCATCGAGAGAAAATCCCAACAATGGAAAACCATCGGCTAATCTGGTGGAAAATTTTCCACACCACCCTCGCAACGAACGGCAAACACACTTCAAGAGGGCTGGCACTTGTCCTATGCCACGGTTTCCTTCCGCCCCGCTATCCAATAAAAATGTGAAACCCACCATTAAGCTTACAGCAAAAAAAAGCTTGAGAATTTCCATCCAAATGTGTTCATCTTTCCATCAACGGTCGATGGGCTATTTTGAAAAAAAGGTACAAAAAAAGTTCACCAACTCAAGAGCCGTAGCTGATGGTTACCGTTGGTGATTCCCTTGATAAAACTTTGATAGCCGTAGGAGTGGGAGGGGGACATGGTTGGTCATCGAAAATGTATGAGGCGCTAGAAAACTTTCCGCGTATGAGTGTGTGGATACTGAGCTGGGAAGGTTCTTCCGAAATGCCGGGAGGAGATATCATATTTTAAGTTCATCTGATGGTAGGTACGTCGTACAACGTGAAAGCATGTGATACAATGATAATAACGGTGTAATAAAATAAAACTAATAATCCGGTTCCTGCTGGCTGTTGTTATCCCTCTTGAATGGAGTCGGTGCGAAACGGTTTTTTTTTTCCTCCGAGAGTGGTAAAATTTAGATGTTTGATCTCCGGTCAATCTGATGGGATGACATTGGAAGATTTTTCTGGTTGAACTATATTCAAGGTCAAGAGATCAAATATAACATTGAGGCAGTGTAATGTTTAGGAACAGAACATTCATCGCACTGAGGATGGGCATAGCATTTTATTTATTTTTGTTAATGTACGAATATGGGTACGAAAGTGATCCCGTTGACTTCGTACCACTCCAGGACAACATTTGAATAGTGGCACGAAGCTAGATCCGGCCAGAAGATCGTAGGGCTCTCGTGTTGCTTCAACAGAGGAAGCAGACGCTTTTGTAGACACTCCTTGAGGTAGATCTCTCCGTTTACAGTCCCGGTAGTCACGAAAGGCGCACTCCATTTGCAGATCGCTTGCCATATCATGTATTTCTTGGCAAACTTTGAAAGTGTCTGCTTCCTTACTTCCTCCGGACCATCTAACTTTTGCTGGGCGGTGAAGAACAGTAGCCCCGGAAGCTGCCGGAAGTCCACCTTGACGTAAGTCTCATGATCCATGATGAGACAATGAGGCTTCGTCAGCATCTGGGTGTACAGTTTCCGGGCCCGTGACTTTGCCACCGTATTTTGCCGTTCGTCACGATTTGGAGCCTTCTGACAGCAGGTGGTTTTAAAAGGGCTCTTCATGAAGTCAACATTGCATTCTGGTTACACTGGGTTACTGCATGCGAAACCAGCTCCATAAACCGGTTATTATTAATATTACTTTTAATAAACATATCGTTGAAATACCGTTCTACATTCGCTTCTCTTATAAAACTACGCAATTAGAATAAAAGAAATTGATTTTTTTAGGGCACCCAAATTTAAAGCAGAAAAATAATCAATAAAGAGCTAGAAAGATTGTGTCTTCAGCAAAGTTGCTTGACATAATTAGTTCTACAACCAAAAGAACAACTGAAAAATGTACACACCATAACATTAAAAAACATATTAGATTTCTGATTTAAGTTAAAATAAGGACCAACCTAATCGTAATTTTAAAAAATAGAAGGCCCATTAAATTATAAACAACTTCTACGAAGACACTAGCCGCCCCTGAAAAGAAACGGAGTAAACATTTTTCCCCCCGCTAAATTGCCATTTCGGACCATAGTGCATTGTCGGCCACTTGTTTGGAGGAAAATGACAGAATAATATCAGTTAAAATTTTAGCGTAAACACCGAATACCTGTTAGAATAGCACTATTCGGTGTATCACTAGTCACAACGTCGCCACACCATTGGGCGCATAACCTTAAATAAACGGTATGGCGAACGGCGTAGTTTCAAAAAGTGAGACGCGGTATGTTTTGGTGAGAATGGAGACGCTTCCATGCTTCCATCTATTAACGTCTCTTTAAACAAACAACCTTGAAGAGGTGGATATAGTTCATTCAAGACGGCCAAATCGCAACCAGCACCAAGCCGATTAGCATCCCCAGGTAGCGATAATCACGGGCTACTTAGAGTTGGCTATAACCTCTTTGCTCTGTCATCGTCATCACTGACACTAGCGACTTATAAACAATAGTGCATTAGTGACGACGATGATCCCCCGTTCTTGTTCGCATTACTGACGGCAAATATCACCGCCAGCAATCCCACCGGGCACCGCGTGGAGGTAAGAATCGGAGTTCAGGTTCACAGAGGTCGCAAATCGCCGATCAGGGCAGAGCCCAACAACCATTGATAGGCGTTCTTATGCACCTGATTTACCCGGCTAGAGAGAATGGAGACGCGTGATCTTCTTCAACAAACAGAATTTTCAAAGAAAAAAGTTAAGTTCGTAACATATGGCTATATTTGATGAAGTTCGTTTATTTGAAAGTCTCAATCGCGTTAGCTTTACGAAGCCGATAATTAATTGTTTCGTAACAAAATTTACTCAATTCTAGGTCTAGTAGGAGTTCGGCCGAATACTCGCAGCTTACCTGAGGATCGAGGGGTACATTGTCGAAGGATATGATCAGGGGAGGAGCTTGGGGGTTGGGGTTTCATTGTCTCATCTGAGCGTTGTCGCCAGTATATGAAGGATACTGGTAATCAGTTGGCGCCGAACAAAACGTAATAAAGAAAAACAAAAGAAAAAAGATTAAATTCATGTACTAAACATTTGCAGAAACACATAAATAGACTGCATATAGCACCAGAGATTGTGAGTTCCCAACACGTCTTTGATAGGACAAACAATTTCTACCATTTTTAACGTTTTAGAGACTAAACGCAGGCAAAAGAAAGTAGGAATGCCATAAGAAACACTTATGAATTCCAGCCACAAGAAATCAGCATGAATTTCATTGATTTGCCTTATGCAAAATAATGTTGACAAAAAAAATTATGAATCGGAGCACACTGGAACCGAACCATGGACGTTGAGATAACGGAGCTCGTGTGTTGACCACTTTTCGCTTAAAAATGGAATGGCTAAAAGCGCATAAGAGCTACGTTATGTTAGATCCAAAGTCACGAGTTCAAATCTCACCCCAGCACAGCAAAAAATAAGGAATATTACATGACATGTAAACCAAAACCATTTGAAAATAGCATCACTTTAATCTATGTTTTAATTTAATTTTACATTAAAAATCATGCACATAATAAAATCATGATAAAACTCATAAAATTACACGTTTATTCGATTAATTTTCTCTTGCAGTGTAATATCACCACGTAGTGTAAAAACTTATCGAAGAACATCGGATTTTCAATGATAAAACCTATAAATTTACATGCTCGTATCTCAAGCAACACAATTTGTCATAAACGGGTTTACATAACTTATTTATGACAAAACCAGCGGTAAACATTTACGTCTAGTCACTAATATACAACTTATTTATACTGAAAAAAGAGCAAGAGGTGGGATCTATATATAACATATGCTTGACTTGCGCAACTTATTTATGACTATAACGCAACCTACTGTTTTGGACATGTTGTAAATTAATTTCATCCTTCCTACGAATGGAATTTGTTTATCATCAATTTACACAACTTATTCTTCGGAGGAATTTTATCGTGCGAATAAACTGCCTAAACTGAGATTCCGTACTGCAAACATTTATGCGGTTGCAAATTTATGGTAAATCTATACATTCTACTTCTAAAAAACTCATTGGCTCTTAGAAAAAGCTTAATATAATAAATTGAATTGCATAAAATACCCTGGATAAAATTCCCCAACTTTGCAACTAAAACAAATAGAATATCAACTTTCTTTTTAAATTATCTTGTTTTTCTCTTTCACAAAACGTACATGTGATGTTGAAAGTACAAATTAAATGTTTTTTAATTCTATACATTGCTTTATTGGTCAGCCATATTGTAGTGCAGTTTGTAGTATGCATTGAGAAATTTCATAATTGTTATCAAAACATGTTTATAACACGAACAACAAGAACATTACTTGAATCGTATATTGAAGTTATAATTAGGTATGGCAACTCTCAATTGCCTATTTATAGCACTTTTATAACTGATAGTTTTTGATGAAAAATTGCTAGCCTTATATACAACATGTTTTCACATGTCATTTTTGGAAACATGAGTACATCTGAAATATAACTTATTAATAACATGTTATATACATGGATTCATGTTTCTAATAATGACATATGAAAACATGTTGTAAATAAGTCTTGCCAGGTTTCACCAAATACAATCAGTTATAAATGTGTTATAAACTGGTAATTGAGACGTGCAATATCGAATTATAACTTCAAGATAACAAGTGCTTGTCAGTAAGGTTGAATACTTCACAAACAACAATCGAACGAGTCTAAAACAGGATGTTTTAAAAGCAATTAATATATAACTTATTTACAACTGGATTTTTTTATTTTTCATGCAAGATGTTGCAAGTGTTACTTAGGGTAAATTTAAATCAACAAACATTGAGAAAGCTAATATGGCGGACGGACCGATTATTCGATCAGTTTTTTCTCCGCTCGGTTTCTTTTGTTTTGTGCGGTAAGTTTTGGTTATGTGGAACGATTTATCGTACATACGCGCGTCCACAAACAGAAAATGGATGACAGAAAAAATATTGATTAAAGCGGTTTTATACAGAGAGCACTTTAAGTTCGTGCAGAAAATCAAAAATTTTGATATGGAAAAAATAGAAAAACATTCAAAAATGCGTTCAAAAAGCCAAATGCGTGTAATTCTAAATGTTCTGTAGAATTACAAAGTGAGCCCATCTTAAGCCATCCATGTAAAATTCAAGTGACATTTAATTTTACATGCAAGTAAATTTCAAGTCGAGTAAATTTAAAAAGCAATTTAATTTTACATGAATATGCATGCTCTTTTCATGTGCATGGAAATTCATGTAAAATTACAAAATAATTTTAACTGTGCGGACAAGTCACGAATGACCCAAGAATGTTAAAGTGACTATAATAAAAAAAAATTAAAATAAATGTTAGACGAAAATCTTTCATAACTCGGGCCTATCAAATTCATATTTGTCGTTCATAAGTCGAGTCTTATGAAATACTAAAGTCTGCCTCAGTGTAGGTATCTTGGAAGAAGTAGCCTAAAATGATATCATGCATCTTTTGAATTATACACCTGAATAATCATTATGCTAGTATCACACATCCAAATTCTAACTTTTTGCAGTTACGAGATAACGGGTCCAAGTCTTCGATAAAGTTGCAGAGCAGTTAATTTTATGAACAACTAGCTGAGTGTACCCGGCTTTGCTCGGGATTCCATATTTACTTAAGTTCATGTTCTGACTAAAAAAAATCCTATCCTCTTAGTCGCAAGCAATACGAATCATGCTAGTTAAATTAATTAGCAACTGCGAGACTTTATCATCTTTGTTAATTGTAAAGGAATTAATAAATTAACATGCTTCTAGTATCTTTTGTAGCTTGCTGTTATTACGAATCTTGCTGTTATTAGTTCTCTATAAGCAATTATCGGGTTCACACACAAGGACCCGTTCAAATATTACGTAACGCGAAATATTTCATTTTGTATGGTGAAACATTTCATTTTGTATGGAAAATGAAATATTTCACGTTACGTTATACTTGAATGGCCCCCAACACAACTGAACTGTATCTATGTCCTTACCTATACGTGATTTCAAAATTATCGACGGATACTCAAGTGTTTCATGTTATTAGGTACTGCACCGTCGGCGGCTAACCTCAAATTTTGACAGTTTGGTGGTACTGTTTACATAGACTTATCCGACATAGACTTGGTGTCAAAAAAGCCTGCTACAATTAAATATAAAAAATGTAACTCCATTACCATTAGTAGAAAACAAAAGCTACCCGATATAATAGTCACTTTAGGAAACCAGATCGTAGAAAAGTGTGATAGAGTCAGGGATCTAGGTGTTATTTTGGACTCAAAACTTACTTTCACCGATCATTATAACACAATTATTAACAGAGCTAACAACATGCTTGGTTTCATAAAACGTTTCTGCTATAACTTTCACGATCCGTATACGATAAAAACATTGTACATTGCTTATGTGAGATCGATATTAGAATATTGCAGCATAGTTTGGTCACCTTTTTCAATCACACACGAAGAAATAATAGAGTCCGTTCAAAAGCAGTTTCTATTGTATGCACTCCGCAAGTTACGTTGGACTGTATTTCCTCTGCCATCGTACACAGCTCGGTGTATGCTCATAAATATCCAAACATTAAAAAAGCGTCGTGAATTTGCTATGATTTCTTTCGTAAACGATATCGTATCACACCGAATTGATTCAATAGAACTATTGTCATCCTTAAATTTATATACACCATCTAGGCATTTACGAAATAGAAATATATTTGCTACAAATCGTAATCGTACGAATTATGCCAAATTTGGACCCTTGAACCAAATGATGGATACATACATGCATTACCACTGCGATAACATTGACTTTACAATGACAAAAACCAAATTAAAGCAATATTTTAATTCCTCGCATAACGTCAACTAGAAGTAATGTTTTAACTTGTTCTTAATACATATTAGAAAAAATATAAACAAAGACAACATTGTAAAAATAGCACTTAAGACAACAATTGTAAAACGGTCTACATTGATTGACGACAAATAAATAAATAAATAGATATTTTGTTGAGTGGATTTTTTCAATAATTTTTCTTTTCATCGCCTATTTCCTCGTTATTTTTTAAATGAAAACTCGAAACATCAAAAATATTTTTTCGAAAAAAATTCTAAGTCCGGTGAATTTTACCACTGAACTGTCAAAGACTTCATGCGTGACGTCATCTTGTAGTACTCAATTTAAAATTTGCTCGGTGGACTGAGCTGAGGAAAATCATCTTCACGGTGAATAAAAGAGCAGCCGATTTGTTTGACGTAAATAGAACAAAAATGAACACATCAAATCGAAGAGGGATCTCTCGCTGAATCAAGAAAGGCTGAACAGCACAGAAGTCTGAACAGCACAAAAAGCTGAAAAGTACGAATAGCTAAATGCTAAAAACCTGCAAAAAACAGCGAATTAACGTACATCGAAGACCGAAGCTTTAAGTACCTTTTAGTAAACGAATGTTCGTTGCTATACTTCTCTGACTAAAAAAACACGGGAAGGACAATAAATCAGAGAGCAAAGCAGTAGACAAACGTTTTTCAAAGGTTAATGGAGGAAAGAAGCTTATAGTAAATGCATATCTGTCGCTACGCTCCTCTGACTAAAAAAAAACACGGGCATAACAGTAAATCTGAGGGCTACCCAGTAAAAAAGCGTTTCTCAAATGATAGTGAAGATAATATTCTTCTTAAAATGCTTTTAGTAAATGCATGCCCGTCGCTACGCTCCTCTGACTAAAAAAAAAACACGGGCAGGACAGTAAATCTGAGGACTACGCAGTAGAAGAGCATTTTTCAAGGATTATTAGAAAAAAGAAGCTTTAAAGAGAGGCTTTTAATAAACGCATGCCCGTCTCTTTAACCCATTTAACCCAACAGAGAATACCGTTTACTTTTCGAATATGAGGAAAATCGAGAGAAGTATCATTAACCTAGGGCTATACTAAAAGACTGTGTGAAACCTCTCTAGATTTAAATTTAAATCGATTTCTGGCCTGTACACGTCACCTCCTTTCCGAAAATACCCAGATTGTAGGGTATTTGAAATATTTTGGATAACGGAAAGTCTCCATCTGCCAATGATAGATTATCAAATGGCATGGATTCAGGGGCGCTTTTGACGTCACATGACCGCCGATCTTTAAATTCATTCCAGCATCTTGTATTTGGATTTGAGAAAGGACATTTTCTTTCCGACATAAATAAATAAATGATGAAAAAAAATTAATCTGTTTCGCTTCAAAGTGAAACATAGAAAACTCCTCTATAGAGTACAACTTTAAACTTAGCACCTTTATGGCCTCTACCTTTTGGAGGGTCACAATAAAACTACCGTTCCCTATAGATAAAAAAAAGTCGCACATTTTTCAATCGTTCAACATATTGTCAGTGCATTTTTCACGGTATATTATTGGTGGTGTGCAACTTTTTCGTGTCGTGCAAAATTTTTCATTTTACGCAACATTTATTGTGTCGTGCAACATTTTCCATGTCATACAACGTTTTTCGTGTCATGTGACATTTTACATGTTGAGCAATATTTCTCATTCCGAGCAACCGAGTTTTTATTATTTCACGCGAAATAAGTCGTTTCGTGCAACATTTTTCATGTCATGCAACATTTTCCATGGCGTGCAACATTCGTTTTGCCGTTCAACATACCCCGATCGCGCAACATTTTTCAACATATTCATTGCCACGCAGCATTTTTGGTGTCATACAAAAATTTTCATTAAGTTTAAATTTGTTCTGTCATGCAACATTTTTACGTCGTGCAACATTTTCAATATTTCGCAACATGTTTCATGCCGTTTATTATTTTTAATGTCGTGCAACTTTTTTTCTCACGCAACATTTGTTGTGTCGTTAATCATTCTTATGTCGTGAAATAATTTCCATGTTGTGAAATATTTTTCATTTCACGCAACATGTTTCGTGTCGTGTAACAATTGTCATATCATGCAACATTTTTAAAGTTGCGTTATATTTTTCATGTCATGCAACGTTTTCTATATTTTGGAAAAACTGTCGTATCCTGCAACATTTTCATACCTTGCACCATTTTCCATGTCGTGCATCAATTTCCATGTCGTGCAACATTTTTCATGACAAACAACATTTTCTATGTCACGAAACATTTTTATGTAGTACAACTATTAACGTAGCTTAGCATTTGTTATGCTGCGCAGCATTTTTACTTTCGTGCTACATTTTTCATATCGTGCAACATTTTTCATGTCACGCAGCATTTTTTATTTCATGCATCACTTCATGACGGGCAACATTATCTTTATTGCGCAACATTTTGAATGTTGTTTTTTTATGTCGTTCACAATTTTTCATGTATACAACGTGCAACATTCATCATTTCGTTCGAAATTTTTCATATCGTGCCACATTTTTTATGTCGCGAAGCATTTTTCAAGTCGTGTAACAGTTTTCATGTCATGCAACATTTTTCATGCTGCACAACATTTTTCATAACACATAAACACCTCTATTCTGGTTTTTCAACAAATCGGATTCGACATACAAAAAATTTTTTTTTTTGTATGACGGATTCGATTCGTTCGAAAACCAGAATAGAGGTGAAAGTTTTTTTAGGTAGTGCAACATTTTTCTTATCGTACTACAATTTGCAGGTCGTGCAACATTTTTGTTTTGTAACACATTTTAAAAGTCGCGACATTAAATATACCGTGCAACATTTTTCATGTTGCGCAACATTTGTTTCAACACCAACATTTTCTGCGTCGCGCAACATTTATCATGTCACGTAAGTTTTTCATGTCATGCAAATTTTTCATGTCACCCAACATTTTCATGTCACCCAACATTTTCATGTTGTGCAACATTTTTCATGTCACGCAACATTTTTCATATCACGCAACATTTTCATATCGTGCAACATTTTTCAAATCGTGCAACATTTTCCATATCATACAACATTTTTCATGTCACACAACATTTCTCGTATCACGCAACATTTTCGTGCCTTACAAAATTTTTCGTGTCGCGCAACATTTTTCATGTCGTGCAACATTTTTCATGTCATGCAACATTTTTCGTGTCGCGCAACATTTTTCATGTCGTGCAACATTTTTCAGGACGTGCAACATTTTTCTTGTCGTGCAACATTTTTCATGTAGTGCAACATTTTTCATGTCGTGCAACATTTTTCATGTCGTTCAACATTTTTCATGTCGTTCAACATTTTTCTTGTTGCGCAACATTTTTCAGGTCGTGCAACATTCTTCATGTTACGCAACATTTTTCATGTCGTGCAACATTTTTCATGTCATGCAACATTTTTCGTGTCGCGCAACATTTTTCATGTCGTGCAACATTTTTCAGGACGTGCAACATTTTTCTTGTCGTGCAACATTTTTCATGTAGTGCAACATTTTTCATGTCGTGCAACATTTTTCATGTCGTTCAACATTTTTCATGTCGTTCAACATTTTTCTTGTTGCGCAACATTTTTCAGGTCGTGCAACATTCTTCATGTTACGCAACATTTTTCAGGTCATTCAAAATATTTCATACTCGCAACATTTTTCATGTCGTGCAGCATTTTTCGTGTCGCGCAACAATTTGCATGTCGTGCAACATTTTTATGTCATGCAACATTTTTATGTCGTGCAACATTTTTCGTGTCGTGCAACATTTTTCATGTCTTGTAACATTTTACATGTGGTGTAAAGGTACCAAAAATGCAAAAAAAATCGAAGCACGCTATACTTTTGATAGCCCCTCGGCTTAATCTTCGGACCCCCCGTCTTCCCAATCACCCTATAACCATCTTCTTAAAGTGAGGAATACGTATGCCAAGTTTGGTAGAAATCGGTCCATGCGTTCCAGAGTTATTCTGGAACATACATACAAACATACAAACATACAAACATACATCCACTTTTATATATATAGATAGAAGATAGATATAGATAGATAGATAGATTTGTTACAGACAACAGGTTTCTACACCTTAACTCGAAATATGTATATTTGATTTTCTTTTAGGATCACCTTAAAATTGTTTTTTTTTAGTTAATTAGTGCTCTTTTCAAATATGTCAATTCAATTCATCTTGTTCTAAGAAATTTTTGGCATCATTGAAATACACAACTTTGCTGAATACACCAATGCTTTTTATTGACATCAATGTGATAAACAGTCTACATTAGGCTACGATTGTACAAACTTAGCAGGCATTGCATAATAAATCTGGACTTAGATCGTACTTCTAGAGCAAGACAGTTGAGTTTTGTTTAGCACCGTTACATTGGCGATGAGGCAAATTTGAGCTTGTGGAGACGAAACGGATCGAGGTGCAGTTATCAAAGATGTCGATGGTATTGATAAATTTGGTTCATTAACCCAGCATAAGAAAACGGTTAGACTTAAACGAAGGGACATGTTCAGACCGTACAGGTAAAGCAAAACCAAACGAAGGGAACTATGTTCTAGTCTGTTGGGCTTACGGAAAACCCATGGTGACTCAGGGAAACATTTCAGTCCGTACACCTGGTCAAATATCGAAGGGAACTAGCAGTTCTAGCATAGAGGTAACTATAAGACTAGTAAGTCCCGAAGAAACGTGCTCAACTTTTTGGCTCAGCTCTGGTACTATCTGCGGTCCCAAGCTAATCGATTCACCCCTCGAAACATAGGAAAATCCACTAACCTCTCATTTGATCTGTCAAACTTTCACAGCGAATCAAAACAAACATTGTGTAGTTCTAGAATTCCGACTAGAATGGGATACGTTAATCGTTTGCTTGGGACCAATAGGCTAGTCAAGTAGTGAGCCAATTTCAAATCGATAGTTTCGTATTGATTGTTGGTTCTAGTCCGCACATGAGGAACATATCGGCGCTATAGTGCAGGAACCCAAAAGTAGGTAAATCGGAACAAAGTAGTTTTCATTTGGGAGAAACAGCCCTATTGTTGCGGTGCGTTAGAAGCCTATTGTTGTGTATGGAAGTCTCCATACACAAAAATAGGCTTCTAACGTTGCTAACGTACCGCAACAATAGGGTTGTTTCCCCTACTTGTGTGTAATTCGTATGGAATTTTCCATTAGCTTTCAACGCAAAAGTAAGTTAGTTGTACCCAAAAGTAGGTAAATATGGGAACCCACACTTTACTGCCCATGTTGAGTGGTTTTGCTCCTCCGTTTATGACAACAGTAGAAGGAGCAAAGGAGACAAACTAGTCAAAAGTAGGTAAAAGTGAACTGGCCGTTGGGTACATTTTTCTTACCGTGTAGGGAATGCAGTTATATTCTAGTCTGTTCTCAAGATTAAGCGAAAGGGATGCATGAAAAAATCCGCATGTGAAAATGATACGGAATTAAATCCCAGTCCATTTTCAAAGACAAGAAACAGCACTTACATTGTCTTACATTGTACATTGTCAAACTGCGTGATCGATGTCATGATAACCCTTTTCATACCGACAGATGATGCAGTCCCCGAGGTTTATTCTATGGAGATGCGCATCTAGCGAGTAGTGGCTGGACATTGTAAAACGCTGTCCAGACTGGAGAGTTATAACATGTTATAACGGTTGTCAAATAATTGCAACACAGAAACCACCATCAAGATAGCGCTATAACATGTTATAACTCTGTAGTCTGAACTCTGTATAAGTCTATTAATCACGCGAATCAAGTTACGATCTAAACCCAAGCCTTTAAGCCATTAGAAATAATTTAATGTAACCACCGTCCAAGGCTGGTGTAGTGGTAAGCGTGATTACCTCTCACCCCAACAGGCCTGGGTTCAATCCCAGTCGGCGCCGCCGGGATGTTCTGAGGCATAACATCTCTGATCACGCCTACCTTCGGAAGGGAAGTAAAGATCGCTTATTGTGACGCTCTGAAAGCAAAAATTAGCAGATTTTATGAGTCAAACACATCCTTTAAGCCCTCTTCTCGTTACTTACAAGTACAATACATCATTTTATCATCTAATGATTGCATAATTCCGAAAAACATGTTTTTATAGCAAGTGAGTGGAAGCAACCCTGGTTTAAATTAGATTGTTCAGTCAACCCTAACGATGAAAGGGACACCCTAATGGCGAAATAAAATAAAATACGGGTCTAATATTTTTCGATAAGGAATAATATGACCAATTGTTACGAAATTCTAATATACACTCTAACCTCTAAATCTATTAAATTGCTGCAAAAGCACATTCCCCTTCTCTCTTCCAGCAAATATTGCGCAATTCATTCATATCATTGTGCGTTTCAATTTATTCAAATCACTCAACATCCCAAACCGTAAACAAAGCCCACACAAGCGAGTAAACCCGTTGAACCAATAAAGTGGCCCCGACCTTGATAGCAAACCTTCGAGATTCGCAAAAATTTGCCAAGACGCGCCGCCGATTACTCATTTCCACTGCCAAACGTGATTGACTGATTGTTGATTACATTAGACAAGACCAAATGTCAACAAACGCCGCAAAATTCAATCGACGGATGCTCCTACTGAGATCGCTAGATTTCTTCCTGTTGGTTGGGCGGGCACTGGTAATGGAATATAGTCAAAATGCGTCGCCAGGGGGAGATGCGATGATTTAAATTTTGTTATTTTGTTTTGATTAGTTTCCAGTCGATTTGGTTCGCAAGGATGACATTGTGTATCAACTCTCGCAACGGTTACAGTTAGTTAAACATTGATCCGGCTGCATCCCTGGAAGCTGAAATAGTGGTACCGACCGCCACCACCCAACAGGTCGACCACTTACCGGCGTCGTCGTCATCGAATGTTTGTTTTTTATTGATTCTCATCTATCACTGGAGATTGTTATTGGTTATATGACCTAGAGCGCGAACTTCACTGCCAAACAATTTCGCTAAATAGAAGCATCGTTCCCATTCAGCGAATGAGCGAAATTTGAATTTAGAAACAGAGATCTGCGCAAAAACATGGGCTGCTTTAAACAAGCTCGAATTGGAGAAGTCACGTTTCTCTTGATTGCTTTGCTGCGTAGATTGACCTTTTTGACCTGGAAGAATGGAATTTTTCGTTTGCAAATTTAAATTGCGAATTCGTACCTATATGTAGTTCAGTGGTGTGGCGTTAAATGAATTGTTATGGCATACGTTTTGAATGATTTGTTTTGATAGTTTGTTTGTGCAGAATTGAAAATTATGCAATTCGATGAGATGACGCATGGCTGCCTTCTTTCATTTATCAATCATAATAGATCTTGATTACTCAATTGGCGCAAAAACTTTGATATTCCGCTTCTTCTTCTTCTTCTTCTTCTTCTTGATTATCATCATATTAAAGTTTATAAATAACTCCGGAAATACATAACCATAACTTCAAACTTTTAAAGTTCTGTGGCTTCAAGACTGAAGTAAGTTGTCAAGACCTAAGAGGAAGAGGAGACAAAACGGGGGCGAAAACGAACCACTTTGCTGTCAAACGCGAACCAGCTCGTGATTGGCCGATTTGAAGCGCTTAAGATAGAGATATATCTAGAGATAGAGATAGATATAAAGATAAAAGAGTAAGAAGCCAGTTGTCCCCTCTTCCTCTTAGCAATAATAGAGATCTTTTCGATGCATATTTCAAGATTAAAGAAAACCACTCCCCCAATGGGCTAAAATTAGCCAAATCGTGACGGATAACGGTTTTAACCAACATGTTATAGCGATTGACGGTGAAACCATTGACCGGAGACTTCTCTACCGAATTTTGCGGTTTTTCTCAATGTTCAATGTTTTCCTCAGCCATAAGGTGGTGAGGAAGCGGATTCGTCGAAAAATGAACCGCTCAATCTGAAAGACCGCTGCTGGCCTGGATGTGTCGATCGGGACTGCCCACACCATCATGACGAAGGACCTGGGAAACAAGCCGTACAAGAAACGCATTTTAATTGTTTGCTAGCTACTTCACATACGCAAGAGATTATATAGGGGAAAGGGGGGAGAGGTAGCTCATCGATTCTTCCGGTTCGCCTCCTAGCATCGTGCTATAAGGTACCAGGCGATAACCAGGGTAGTTGATCGATAGCTCGATGACGTCATTTCGTTGGCGTCTGCAATGGGAAATTCTCATAGCAGGCGTTGACGATGGGACGTTGTCGAGTTGTTGAATAGCAACTATCGTGGTAACTCACCGATTACCTGTCGATCTGCCAAATTTGGAAAGACGTCTGCATTGAATTGTCTCATATAATAATATTCCGCCCACTATATCACAAGAAATTGCGAGTAGCTGAGTGGAATGGAGATAAGTTAAGCATTGGGTACAGGACCAAGTCTCCCCTGGGTGGTGCCAGAAAATGAGCGCAATAGAATCATCAAGTTGCCATAAGGCACGGAATGAGACTATTGCATGGCTGGGTAGTCAAAGTCTTCCATTCGTTAGTCATTCCAGGTGGATTAGAACAGGTTTAGGTTGGCGTTGGCCAGATTTGGATTTTTCAGATGTAATCCTGGATAGGACCCTGTCATTGAACGTCGCGTGAAAGTGGAACTTAATGAAGGCCTAAGTACTTTTTTGTAGTTTTTAGTTTTCGGATTTGGAAGATCGTCGGTTACAGTGGCCTGCTTACTGAGCAGAAAAACGCGGTCCTAGGTTCTTACATATCAAAGAGATTTATGGTAAAATCGCTTGTGTATCGTGTATTTTGCGCAACTCGTTGTTGTCGTTGGTTCCGGGTTTGAATGGATACACAAATTTGAGCAACGGTATTATGTGATATGAGGGGCTCGGTGGCCTTAGAGCAACCGTTTTTGCTTACTGAGCAGAACATCATGAGTCTAATCTCAGGCCCATCCACATTAAAGATTCGTCAATCGTTTTATTTGTTAATATGACTACATGGTAATAACAGCAACTCGGTGATTAAAAAGGTGCTCGTCTGCCTAGTGGCAAACGTTTTTGCTTACTGAGCAGAAGACCGTGGGTTTAGTCCCAAGCTCCTTCGCGTTATATGATCGTTAGGACATCAATTCAGCTTATCGTTTACCAAAACGAACCCTGCTGCAAACCCAACCCTCTTATCCAACATCCCAGTGATTCCTCGTGGAAGTGCAGAGGTGTTCTCGGCTTCCATCAAAGCGAGTGTCATGTCAACACAATCCTTCCCATTCCTTTCTTGACCTGTGTTCGGGCACGGCCGGCGCTGGTATTGCCTAATTTAAGATCACCAGTTTTTACACATTGAGGATGATTGCTAGTCCCAAGCATCGTCTATTGGTTCTCTGTGTAATTACAGCTGATCTGGCAGTAACAGAGTAGCAACCGTGGGCGGTCAATCAAGCTCAAGCTCAAGCTCAAGTTAGAAGAACTTGAAAGTTCCGGTACCATAATTGAAGAGCATTCTAAGCAGCTTTTGGCGGAACTTGAACGGAACTTTTTGAAAATAACAGGATGGCCAGTGACTTTTCATTTTAAAATTCTCGGTTTTTTTCCCGGTTGAAATCTTAAAAATTTCCCGGTTGTTAATATTCCACAAAAAAACAGAATTGTATGTATTTTTTAAAACGTGGCCAACTGAAAATTTTCGGAGGGTATTAGTGGGAAAAAAGCAAAATTACAGGAAGTATTTTCTAAAGCTGTTTTAAAGTGAAATGTCATTTTTAGCTATATCTCTAAAATTATTTTTTTGGACTACATTTTTTGATTCAGCGCACGATTTTACATGGGAAATGACCAACAACGTGCAAAGTTCAAATAAGCTGTAGACTAGTATAATTATAAAGAAATTATTTAAAATACTTAAAGGGGTTTCTAAATAAAATTTCGAAAGATTTATGCTGTTTTGAATAGAGTTAAAGGAAAACTTTTAATAGAACTTCAAAGAAATCAAAGTCTCCGAATAGGTTCAAGGGAATTCTAAGACGGATTCCAATCAAATTCTTAAGGCTCAAACGCAATGTGGGCGGAAGCGGAACGGAAACGAAAAGTTTGACAGTTGTCAAAAATGGCATCAAGATGCCTAACCGAAGTCAATTTGGTTCTAACCATGGTGGGTATATAAATGGTGATACAGCTTTGTCACTATATAGGCGAGGAGGTCGCGGGGGGGAAAAGTGCGGTTTTAGAGCAAATTGTAAACAAACTCGGTCGCTGTCCCATACAAAAATCCAACATGGCTGAATCATGAATTTGACACATTAGAACACCTATATGTAGCCACCTTGGTTCTAACTAGTTTTCAATCCGACAAAAAGGCTTTCTCCGGCTGTCGACAGAAGCAGACCACTCTCAATATGTGTCACGCGATCGTCTGTTTACTCGGCAGCAACCATTGTGTGGTCCTACTCATTGTTCTTCATCAGCAGTTCTTTCAGTCGATGCGTCGTCAACTTTGCAAAGCAACCGTTTCGTGATGAATGTGTGAGTGCTGACCACGTTTTGCGTCCATTGCTGCAATGGAAGCGCTCTGACCCTCGTTGGCGAATCTGCCATAGAATGAAACCATTGGAAGCGGCTCCCGTTCTGGTGGAGGAGGCTTCTTGGACAGCGGAAGATAAAATGTTTATTGTGTTGTACCTTTTGACTATAGTTTCAAGATGTATTGTATAGTGAACAAGAATCCTCGGCTCTGTAAAGTTAATTCGGTTGAGCCTTATCAAATAAATTAATTAAAAAAGGCTTAATCCGATCGGGCATTTCCGCTACCACTGCCGTTTCGCTTCCGCTGTCATTGCGCTTGGGCCTTTTGAAGGGATTTCAAGGAAATTCAAAAAAAAAATCAACGGTAGTTATTAATTATTAGCATTCCATGATAATTTGAATACATATCATGAAAATTTTGAATAAAATTAAAACCCTGGAAAAGAATAGTTCAGTTTCAGTTTTTTTTTTGTTTCTTAAGTCCAGCATCTTCAATATTTTGTTTTAAGGCCCATGCACGTACATCTGAAATTGAAATGACAAAAATCAAGTTGAAATATTGTTGAGTGATCAAATCCTAAAAACAATAAGATGCTAATCTGAAGAAAATTTAGCAGCAAATAGAGAAAGATATTCATTTGGCTAAGAATCGTTCTGTTTTAATGTTTTTTTTTTTCTGAAATTCTGGTGTGAAAATTTATTCCGATGGTGTGGTTAATTGATTTTTCCTGGTTCTCTGATCGAATTCCCGAGGTTTTCCCGGTAACTTTTAAAATTCCCGTATATTTCCCGGTATTCCCGATTTTTCTGGTTCGCTGGCCAGCCTGAAATAAGTCAAAAAAAAAGGTTTTTGTCCTCTACACCAATTTGCACTTTTATGAAAGTTAATTCTAAAGTCAGGTCTTATGAAAGTTATTTTCAAAGGCAGGTATGAACGTGTATTGAATAAATCAGCATTAGTAGTAGTATTGGAGCTGTTCGAAAAATTAAACCCAATCCTTCTGCGTGAGAGCCCCAGTACGAACCACTACGTCATGTCATCTGAAATATATTAAAGTGAGCTGTTGTCCCACCAACTGATGCAGTTTTCAATGCCAATGTGTTTTCTGACTTGAGTACGAAACACAACACCTTGATGAATTTTAAATTGGTGTTTGCCCAGTAGTTGTAGTTAGCGCTCGTAGATCGCAAGCCGAATACAGGGGTTTGAATCCAGGAAATTGTTCTTTTTTATGTTTGGATAGAATATTGATGCACTGCATAAATATAAGAATTATGATTTATTTGAGCCACTGATCATTTCACATTTACGTACATTAAATTTCGTTACTAATAAAGACTTGTGCGGATTGCTTCATGTGGGCTATGACGGACCTTTTGAGAAACTTTCAAGTTGCTAAGAAGTTCCGCAGGGAACTTTTAAGATACTTTGAAGTTGCTAAGAAGTTCCGTTGGGAACTTGTTCGGAATTTTGTTGTGGTCATGTTTTCAGCCTTACCTGAAGTTCATAAGAACTTCAAGTTGCTAGGAGTACGCATCGGAACTTTTAGGAGAATGAAGTTGCTCGTGAGCTACCTATAGCTTCTAAATTAGCCAGAAGGTTCTTTGGGAACTTTATATGCACTTTATGGAACTTGAAAGTTCTGTCGGAACTTTATTCGATATTTATGGAACTTGAAGGTTCTGTTGGAACTTTATTTGAGCTTTATGGAACTTGGAAGTGAGTTTTATCATTGAATGCGAAACTATTGGTTACTTGGGCAGTTTTTTTGATAAGGAACTGTCTAAGTGTTTTCGAAAAAACTGTGGAACTCTAGGATCAGTTTTATAGATTGCCCATTTTACGGTTGTTCCAGAGCTTCAAGACGCCGGTCCTATGGCCTTCCAGGTACATGTTTATTTCACAATCCCAAATTCATTCTTATATCACAGTTACTAATGTTTTTGAAAAACTGCAGAGCTCTAGGATCAGTTTTATTGATTGACCTCTTTTACGGATGTTTCGGACCTACCAGAGGATGGCCCCCATGGCCATCTGGGTCAATATGTATGTCATGATCCCAATTTCTTTCTTATATCACAGTTCCAAATGCTTTCGACCTACCAGAGGATGGCCCCCATGGCCATCTGGGTCAATATTTATGTCATGATCCCAATTTCTTTCTTATATCACAGTTCCAAATGCTTTCGACCTACCAGAGGATGGCCCCCATGGCCATCTGGGTCAATATTTATGTCATGGTCCCAATTTCTTTCTTATATCATAGTTCCAAATGCTTTCGAAAAAACCGTGGAGCTCTACGATCAGTTTCGTGGATTGACCATTTTTAAGGATGTTCCAAATCTTCCGGAGGAGGCCTTCTTGGTACATGTTTATCTTTCGACCCTAAATTAATTTTTATAAGACAGTTCCAAGTGTTTTTGGAAAAAACGGGTAGCTCTAGGATCAGTTTGACCACTTCTATACGATGTCCATTTGGGTCCATGTTTATGTCACAACCGAAAATTATTTCTTATATCACAGTTCCTAATGCATTCGAAAAATCCGCGGAGCTCTAGGATCAGTTTCGTGGATTGTCCACTTACACGGATGTTCCGGATCATCCGGCAGATTGTCCCATGGCCATCAGGGTTCATATTTATGTCACGATCCCAAACTAACTTTCAAACCCTGCATTCAAGATGCGGACGTATCTCACAAATAACTCCAACTTATTTTGTTTTCCATTGGTTAAATTTTTCTTCAGGCGACCCCTAAACAACGAATTTAGTGAGACGTTTCGGATGACAAGAAGGCAAAATGATATGATATATAAATCTGCATTTATATGTTACTATTACTTATAACCAGCAATTGGCTCCAATCATGTTCAATACATTTCAAAAAAAGATTTAGCAGTAGAAGGATAAAGAACGAAACTTACTTACACATAAAATATTAATCACAAACGGATAGAGCTAAATACGAATCGACTTTAATGACCTTATCGACGATCCGTCTTGCCCGTTCCACGTTTGCCGGCGAACAGATGCTTCGGCATCAGATCCGGTATGTGTCGGTCGCCTTCTCCCTTGCGGGAATATTTCGTCACCCTCTTGGCAATGTCGTGCTTGGCCATAACCCTCGCCTTCTTCTTGAGCTGTTAGGAAACAGAAAAAAAGCAAATGTTACACAACAGTGTTGCGAGAGATATTGCAGAATTGTTAATCTTACCACGACATCCTTGATACCCATCTCGTGTCCCGGAGTTCTCCTCTTGAGCAGCTGCCCGGTAGCCTTGACAATGGCAGACGATTCGTGATCCTTTTTGGGTGTTTTGGGGCCACCGACCGCTGGCATAATGCTACGGCGAATATCAACCTGGTTCTTGGAGAAGTTCGCTTGCTCGGATCCAGCCATATCGACTCCCAGATTTTCCATAGTTTTACGCAGATTGTCCACCTTGCGATCACGAACCATCGCTTGTTTGTGTCGGGGCATAACCGGACGGCCACTCTTCTGTTGCATCTTACGAGAATCTTTAAGCAGGAACCGTTTAAGCCGGATTTGCTTAGCCATTTCTCGAATCTCCAGGAGAGTTTCGTCCAAATTAAGCGGCGGAGGATCGTAGAATCCAGCTTCCAGACGAAGCCCTTCTTCGCGTTCCAGTTCTTCCAGCTTTTCGAAAATATCCAGATCGATATAGTCTGCGATGTTGACGCCGTTGAGGAATTCTGGAATAACGTCATGCCGTTCCTCTTCCGCAATGTCGGTGTAGTTCTTCTTGAGGTCCAGAATGTACTCGTCTCCCATTTCCAGTTCGATTTCCTTTTCAAGTTTCCGTTGGCGACGAGCGAGCTTATCTGCATTTGCAGCCCTGGCTGCGAGAACTGATTCTGGTATGCACGCTGGACGCTCTTTGTCATCACGTTTTTCCGGCATGGCCACATGCAGCCGGTTCAGCACACCATCAATCTTCTTAGCCTTCAGCTTCTGATCCACACGGTAGCCTAGTAGACGCTCGCAAGCTTCTGTCTTGACTTCGATAACTCCCTTTTCGGTGACGGTAGACATTTGCAAAATCGGAATCTCCTCGGCTTCATCTGCAAGGTCTTCGATGATTTTCTTCTTCTCGGGATCCAATTCATCCATAGTCAGAATATCGGTTTTGTTCAAGACAAGAAGCAGTGGTTTGTTGGCGAACAATGGTTTGATGCTGTCGAAAAGTTTTGCCTGTTCCTCAATCGAATGACCACACTGCTCGGAAACATCCATGAAATAGAGAATGCAAGCTCTCAAGTGAGCCATGGCCGTAATGGCCTGCATTTCAATGACATTTCTCTCCTCCAGGGAATGATCCAGAATTCCAGGCGTATCAATGACTTGCCATCTGAGATATTTGTAATCCATATGACCGACGTACAAGCTCTTTGTGGTAAATGCATAGGGTTGCACTTCAACGTCTGCTCGAGTGACTTTGTTGATAAAACTGGATTTGCCTACATTCGGGAAGCCACAAATGATAATCGTTCTGGTGTATGGATCAATCGATGGCAAACGGGACAGATGCTGGCGAACCTGTTCTAGATAGGTAAGATTGGAAGCCTGACGTTTCATTATAGTGGCCATTCGGCCAAGGGCGGCTTTCTTCAACTGCTTACAACGGTACAGCGAATCTCCGAATTTCAGCAATCGAACGTAATCCTTTGCCACACTAAAAAGTATATTACAAAATTGGAACCTGATATTTCTTAGATTATTTTTCTCATTCTACTCACGTATCAATCAAATGTCTGGCCGTATTCAGCTGTCCAAGTGCCAATTTGTAATGGTCCTTATCGTACAGCACATTCATCAGATCCGCATAGAACGGATGAACATCGTCCAGCTTGGGAAAATCTTGAATGATTTGCGACAATCGATCGTGGAAGTTCTGCTGGGTGTATTTCACCTTGCGCATATAGAATCCCCGGATCCGGCTGATTTTGTAATGCTTATGGACCACGGTCGGCGTTTTCCGCTGGGTCTTCGATAGCATAATATCGATGAAGGCCTGAAAAAATCATATCGATACAGGTTAGGAATGACGTCGTCCAAAACAATCCAATTCACCTCATTAATCAGTCGGAATTTCACTTACCTTTGCTGGCGGCACCACCATAATCTTTTTGAAATTGTACATACTCATTTTGGAGAATTTTCCGGCACTTTTCCGCGGAAAATACTTGAAAAACCGTCGGACAACGGTTCAGTACCAAATCAACACGAGGTGATGGTACGAAAAAAGGAGTGAGTTTTGACGTTTGCTGCAATCGGTCAACAAACGTGGAGAGAGACAGAAACGAAAAACACGCGGTTGTCAAATTGACAGTCGAGGGAGTGGCCGTTTGATTGCTGCAGCACCTCGCGGTGAGCACTGAATACAGTACACGCTATACACGCTATTTTAAAACTACCCAAATTTGGGTAGAGCCCACCTACACGGAGATGAAAAACTACCCAAAATTAAGTACTTTTCCCTCAATGGGGATGTTTAGGGGTATTGATGTTTTTACATATTCGTAATCTACATTAAAAATGGAACCATTGCATAAATTTTGGTGCACAGGAACTATGTTAAATTAGTGCGATTACATTTTCAAGCATCACCATTTTAGCGCCCCTCACCATAGAGTGAACTGTCATTTAATGGATTTTAATGCCATCGAATGCAATTTATTGACAATTTAAAACGTGGTTTACAAATCAAGATGAATGTCCCATGTATTGCTGATTGCATCTGAAACTGGACTGTCCCAAAAATTCAAAAAGTGTGATAAAAGTGCACGTTTCCGTCAAATCGTTTTGATGTCTTGGGAGCACTTATTGCTTGCATTATAAGGAATAAGTGCATCGAAGACACCAAGACGATTAGATGTAAACTTGCAATTTTATCACACTTTTTAATAAGTGAAAACGCGCTTATTAGTCCAATTTGGTGTGAAATGCGCATTACACACTTAGAAAAAATTACCGACTTCGGTGATTCATTTACCGAATTCTCAACAGCTGAACGGTCGGTAAAGATTTCGGTAATCGAGAGCATTACCGAAAAATCTGTAAACTGAATCAGCAAAATTAGCTTTCAAATCTACCGAACGATCGGTAACGTTTACCGAAAACATAAGCTTGATTTGTAATCGACTTTACTGGAGAACTGTAAGTTTGGAGTCGATATGGAGATTGAAATTTACCGAAAGATCTGTAGTTTTTTTTATTATTACCGACTCAACTTTAATTCGCTTAATACCCCGTTCACATTACAGCGTATATCACGTGATATACGCTGTCTTGCAATGAGCACTCATGCATCTAGTTTTCACTGGAAATCCTATGTATGAGTGCTCATTGCAAGACAGCCTATATTACGTGATATAGGCTGTAATGTGAACAGGGTATAACACTCCGAATACGATGCCTTCGAAAAACGTGTAACGGCAAGTTTGCAATGGCACAACTTAGCCATTTCTTAATGAATTTCAAAAATTTTGGTACCTTTAGAATTCCTAGGGTTTCTAGATGATTTTGATTGCAAAACACTTGAAAATAGAGTCGTCTACTTTTTTAAAAAGCTACAAGAGTTGTTACACGTCTTTTTGAAAGGTGTGTTTGTAGGGGTTTGCAAGTGGCGCAAGATCTGTAATTTAGATTAATGGGCACAAATGTTCACAATTAGCCAGAATACAATCATGGTGCCTATATATGGATCCTGGAGACAACGGAACGGTCCTCGAAAAATCCGGAACATCCGTAAAAATAGTCAATCCATGATCCTGATCCTAGAGTTCTGCGGTTTTTTTGAAAACATTAGGAACTGTGATATAAACAAATATTTGGGGTCGTGACATAAACATGTACCTAGATAGCCATGGGACCGTCGTCCGGAAGATCAACAACATCCGTAAAATGGTTACTCCATAAAATTGAGAGGTGGAAGCAATACTATGACGAGCACCTCAACGGTGATGCAGTAGAAAACGAAGGTGGCACGGTAACAGACCTTGAAGCACGTGCAGGAGACGACAGGCTACTGGCCCCTGATCTTCAAGAAGTTGAGGAGGAGATCGGTCGACAAAGCAACTGGTGTAGATCAACAACCAAGTAAGCTATTAAAATACGGTGATGAAGCACTGGCTAGAGCGCTGCACTGGGTAATTGCCAAGATTTGGGAGGAGGGGATATTACCGGAGGAGTGAAGCAAGGTGTTGTTTGCCCAATCTACAAAAAGGGCGACAAGTTGGATTGCTGCAACTACCGCGCGATCACACTGCTGAGCGCCGCTTACAAGGTACTCTCTCAAATTATACGCCACCATCCCACTGCGTCCTAGCAAGAAGTACGGTCGACTTGTTTCGCGCTCCGTTGTTTTGGAAGTTTTTTCGGTATTCGCTTGATATAAATTATCAGTTTTTTTCTCACTAAGTGACTCCTGGCATAGTTCCCGGTAAATTGATCGAAAAGTGAGTTTTTTTTTAGTAGAAAGTGTCATTTTCGGAAAGATTAATCCGTGCTATTGGAAATTCGCAAACAAATTTGGGCATCATCGTTGCGTGGTCACGCATACGCGCTCACGTATCATCATCATCGAGTGTGAGCACCCGTTTCTACATCTACATCGTTCATCAATCATCGTGCGCCTGTGTGCGCTGAGTGCCGCGCCTCGATCAAGTGCACCACAACGAAGGTCATCCACGCAGCGCGTCTCTTCCAGCCATCTGTGTAAACGCCTACACATATAACGCTCGGTGGTAGTAGTATAGGATTATCAGATAAGTTTTTGTTTTTTTCTTGTTTCTTTTACTCCCCCATTAGTTAAATTTTCATTTTGTATTTCTGTGTTTGTAGTGTTTTCTGTGTATTGTGTCGGTGCGTTCAGTGGGAGAGCGTTTTGCGCTCCCACTAGTTGAACAAAATGGATGTTTTGTCAGAAGACGACATGGATGACCATTCATCGCAGAAGAATGATGATGTCATCCCTGGTTCGTCGTCTCAGTCTGTCGATGGGCAGGCTGAGAAAAGCACCAGATTGCGGGCCTACCCGAATGACTCGACTGGCCCATGGGTTGTCTATTTTCAGCCCAAAAACAAACCCTTGAATGTTGTTCAGATATCTGATGATCTGACAAAGCGATTCTCTGCCGTGACCGAAATAACGAAGGTTAGGCACAACAAACTTCGTGTGACCGTCGCTAACCTGAAACAGGCCAATGAAATTGCTGTTTCCCAGTTTTTCACACTGGAATATAGGGTGTACATTCCAGCTTCTGATGTGGAGATCGAAGGCGTGGTCACTGAGGCGAGTCTGAACCCCGAGATACTGGAGAAGCAAGCGGTTGGCCGATTCAAGAACCCCTTGCTTCCTCCGGTAAAGATACTGGCCGTTCATAGAATGAAGTCAGTATCGCTCAGCGAGGGTAAAAAGAGTTTTACCCCCACAGACTCGTTTCGGGTGACCTTTTCTGGATCTGCCCTTCCTCAATACATCGAGCTGGGAAAACTTCGTCTTCCTGTGCGGTTGTTTGTACCTCGGGTCATGAACTGCCAGCATTGTAAGCGGTTGGGACATACGGCCTCCCACTGCGGCAACAAGGCACGCTGCTCCACATGCGGGGAGAAGCATGAGGATGGCGCCTGCACAGCTACTGCACCAAAATGCGTGTACTGCAACGGAACTCCTCCTCATGCTCTCTCGTCGTGCCCGGCGTACAAACAGCTCGGGGACAAAATGAAACGCTCCCTTAAGGAACGTTCCAGGCGGTCTTTTGCAGAAATGCTTAAGACAGCCACGCCATCGACCAATGACAAAAATCCCTTTTCTCTTTTGTCAGATGACGAGACTGACTCTGACTTGGCTGAGGAGGGAACTTCTTTCAGTTTTCCGGAAGGTTCTGCACGGAAACGAAAGCGCATCCGTTCGCGGATTGTTGCAAATAAAGAACCCCAAATCAGCTTGCCTAAATCAAGGAGTGGTGGAAAAAAGGAGACTTCTACTCCTCCTGGATTCCGCAGAACTGACTATACCCAGGATTTTCCACCACTTCCGGGGACATCCAAAACCCCTGATGCCCCAATTTTAAGAACAGAAACCCCTTCTTCATCTGGGTTGTTCTCATTTGATGACATTGTGGACGGTATTCTCAAATACCTCAACATTTCTGATCCTCTGAAAAGCATTGTCCTCACATTGCTTCCCACTGTGAAATCCTTCTTGAAGCAATTGACTTCAAAATGGCCCCTTCTTGCAGCTATCATCTCCTTCGATGGATAATTTTCCAAACGAGGTCGGGGATTTGATCACTGTTCTACAGTGGAATTGTCGAAGTCTTATTCCGAAATTAGATTCGTTCAAGTATTTAGTCCATAACAATAATTGCGATGCATTTGCCCTCTGTGAAACATGGCTCTCTTCAGAAATTGATCTCCCTTTTTTTGATTTTAACATTATTCGATTGGATCGTGAGGATTCACGTGGAGGAGGGGTACTTTTGGGGATCAAAAAGTGCCATTCCTTCTATAGAGTGAATCTTCCCGAATTCCCCGGTATTGAAGTTGTCGCATGTCAGGCTACCATTAAAGGTAAGAGCCTTTGTATTGCTTCTGTATATATTGCTCCTAGAGTCTCTGTTAATTGCAAACAACTTTTCGACATATGTGCGGTACTTCCCGCTCCATGGTTGATCATGGGAGATTTTAACTCCCACGGTACAGGCTGGGGGGAGCTGTACGATGATAACCGTTCTACTTTGATTTATGATCTCTGCGACAACTTCAACATGACAATCCTTAACAATGGAGAAGTAACACGTTTGGCTGGTCCATCCTCGAATGGTAGCAGATTAGACCTCACCTTTTGCTCCAATTCACTATCGTTGGATTGCACTTGGCATGTAATCCAGGATCCGCACGGTAGTGATCATTTGCCGATCAAAATTTCGATTGCCAGTGGGTTCAACTCGTCAGAATCCGTTAACGTCGCGTATGATCTAACCCGTAACATCGATTGGACTAAGTTCCAATCCGCGATAGACGATACAGTATCGTCAGTGGAAGAGCTTCCGCCGTTGGAGGAATATAATTTCCTCTCTAATCTCATCGTCGACAGCGCACTTCAAGCTCAAACACGACCGGTGCCGCGATCGTCAATCCGTAAGAAAACACCATCGCTCTGGTGGGATCAACAATGCACGGAGGTTTACCGTAAAAAGTCCGACGCGTTTAAACTTTTTCGGAAACGCGGAACACGCGAGCATTTCGACGCATACACATCTCTTGAACGCGAACTCAAGAGCCTCATCAAGGCCAAAAAACGGGGTTACTGGCGGCAGTTTGTAGACGGATTGTCGCGCGAAACGTCTATGAATACGCTTTGGAGTACGGCGCGAAGAATGCGTAACCGGTCTACTAACAACGAAAGCGAGGAATGCTCGGATCAATGGATTCTTAAATTCGCGCGAAAAGTGTGTCCAGATTCCGTGCCGTCGCAGTTGATTCCTCACGAAACCGCGAATTCGGTAGACGAAATCAGTCAGCCTTTTTCAATGGTCGAACTTTCACTCGCTCTCCTTTCGTGTGGCAATTCTGCCCCGGGATCTGATAGAATCAAGTTCAACTTGCTGAAAAACCTCCCAGACGTCGCTAAGAGGCGCATGTTGAACTTGTACAATCAGTTCTTGGAGCTCAATATTGTTCCCGACGATTGGAGACGAGTGAGGGTGATAGCCATTAAAAAGCCTGATAAACCCGCGTCGGATCACAATTCGTATCGGCCCATCGCGATGCTGTCGTGTATTCGGAAATTGATGGAGAAAATGATCCTTTTTCGCCTCGACAAATGGGTTGAGACGAACCACCTTCTTTCAGATACTCAATTTGGTTTCCGTAGGGGTAAGGGAACGAACGACTGTCTCGCGTTGCTTTCCTCGGAAATTCAGTTGGCTTTTGCTAAGAAAGAGCAAATGGCTTCTGTGTTCTTGGATATCAAGGGGGCTTTTGATTCAGTATCCGTTGAAGTTCTTTCAGAGAAACTCCACGCTTGTGGATTGTCTCCATTAATGAATAATTTTTTGTACAATTTGCTGTCAGAAAAACATATGAGCTTTTCTCATGGAAACTCTACAGCTTTTCGATTTAGCTACATGGGTCTCCCCCAAGGCTCATGTTTAAGCCCCCTTTTGTACAATTTCTACGTTAGAGAAATTGACAATTGTCTTAGTGACAACTGCACGTTGAGACAACTTGCAGATGATGGCGTAGTGTCTATCACAGGGCCAAAAGAGGTTGACCTGCAAGGACCCTTACAGGATACCTTGGACAATTTGTCTACTTGGGCTACTCAGCTAGGTATCGAATTCTCCACGGAGAAAACTGAGTTGGTCGTTTTTTCTAGGAAGCATAGCCCAGCACAACCGAAGCTTCAACTTTTGGGTAAACCGATCACTCATTCCATGTCTTTTAAATATCTCGGGGTCTGGTTCGATTCCAAATGCACCTGGAGATCCCACATTGAGTATCTGAGAAGAAAATGCCAACTAAGGATCAATTTCCTTCGATCAATTACCGGAACGTGGTGGGGAGCCCATCCACAAGATCTTCTGACGTTGTACCGGACAACGATTTTATCGGTTTTAGAGTACGGCAGTTTTTGCTTCCAGTCGGCAGCTAAAACGCACATCATCAAGCTGGAACGGATCCAGTATCGTTGTCTTCGTATCGCGTTAGGATGCATGCACTCGACTCATACTATGAGTCTCGAAGTGCTGGCGGGCATGTTGCCACTATCCGTCCGTTTTTCAGAGTTATCTCTGAGGCTCCTCACCCGTTGCGAAATAATGAACCCACTGGTGATTGCAAATTTTGAGAAGCTTCTGGAGCTAAATCCTCAAACATGTTTTATGACTTTGTACTACCTATATTTAACACAGGATGTCAGCCCTTCAAGAAATATTCCCAATCGTGTAGTCTTCTCCGATTTCGGCAATTCAGTGAATTTTGATTTATCTATGACGCAAGAAATCCGCGGAATTCCAGAGCATCATCGTCCTATGATTGCTCCGTCATTATACGCTGCAAAGTTTGGCCATGTTGATTCTGCAAGAACGTTTTTCACAGATGGATCTCTAATAGAGGAGTCCGCTGGTTTTGGTGTATTTAATGAATTTCATAGCGCCTCTCGAAAACTTGAAGCTCCTTGTTCTGTGTATGTGGCTGAACTGGCAGCAGTTCACTACACTTTGGAAACTATTGCTTCACTTCTTCCAGACCACTACTTTATTTTTACGGATAGTCTCAGTTCTGTCGAGGCTATCCGTTCAATTAGGCCGGTAAAGCACTTCTCGTATTTTCTCTTGAAAATACGAGAACTGCTTAGTGCTTTATCCGTGCGCTCTTTCATCATCACCTTCACGTGGGTCCCTTCGCATTGCTCAATTTTGGGCAATGAGAAGGCGGATTCACTTGCGAAGGTGGGCGCTATGGAAGGCGACATTTATGATCGACAGATCGCCTATAGTGAATTTTTCTCTATTTATCGTCAGCAGTCGCTCGTTAGCTGGTAACATCAATGGAGTGAGGGTAGCTTGGGACGATGGCTACATTCAATTATCCCTAAGGTGTCGAAGTTTGCATGGTTCAAAGGGTTGGACTTGAGTCGAGACTTCATACGCGTGATGTCTCGTCTCATGTCCAATCACTATTGTCTAAACGCTCACTTGTTCCGTGTGGGGTTGGGAGACAGCAATCTCTGTGAATGTGGACAAGGTTACCAGGACGCTGATCACATCCTTTGGTCTTGTGCGGAGTATCGTGACGTCAGATCACATTTTTATGATTCCCTTCGGGCTCGAGGTAGACAACCTAATGTTCCAGTTCGGGATATTTTGGCTAGACGCGATCTGGAGTTTATGAAACTCATATATGTTTACTTTAAGGATATTAACCTTAGATTGTAAGTTTGATTAACCTTGTGTTTAGTTTGTGTTTTGTACGTCTGGGGGGTTTTTTTTCAATGTTTGTTTTCAAGATGAATAGAAATAATTTCATGCTTTAGGATTAATTAAATAGTTATATCGTAAACCACATTTATAACCTCCTTCTTCCCTTTTCCCATCCAAAAAATTGTAAATCTCCACTAACCTCGAGACGACCGCGAGTACTCGGTCCAGTTCCTTTAACTTTAAATTTAAGACAGTAACAATGTATAACGCAAAGGATAACTCGGCTCTGTAAAGTTTATTCGATTGAGCCTGTACAAATAAAGCAATTACAAAAAAAAAAAAAATTATACGCCACCGCCTGTCACCATTTGCAAGATATTTCTTGGGCAATACCAGCAGGAATTCATGGGTTCATATTCGCGATTCGGCAGGTTCTGCAGAAATGCCACAAATACAACTTGCTTACACATCATTTGTTCATCGATTTCAAATCCGCATACGACACAATCGATCGTGACCAGCTATGGCAGATTATGCACGAGTACGGATTTCCAGATAAACTGACGCGATTGGTCAAGGCGACGATGGATCGAGTGATGTGCGTTGTTCGAGTATCAGGGACACTCTCGTCCGAGTCCCTTTGAATCTCGAAGGGGGCTACGGCAAGGTGATGGACTTTCGTGTCTGCTATTCAACATCGCGTTAGAAGGTGTGATCAGAAGAGTTGGGATAGACACGAGTATCAAGACCGATGTGCGGTATAAGAGAGAAAGGAAACTAGTGGACTCCTTCGTTCTCGCGTCTTCTTATGCAGCAACAGACGTGACGTCACGTCTGCTGTTGCTTAAGAACACCGTCAGAATGAAAGAGTCCACTAGTTTCCCTTCTCCTCACCTCTTTTACCGCACATCGTATCAAGACAGCTTCTTGGCTTCACCGATGACATCGACATCATGGCACGGAACTTTGAGACGAAAGCGGAAGCGTACATCAGACTGAAGGCTGAAGCTAGGTGGACTGAACTTGCCATCAACGCATTAAACACAAAATACATGAAAGGAAGAGCTTCTAGGGAAGACAATGTTAGCCTCCCACCCCGAGTTCAGATTGACGGTGACGAAATCGAGGTGGTCGATAAATTCGTGTATTTGGGCTCACTGGTGAGCGTCGAAAATGATAACAGCAGAGAATTTCAAAGACGCATTATGGCAGGGAATCGTGCCTACTTTGGACTCCGCAGGACGCTCCGGTCGAATAAAATACGCCACGAAGTTTTTAATCTAAAAGACGCTGATTAGACCGGTGGTCGTCTACTGCCACGAGACCGTGACTTTGCTCGTGGAGGACAAACGCGCCCTTGGATGACGGAACGTGGAGGAAGCGAATGAACCAAGAATTGCACCAGCTGTTGGGAGAATCATCCATCGTTCACATTGCAAAAATTGGGCGACTACGGTAGGCTGGGCATGTCGTAAGAATGTCGCACGACGACGCAGTGAAAATGGTTCTCGAAAGCGCCCCAACAGGAACAAGAAGAAGAGGCGCGCAGCGGGCAAGGTGGATCGACCAAGTAGAAGGTGACCTGCGGACCCTTCGCAGACTACGAGGCTGGCAAAGTCTGGCCATGGATCGAGTAGAGTGGAGACGACTTCTTCGGACAGCAGAGGACAACAAGGCCTTAGCCCGATTGCAAGCCATAAAATTGATCCACGAACGAAAAACCGTGGAACTGTGATATTAGAATGAATTTGGAGTCTTAACATAAACATGGAACCGAATGAAAAAAAAAAATATGAATAGCAACCTGGCGGGATAAGGACAGTGTTTGCTTACGTAGATAGTTTTTAGCAGCATCCTGGCGAGACAAGGACAGTAGATGCTGAAGTGGATGAATAATTTAGGCAGCTATTTGGCGAGAAAAAGGATAGTTTTGCTGATGTGATTGAATTCAATATTTTTCAAGACGCTAACTAATGCACTCAGGTTAGATTTGGAGTGATGGATATAATAAACAACGTAACGAAAATAGGAATGGTTTTTTTTTATGGACAATAATTACATTTGTGAGAATGAGAATGGTTTTGATTGAGTGGAAGATGCTTAAATTGAAAAAAAAGAAAATGAGGAAAATTTTGCATTTATAAGACAAATATAAAAAAAATACAAAATGAGTTAAGAAGACTCCGTTTATTAATAAAGGTAATAATTGCTAGGCCTAACCATGGAAACACCGGTGGAACACGACACCTGCCTAAACTGTTCTTCAGAAACTGTCAAGAGATCAAAACTAGTAATGCTACCCTCTGAAATCAAAATAAATATAATTAGTTTTATATGTTGAACTACAAATATTGTGAATAATTCAAAAATACCTTCAAATATTTGCAGCAAAGCATTTGGAAACTCCATATCAGACAGCAACTCTTCCATTAATGTGTTTGTGACGCCATATCGCATTTTTTTTCATACCTGTAAATCACGTAAATCCATTTCACGTAAGCGCAAACACACTCACACAAACGTAATATTGATGTGAATAATTCGTCACTTTTTAGCGGCAGTGGTGGTGTAGTGGTAAGCGTGATCACCTCTCACCCCAGCCAGCAGGCCTGGGTTTAATCCCAGTCGGCGCCGCCGGGATGTTCTGCGGCATTACATCTCTGATCACGGGGAAGTAAAGCCGTTGGTCCCCGGTTCATGAGTTGATGGGTCGATAGGTAGGGTCCAGGTGTGGGAGCTGCCTTCCTGGCGTCGGTAGCATTGGTGCTCAGCACGGAAAGCACGATCGTCAGAAAACAAATCAAGGAAAAAAAACTTCACCTTCATCACCAGCTCTAGTAAACATGACATGAAATGTCTGTCAGTTTTACTACCAAAACGTAATATTGGAAATAGAAGCATGAAGAGCGAAAGTGGTGGATAAAAAAAATAAAAAAAAGGTTGTAAGATTCCCAGCGTACAGTTCCCGATTGATTATTTCGGCTAATGTACTGAAGTACAGACGTGCTAGACCTAACCATGGAAACACCGGTGGAACACGACACATGGGACAGTCCTCCGGAAGATCCTTAAAAATGAACCTGGATGGCCATTGGAACGTCCTCCAGAAGATCCTGATCATCCGTAAAAGTGGATCATCGATGAAACTGTGAATAAACCGTGGTTTTTTTTTCGAAAACTCTTGGAACTGTGATTTAAGATAGAATTTAGGGTCGTGACATAAACATGGATCCGGATGGCCATGAGACTGTCCTCCAAAAGATTCGGAACATCGGTAAATTTATCATACTGTGAAACTGATCCTAGAGCTCTGCAGTTCTTTTTTAAACACTGTGATATAAGAAACCTCTGGATCACTTTTACGGATGTTCCGTATCTTCCGGAGGACGGTCCTATGGCCATCCAGGTCCGTGTTTTTTATCTTTATTAAGGAGCCTTGGGCTGGTTCGTCTCCGGTACGTGTTTATGCCATGACCCCGAATTCTTTCTTATATCAGAGTTCCACATGCTTTCGAAAAAACCGTAGAACTCTAGGATCAGTTTCAAGGATTGACCATTTTTAAAGATGTTCTAGATCTTGCGGAGGATGGTCCCATGGCCTTCTAGTTACATGTTTATGTCACGACCGCAAATTAATTTATATATGACAGTTCCAAGTGATTTCGAAAAAACCGTGGAGCTCTAGGGTCAGTTTCATACAATGACCACTTTTACAGAATTTTCGAATCTTGCGGAGGACGGTCCGATGGCCATCTGGGTCCATGTTTATGTCACGATCCCAAAATCATTCTAATATCGCAGTTCCTAACGTTTTCACGAAAACCACGGAGCTCTCGGATCAGTTTCGTGAATTTTCCACTTTCACGGATGTTCCGGATCTTTCGGAGGACGGTCCCATACCCATCAAGGTCCATTTTTATGTCACGACCCCAAATTCATTCTATCATCTCAGTTCTTAGTGTTTTTTTTCAAAAACTGCGGAGCTCTAGGATCATTTTGTTTGCTTGAGCACTTTCACAGATGTTCCGGATCTTCCGGAGGATGGTCCTATGGACGCTCAGGTTCATGTTTATGTCACAAGCCCAAATTCTTTCTATCATCACAGTTCCTTATGTTTAAAAAAAAACGCGGAGCTCTAGGATCAGGAGAGTGGATTTACCACTTTTACGGATGTTCCGGATCTTCCGGAGGACGGTCTCATGGCCATCAAGGTCCATGACCCAAATTCATTCTTATATCACAGATCCTAATGTTAAAAAAATGCGTAACTCTAGGATCAGTTTCATGGATTGAACACTTTTACGGATGTTCCGGATCTTGCAAACTTGCCGTTACACGTTTTTCGGAGGCTTCGTAGTCGGCGTAAAGTTTTTTACCCACCGTATTCGGAGTGTTAACGAGAAACAACCGTGTTCTTCTTCCGTTCTTATTTTTGGATTAATTATCCCATAGTTGAATTATCGTTTCCTAAATGTATAATAGTGTCAAATTAAACGTTACTTCACATGAGAATCAAGCGTATTACACCTTTATACCATCACTGTTTAAGGAAGCAATGATGTCTAATAAACGCTGAATAATCAAAAAATTGATCGAATATGCTCTGTAACAACTCATGTAATTCGAATAAAAGCTTCTCGACATACCTTATACTATAACACTAAGTAGTTCAAAGCTATGGTTGAATAAATTCTCCAGATTTGTGTGAACATTTAGTTATAATTAAAAATAGTATAAGTATTATCCAGCATGCAGTTGAATAAAGTCTTCAAGAAGTCTTTTCTTCAATAGGCAATCGTTTGTTTGGTTCCCAGCTATTTTCACTCAAATTAACGGCGCCGGTGGTGTAGTGGTAAGCGTGATTACCTCTCACCCCAGCAGGCCTGGGTTCAATCCCAGTCGACGCCGCCGGGATGTTCTGAGGCATAACATCTCTGATCACGCCTTCCTTCGGATGGAAAGTAAAGCCGTTGGTCTCCGGTTCATGAGTTGATGGGTCGATAGGTAGGGCCCAGGTGTGGGAGCTGCCTTCCTGGCACGTCGGTAGCATTGGTGCTCAGCACGAAAAACAAGATCGACGGAAAAAAACAAACCAAAGGAATTAAAAAAAGCTATTTTCAGCACACAGATCGATGGAAGAAGCAATTATCTACCTTCTAATATACATAACACGACAAGAAACGGTTCTGTACCCAAGTTATTAACGAAAGAGAAAATCTATGAAGAGAATCGATCTATGTTATTTAGGACCTAATGCATTTTTCAGATTGAAATAGGAGGACCACATAATGGTTGCTGCTGAGTAAACAGATGAACGCGTGACACACATCGAGAGTGGCCTGCTTCTGTTGACAGCCTAGTGAACACTGCTTTTAAGATTAGTTTTGAGCTTATTTTGAAGTTGACGCTGGTTATGAAGGTAGAGTTGCTTATTTTGCTAGTTAATGCGGATGTATTTTTTCCTCTACACGTTAGTTCGCAGTTTGCAAAGCTTTTTCAAAACAGCCCGTTTAGATGTTTCAAACGAGGGTTGGACCATGGAGGGTGAGTTGGTACGAACTGATAGATTACATAAACAACAATATTCGCAAAAAATAGTCGATCACGTCACGATCACGCAGTTCTTCATTCCAATTTATGGTCTCGAAAAATGCAGTCATTCCATCGAAGTCAGCCTTCCAGTAGTCATATGAAATGCTATCCAAGGTGTTACGAAAAGAAAATGAGAGAGTCACTTTAGAGCAAAATCCAAAAAGGCGTTTTCGTATAATATCAAAATAAATATTTTGGCAAAGTTGAAATCGGTGACATTGACCACAACTCACTATATCACTCACACGTGACAACCCGATCCCTGTGATATTCGAAATAATTACCAGCAGCTCCATTTTCTAACATTTTTATTAAATTCGTTTGCTTTCGCATTTGTTTACACATACACAGGTTCCAATAAATTTCAATTACATTTGTGCGGATGTTAGAATAAGATTTTCGTTTCCTTTCGTATCGTTGTAACGTTTTCGCTTAAGTTTCTAGCTTTTAGTTTAACTTTTTCCTGCTTTACGTCTCGAACTGAGATACAAGAAAACATTGCTCTGCATTTGAAGATTTAGTTTTAGCAATTACAAGTATTGTTTTTATGCTTGAAGTTCAGTGCTTGACTACTATGCTGCTAGTGTTGACAATGTTCAATCGCATCAAAGTTCATAACTTATAAACGATTCATCCTTAATGTGTTGTTTTCGTTGCTTAAATAAAAATTAAAATACATGCTTCATTCAAATCGACTTACGTTAGAAGGAGAAATTGATAGACCATAGGAAAGACCGAAGGAGAAGTACCCATCACCTGACTTAGTTTGAACAGTTCTTGTGCAAATGTTTAACAATTGGACGGAAGGTTTCTTTCATTTGAATTGGATTGAAAATAGTTAAACTCTAATAGACAGAGGTACTCGGTTCCATCGAGGGACATGTAATGGAGAAATACAATGGTGATTAGATTTCTCCAAACCATGCTTCGAGGGAGCCTTGTGTGTCGACCTAGGAGGTCGTCCTCTGCGATATTAGTGGACAATCTGTAGGTAAGGAACTTTTTAAATAATTCATTGTCCGGTAATATCTGAAAGCGGGTTTAAGTAGCTAAGTTTTAGAAAACTTGTTTAAGTTTCACTCCAAACTTGGGATATAATACTCTCGTAGATGTCTTGTAGTTTTCTATACCAATAAAGTGAGGCTTTCTAGTATTAAAAGTACCTATTTCCACTAGTTGGCACGTTTACCCTATGAAATTTGCGCATGTTCCCTTGGACGAATTGTTTCGTCACACAAAATAGATCGTTGTTTTGTTAGTTTTCAGTTAAAAAGGAAGAATCACAGTAGTCACACGTTCTAGTACTCGAGATTACCACTCTAATAACATATCCTATCACACTCGGTTTGTTTTAAGTTCACGAACACACACACGCACGCCGCTATTGTTTGCTTCGTCTCGTTTTAGCTGCTATGCGAGAAGGCAGTGTTGGTATAGGGGCCGCTGTAGATCGAGCTTCCCGAGTTGGAGATGGTCTTGCCGCTTCGTCTGGCCACGATGCACATCACCGCGAGAACGACGGCCAACATCAGACAGAGACCGGCAATGGCTATGGCAACAGCGAAGCTTCTCTGGGATACGCAGATGGCGTCGTCCGGCGTCTAAAATGGGAAGGGAAATGTTGGCTGTAAAACTCTCAAGTTCGGGTGCTGAAAATGAAGGTTACCTTCTCCTTGAACACTGAATCGGCATCGTCGTTGAGTACTTCAGCATTCTCGTTTACGTACAATCCGGAGAAGACTTCTATAGTTGCCGGCAGTCCTTCATCGTCCGCTTGCCGCTTCGGTCGCCTGTTGCTTCTACCGGTACAGGTCGGGATCTGTAAAAACATGTGTTATAAGTATTGTGTCCCATTCAGCAAGTTGATGATTCATACCTTATGACAGTCAGGATCTCCCAAAGCACACAGTTTCACGTTGCATTGATAGTATACAGAGTTGGTGTACGGGAACTTGTGTGCCGGGAACGTCACCGTGGCCTTGGTTTGATCTTCCGTATATTCAAACGGGCCCAAGATCTCATTGTCCAACGGGCATCCCTCGTCGCTGATCAGTCTTTGTTCACCCCAGCCGAGACCATCGCGAACCAAACAATCGGTTACGTGCAAACCATACAGATTTTGCTTATCAATGTTGATAACCAAAGTGAGTGGATCTCCGATCTTTACATTCTCCGCCAGTTTCTCCCCTGTGAAAATCTTCATATGACATGCGGGCATTGGCTTAACCTCTTCCTCCTGAACCGCATGATCCTTGTCCATCGACCTACCGTACTCCCGTCGGTCGGTACCCTCGGCACTGGTCAATGCCAGCGGTCGGCTGTCGTCACGTGGCTTCAAAGGCTTCATCGCTGCCTCACGGCTCTTGTAGCTGCATCGAACGTGATAGCCACGGCCCAGGTCCGTAACGAGCTTCAGATGTGGCTGTAGAACGATCGTGTTGAAGAACTCGATTCCACCATCATCCTGAAATTAAGTTGAAGAAGAAAAACTATGTTATCTAATTGCCTATTGACCTAGGACAGAGAGCAAATTTGCACGTAATTTGCATGAACGGAGCGAAACAATATTTAAATTAGATCGATGACGTAAGCAATTTTTTGCCGAGCTACCAGATCGAACCTGCCGTGCAAAATGTGCTTTAATAAGTGAAGAATCACATCGTTTGAATGTGATGATGATCATCGCGAGCAAGTCATCACCAATGTAGGCGAACTGGACCAGCCCATCAGAAGTGGGAAGAAACCACTTGAGAGCCAGGAATTGGAGAAACCGTTTAAGAGTGATTGATGAATTAACAAAATAGAATAAAATTTATTCGGAACGCCGGACGGTAAGGGCCACTTAATACCGTTACACAAAGTTAGTTGGTTGGCAACAGAATGCTTGACATATAATTTGGGAAACTCGAGAAACTGTACATGCGTGAAGTGCCTTCTTAACAAATTCCATTCGTAATTTGTGCCTTGCTATCGATCAAGTCTTCAAGTCACATTGTCACATTATCATACAGTCACATTGAAGCATATGATTTTGATGTGAAAGTAGAAATCTGAGGTAAGAATTAAAAAAAAAAAAAAGTTTATTTGTTTTAGTAACCTATTGTTTTGCTGTACGTCTGTTAAAGTTTTACCCTAGGTAAAAGCTGTTTTATTCGATTGCTTAGAAACCAACCTTTCATCTTTCTATTTATATTATATTACTTACAGAAATATCTCATGGTAGGGTGTTAATGTCCCTAATGTTGGCAGCAACCAAACATAATAATTTGCAATGATTAGAAAAAAAAAATAAGAACAGGAGATTTTTATCGATGATTCCAAATTTATATCCATAGGCCACCATTAGAGCCATTTTCCCTATCTATTTCAGCTACTAAAGAATATGTTTAAGATTTTCTGTAATATGGCCTTAAAATTTTCTTTATAGCACTTTTTTCTTTTTCTTCGATTTGTTTTTGGTACCGACGCCAGGGAGGCAGCTCCCACACCTGGACCCTACATATCAACTCATGGAACGAGGACCAACGGCTATACTACTAGTAGACGTGATCAGAGATTTTGTGCCTCAGAAAATCCCGGCGGCGCCAACTGTGATTGAGCCCAGGCCTTTTGGGGTGAGAGGTAATTACGCTTACCCCTACACCACCGGCGTCACTGTTTTTTAGCGCTTCTCATCAGAAAAAAATCATCCAATTCCTAATCATTAAGCACGGAACTCGATTATTTTTAGCACAGTTTTAGCTTCAGAATAGCTCATACTGGTAAGAATTATGCAGCTAAAACAGGCTTATTTAACAGTAAACTAACTGAATTGTTTTTTGGGAAATACTTTCTTCGAGTATTTCTCACAAATCACTTAAGTAGCATACCCTTCTGAAAATTCTCCACAAAATAGCCTTGGAGCTCTTCTTTGAATAATAATAAAATTCTCCACAGATTTATCCTATGAAATCTCTAGGAACTCTACTTAGCTCTCCAAGCAACATTATCTTCCAATTTTGCAACAACTATCAACAATCAAATTTTCTTTCGATATAAATAAATTTCCCTATAAACTTATCTATATTCTTGCACTTGACACAGAGGTATACATTTCTTAAGTTTTCAGATAAATGATAAGTTACCATAGCCTGACATAAGCCAGAATCCATAATGGGACAACTCAAATAACATGAGCGTCTGTTTTATAGAACCATTGGCAATTGGAAGATACATTGAGTACCCAGGACCACATTGGACACAGCCGGATAATTGGTAAATCAGGTACATCAGAGGAAGTGATCAGAAACTGTCTTAGGCCAAAACCGATGCATACAATCACATAAGAGTTCACAATCTAAATATTTTTTTCCTTGATTTGTTTTCCGTTGATCTTGTTTTCCGTACTGAGTATTTAGGGTCATTAGGGTGTCCAAAAAATTTGTTCGGGTGGTCCAAAAAAGCTTTTTTTTTTCAAAAATGGCTTCTTTTTTAAATTTATAACTTTTGAACCACTGGGTCGATTTTAAAGATCAAAATATCAAATGAAATGTAATTAAAATTATTTGTTGGAAATTATAATGATTTAAAAAAATAAGATTTTATTGCTGAGAAAAATAAACAAAACATGTTTTATTTATTTATTTTAATTAAAAAAAAATACACGTATAAACCCGTACATCTCAAAATATTTCTGCACGATTTAAATGAAATATCACACAAAAAGCTTACGGAAAATGCAAACTTATGGAATGTTTAAAACCTTGAACACTTAATAACTGAAAAAAAAAAACGTAGAAACTTTTCTTAAAATTTTTGAACTATTTTTAGTACGGTTTTTTAGAATTTTTTCTCAGAAAATTATTTAATATGTCTCAAACATTTTTTTGAGCATAAATTACATGAATTTTTTTTTTAAAAGAATGTTAAAAAGATGGACCATAAGTTCTTGTTCTACAATTTTACCTTATTTTTAATTGTTCATTAGTTTATATATTGCACATACCTATTTGTATTTTTATGTTTTTATATTTTTTGAAAAAAAATCAGGCAAGAACATTTTGAGATATTTAGCTTTTTTTTATTTTTACTTGAATTCACAGAACAAAACAAAATTTTGTGTGTTTTTCCAAGAAAAGCAAAGATCCAAAATGACCGAGTTTAAGCAAAACTGTGAATCATTAATTGAATAATAATACGTATACGAGTTTTGTTCATTTAAATCAAATATATAAATGTGTATTAGACCTCTTTATTTTAACAGAAATAGCAAAGTTTAATGTGTTATCAACCAACTTTGTGACCAAAGGTTGACTATTCAAAGTGATTTTATTGAAGTTTGACTTAGTTTCATGCTCGAAGATATCTTAAAAAGTGAAGAATTTTAAAGTATTTGATCTACGAACTTTCGACCCATCTGATATAAAAATTTGTAGTCTACGGCATTATACTGTTCTAGAAGTTTCATTCAAACATAGTTTTCGTGTAGATTCCAGAAATTGAGAGGTAAAAATCATAGCTAAAATTCATAAGACAACAGAGCCAATAAAAGTTTTAATTATATTGACAGACCATAGTTGTAGTATTCATAGCATAGTATTCAGTGTTGGGAAAATATCAAAAAATCAAATTTCACAAACGCCCAAGATCACGCTTGATTTTTGTAGACAAAAATCAACAAACAAACAACTGCTGTTGATTTTGCAAGCTGTGATATCGCAGCTCGGAATATCAAGCGAACAAAACTCACCAGCTGCAAATTTCAACAAACTGTGGTGAGATTGAGTTTAATGATTTTTGCATTACACCCGAATGCAACCGAAACTTCCATAACGGCTGGCAGCAGTCACTTCGAGTCTGCCATCGGTGAAGAGTAAAAAGAGATAGCAAACTATACTTTCTCTTTCTAAGAAAACGATGTGTAACGAAATCATTTTTGTGTCGAGTCAACTCTCAGCTTGATTTTTGCCCGTTGTGAATAGTCTCGCAATATCAAAGGAGCTGTAAAATCAATATCAAGCATGATATTTTGTTCCAATATCACGCGTGATATTGCGAGCGCATTAGAGCGGAAAAATATCAATTGATTTCTGATTTTGCCAACACTGGTTGCATTGCTTTTCAATGACGACCAATGACTGTTTCATTGATAGATGATATGTTTAGAAATATGAATCCTCAGTAGACGTGTTTTTTTTTTATCAAAGGCAAGTGTCACTCGAGCCATCCAAAATGTTCGTTATTTTTTAAATTGCTACAATAGCTCGCGTGACACTTGCCTTTGATAAAAAAAACACGTCTACTGAGGATTCATATTTCTAAAAAAAAATCATCTATCAATGAAACAGTCATCGGTCGTCATTGAAAAGCAATGTATGTTCTGTCAATCTAATTGAAAGTTTTATTGGCTCTGTTGTCTTGTGAATTTCAGCTATAACGGCCTCTTTTATGATTTTTATCTCTCAATCTATGGAATCTACACGAAAACTATGTTTGAAAAAAATTCTAGAACAGTATAAGAATCATTATGCCGTAGACTACACATTTTTTATATCATATGGTTGGAAACCCAACTAACAATTTTCACAATGTAAACGCTTTACTCATTTCATTTATACAGCCTCAAGCTGTATTCAAACGTTATACGATATGAGGAAACCTTTACTCAACCTCTATTCAAGCAAATCTGGCGAACTTAGTCAGCTACTTATGGCTGTTGGAACGGTCGGGAGAAGCTCTTATTGCATATCCATTAACGCTTCTATACAGCTTTTATCCTGCTGTTTAGTTGTGTGTGAACTGGAAACGCGCTTATTCAACCTTTTCCCGGTTTATCCAATAATAACTACACAGCTTTCTCTTGAAGCCGGGTTAAATACTGTTTACGCTTTTTTATGAAGGAATTTATTGAGTTTATTTTGCTGTGAGAATCAAATTAATCGAAATTAGTTACAAATCATCACCAAATTATTTACCCTGCACCGGAACCTGGAATCGAACTCGAGACGACTTCATTGGCAAACCTTGACACTACCAACTGTGCTACGCCAACACTTTGAACTTATGTAAACAAATCAACATTCCCTTCTACAGCAAAATCGCTGAGTAGAGGCTTTATAATACTGCACATGAATCACTTTTCTCGACTAATTATAAAAGAGCAGAGTTAAAGCTGTAAAACTGCACACATCCAAAAATAAACCTAGTTGACTGTGAAAATGCTTCTGAAGTTGCTAAGCTGAGTACAGGTTGTTTAGTTGTTGAAAAATTACTTTTGATGTTTATGTTATTCAGCAAGAGTGGTTGGTTGTGTAGAAGCCATCAAATGAGTAATATATTCACTTTGTTAGCTTTGTTTTGCAGCTACAAGTTGAAAGTTGATTAGTGTGTATATGGAAGTGACATTAGCGTTTATTGGCTGATGTTATTGAATAATGGTTGTGAGAAAGTTGAGTAAATGCTCTCCAAAACTTTATTGCTAGCTTTTGCTTGTAGCTGTATGTGCAGCTTCTTTTCAGCTACTTTACAGCACAACGCTGGAAAAGTTGGCTTACAAAGCTGAAAATGTTAGTTGGGAAGTTCGTAGAACAAATATTTTAAAATTTTTCACATTTTAAGATATCTTCGAGCATGAAACTAAGTCAAACTTCAATAAAATCACTTTGAATAGTAAACCGTTGGCCACAAACTTTGCTATGACAGTTCTTAAAGTTATCGTTGTTTCAGACTCGAGGTACAACTATTATAAGCCGTAAATTACCTTAAAAGCATAAAATTAAGTTAAAACACCTCTAAATCATCACCGATTTTGCTGAAAATTTGCACAGAAGTTCAAATTAACACGACGAACAGTAATTACGGTTGACTCGGTGCATCCCGAACATTTCTGTTAAAATGAATACGTCTACTATATATAGAGATTCGTGGAAGTGGACATTTTGAGCCAATCGAGCAGCGAGAACTCTGATGACGAGCATTCTGATAATAAAATATTTGAAAGATTTCTTATTAAGTTGAAAAGTATTGTAATCGGGGTGAAATAAATTCAAACGAAACGTTTATAAAAAAAACAAAATATAGCAGTAAAACGCGTCTGTTAACATAAGAGAGTTTCAAGCATAATTAACAATTATATAATAAATTGTGAATGGATATTTTTTTAATGATTTTTCAGTTTGGCTTATATAAATAATACTGTACGCTGTTTTTTTTTCTGAAATATATCTAAATTCTTTAGCAAAATACAATTGCATGTGCTCGAAATGGTACTGAAAGAAGCATCAAATTTTAACTAGATATCTTTAAATAATTACCACTGTGATATACACTGCACAAACGCATTGAATCCTCCAGGGAAAATCCGACGGTACTCCGCAAAACTCTAGCAATTTTTTGCGAAGTTCAGCGTTGTTCGAAAAACGAAAAAAAAAACTCACATTGTTACACTTTGTTACACTTCCATGACCGCGGTCAAGGCAAAACTTTTTCAAAAATTGTAACGTAACAACCTTAACAAACTAACTCGTATCATAGACAACGATGAAGTCACGCACAAAGCTGGAACCCTTTGCTCCACGGCAATAGTCGGCAGCTTTTGTAGACATAACAAATCACGTTGCCAAATCGTCTCATAATAGTTGCGCGAATCTCTACATATCCCAAGTAACACAAATTCAAAGAATTATGTTGAGTAAACTGCTATACGACCAAAACCAGTCACATAAAGGCTATATAAACTGTTATAGAACATGTGTGTTTTTTTCCCTGATTTGTTTTTCGTCGATCTTGTTATCCGTGCTGAGCACCAATGCTACCGACGCCAGGGAGGCAGCTCCCACACCTGGACCCTACCTATCGACCCATCAACTCATGAACCGGGGACCAACGGCTTAACTTCCCCCTTAACTTGTTATGCCTCAGAACATCCCGGCGGCGCCGACTGGGATTGAACCCAGGCCTGCTGGGGTGAGAGGTAATCACGGTTACCACTACACCACCGGTGCCGCTATCGAACATGTGTGTTGCCTGGGATAGGATTACTAATAAGAAGTGAATGTTTCTACACGCAGGTAAAAGAACGTAAGAATTCCATAAGAAACACTTATGAATTTTAGCCACAAGAAAGTAGTATGAATTTCATTGATTTACCTTATGAAAAATAATGTTGACAAAAAAATAATAAATCGGAGCAGACTAGAAACGAACCATGGACGTTGAGATTATGGGACCCGTGTGTTGACCACTCGTCTTTCAACGATTGGGAAAATGAAATGGTTAAAGGCGTATAAGAGCTACATCATGTTAGACGAAAATCATTCATAAGTAACGATTATGAAATTCATATATGTCGTTCATAGGTCGAGCCTTATGAAATTCTTATGTTTATTTGCGTCGGTGTACTGAACGGTCACATTGGTTGTTTGCAGAATCCTTGATCAAGGCAAGTGATGTGCAAAGGTGAAGACAAAAAATATCAATATTAAATTGCATTATGCAAATGTCCTGAAATTTTTTTTTTGATCGAAACAAAAATCGAATGAAAGGGATCGATCCAATCGATTAATCGAACCAAAAGAATCGATCTTTTGTGTTTCGATCCAAGATCGCCCATTGCTAAAGGCGGCACCATGCTGTCAGTATAGTTGTGAGATTAAAACTGACAGGTTGCGTTAATCCATTGGTGATTAATCACCGACGGCAATCGAGTGCCAGGGAGACAAGTCCACACCTGGAAACTATCGAACCCGTCAACACATGAGCCGGGACCAGCGTTGCCAGTGTTTTACCTGGATTTTCCAGATTTTTGGTCATCTGGCCAGATACACAGACAGATCATGTATATTTCCAGATTTTTTAAATATGTTCCCGATTTTCCCATATTTTTTAAACATGTTGCTTCAAAAATATAATTGCAATTGATTTACACTCTAATCAAAAAATAAAAACTGCTGCTTAAATTATTAAAGGCCATCAACGCTGGAAATTATTACAACATCGTACATGGAATTGTTACAACATGTTTGCATGTTAATGGATGTTGCAGAATCATGAAAATTGAGCCATTTTCTAAATATTATTTGCTCAAAAAAAATCTTTAAACTTTTAAAAATAGTGGGCCTGAATGTTTGTTTAATTGGATTTTTTTATTTATTTGCTTTATTTAAAAAAAAAATCAAAATTTCAATATGTAGGAATTTTCATATTTTTTTTAATCTAGAAAAATCGAAAACTGTTCAGGACTGAAAACAATAAATTAAGCCTTGGAACATTAGCAAGGCTTTTGAATCTAGACAACCACCAGGACTTTGAAGTATGTATGTGAGATTGAGGATATTTCATAAAGAAAATTGGAAAGGCATCTGATAATTTTTAGCATTTTTTTTAAGTACCTGTGAATATTGAGTAACAACAGTCTGAATTTCTTTATAATTCTGAATTGCCCTAGAATTTTAGAATTTTAAGGTAATGTTGAAAAAAGTTTCCAGTGAAGTGTGAGGCATGAGGGTTCATGAGGTTCCATGAGTGAGGGTTCGATTCCCGCTCCAGCCAGTGGAACTTTTAGCAACCTGAAAATTTTCCTACTGGTCTACTGGGTGTGGTGTGTTGTCAGTTTTCTAATGTTAAGTTTTCAGTCTGTGAAACCTTTGGTTGAAGACAGTGTCAGTTGTCTTTTTAAAACTCTGATGACAATTGCATGGAGATATTGTGAAGAATGGAAATAGAATTCGGAAAGTAATCAAAGGAAGTTATTATTATAAAACTTAAGGAGTATGCTGATACGAATCGTGAGAATAATGTCAATGGACTTCTGTTCAATGCTTCTATGGAGATTCATTTTTATAAAATTTTAAGAAATTTAATCGGAATTATGCCAAAAGAACATCTGGCAATTTCTGGGAGACTTTCAATACCATTTTGGCAAAGTATTTGAGTACATAGCAAATACTGGAAAGGAATTTAAAAACAATTCTGATCATACCTACAAAGCAACTCAAAGAGAAATATTGGATAAGTCTGAGCATAGTGTGACGGTCATTCTGAAGAGTGTGCCAAGGAAATTATTAAGAATATTCTAATGGAATTTCGTAGAGAAAGATGAAACAAAAATATGCCATTTCTTGGAAATTATTGCTAGTTTGATGGACTTGTGGAATCGGAGAGTGATTTATAAGAGATGACAAGAGAACTCTTAGAATGTTACTGAAAATGTTTGGATATTATCTAGATTATTTTAGGGAAATCCAGAAAAGAAGTATGATGGAATTCTAGGAAATATATAAATTCCACTTCCAGACTTTCATTTTATTTATAATATAATATTTTTTTTCGTAATGGTAATGCAAACAGTTGAGTTACCTGTAGTTTGGGTAAACTGTGTGTGAATACCACGATGTTAGGCTTTGATTTCAACGTTTTACTTTAAAATAAAATGCCTACTATGATGTCAAGAATTACATTGTAAGTATGATCAACCTCAGGGTAATATTAGAATTATTTAGAACTATTATAATCTTTAAGACATATTATGGTACTGCATCAAAAAATAAGGACTACATCGAATTTAAGTTTTAAAAATCCATCCCATTGCTTTTCATTCATAAAATAAAAATACAGTTTAAAAAGCAATTCTAAAAATATTTTTTGCAGTATTTTACCAACAATTTAACTCAATTTTTGAAATGCTGCTTAATGGATATTCAAACTTTTTGGGTACACTGTGTCAATACTTTTCTTAACTTTTGGACGAATTAAGCAATGCTTACAATTTATTTGTTTTATATAAATTATTTGAACATGTAATTCATAAACATTCTGGTACTTTGAATAAATTCCAGATGATCATACTGACCGATTTTTACGGGAGATTGGCACATCACTTTGATTTCAACAGCATTATGTTAAAAAAACAGGATTTTTGGAGACTTCCAGATTTTTCCAGATTTTATATTTCAACTGGTCCAGATTTTTATGAAAATGACCTGGCAACGCTGGACGAGACCTCAGAGAAATCTCAACTACCTAGGCTAGATTTGTGAGATTGAAGTGAGAAAGCAGTCACGGCATCGTTAGGAAATCGAAATTTTTAATGTACACATGCATCTTAAAACTGTTCTGTTGAACACTAGGGTGTTTCATTTTGAAAAAAGTGATGAATTTTTGATAGGCCACCCTCCAGTTCGATTCATAGCCCCAAAATATGAACCTGTGCAAAAAATGGTAAAGATTGATGAAGGTTTAGAGGTCGCGCCAATGATTTGGATTTTGTATGGAGATTTTGGTGAATTAGTATGGGAAATTATTGATTTTCGTTTACATTGCTCTAACTTTGGTTGTAGTTGTCCAAACGTTGAAAAAAAAAATATGTGGTTGTCATGACAATGATCAACAAGCCTGTTGTTGTTGCGATGAAATTGGCGTTGTTGCCTTGTACATATTCATCTGTCAATTTACCCTATTTTGCCATTTTTTCACATTTTTATAATTCTTGATACGCTGCAAAACTGAGCGTAGCAACTGTAGGCTTTTTGTTTATTGCCATAGCAATAACATACTAAATTTTTTCGACATTTGGACAAGTAGAAGCAAAGTTATAGCGATATAAGCGATTTTTTAAATTCTTCCATAGTAATTCCCATACAAATTTCAAATCATTGGCGCGACCTCCAAACCTTCATCAATCTTTACCAATTTTTGCACAGGTTCATATTTTGGGGCTATAAATCGAACTGGAGGGTGGCCCATCAGAAATTCATCACTTTTTTCAGAATGAAGCACCCTATTGAACACTCAACTTCAGTGATCTAACTAACATAAGCATTTTCCGTGAAAAGGTCGTATCAAAACAAATAGCTGCGGTTCCACCCAGACAAAGTCGGTCCATGCTCCATAATGGTCCTTTCCAGTCATGTAATCCGTAACACCTTTCACGTATGCATAGTTCAACCTCAGGGCCGAGCACCGCATGCATGAAAATGTCAGTCATGGGGCTTAACGTTGCCAAGTCTAGTCATTACTCATGTCAGCATACGTTATGCGTTCACCTACCTATCTACATGTGTACGCTTATGTTGGCCATCGATTGAGCGGGGAAAATCAAAAGACCGACTGATACAGTGGGTACTAGAGGATAGAGACAACTGACAGAATAGTGGTGACCCTTTTCCCAACCTTCACCGAGTGCAAACAGGCCAATTTCATGCAGCATAAATTGAATAGCCTATGGGTAGTAATAAGCAAATCGTAAACGAAACTAGGTTTTTGGTCTCTAGGTTTCGCGTTTTCTCTTCTCATTGGCGATGGTTGAAATTGTAGACCCATAGGTTGAAGACGGAGGGTCCACTAGCGTCGCGTCGTTGCAGGGTGCTGTTTGTGTGTAGGTACACCCCAGTGTCTGCAATGTGCGGGCAAAAGATCCAATCAATTACCATAATGCACAATAAGCCTGTTGACGGTCGAAGTGTTTTTGCCGTTCGTGGTTTTCGCGCAGCGATTCAAAAGAGTGAATGCGCGTGTGCACACGATCACTTCTTTTAAATTCCATAATGACTGGCTGACAGAGGGGTCGTTCGGAGGATATATGAAATACTTCTGCTGATGTGTTTGAATATGTCTTCTGGACAAATGTAGGCTTGTGATTGCTCTTTTCTCTTTCGTTGGGAAGGTCTATGTTTTTTCACCGTTACTCTACCTCGTTTTTCATAAAACAATTTTCTTACCTTTTGGTGTCAGAGAGAAAAAGGGTGTCATAGAGTAAGCGAGAACAGTTTGGCTGCTATTGAAGAAAGGACAACAAAGCGAACCTGACTCTGGGCAGGATCAAATTTAATGATTTTACAGGAATTGAATGATGTTGTATTTAAGTGTTCTAGTTTGATTTCTGAGAGCTCATTTTTGTTCAATTAAAGTGTTTGTTACTGCACACGTGAAGTTATCTATTACAGATTTGGGAGCAAATGCTATACTAATATCAACATGAAGCTTTAGTTGGATAACTAGCTAGAGAAAGTTCTGAGGATAGATTGATAGTTCCGTTAGAGTACGGCAGTGTGAAAATTTAACAGAAGTTGATGTCAAATGCGCACTTCTTTGTCTAGCTCACTTGATGGGTGAAGGGACTTAGTGGTATTTCCTCAAATCTACAGGCCTGTGATCTTTCAAGTGAACTGATCGCAATTTAATATCAAAATAAACAAAACTTAACTCCCAGACCGACGAATCAGAGCAATTAAAGACTTTATACTAGACGTATAAGTGGGTTTGTTGGTTACTTGGGTCCTAAGTCTTGCCAATGGTTGAATTCCCGTATTAGGAGATATTTCGTGGTACGTTACGGGACGTAAGATCTACCACCGATTCCTAGTCTTTTCTACTTCAAACTAGGGAACAGGATTTTTCAGTATTCAAAGAAACACATCTTAGTACTTGTTACTTTCTATGCCTTGTTGATAGTGATAAGTCCTTGAGTTGCCTGGACCGATCTTGAAACAAGGAAAAAATTAGTTAGTTAGTCTTCACCTATGTGATTCCTAATCTTCTATTCGTTGTTTTCTAGTTTTAACTGGTTAAGGCTAGGGTTCTGATGCATGGTCATTATTGGTGTCATTCCTTAATTTTTTTGCTAAGAAATTCAACTTTGAATGATAAAGGGGCGCGCCTTTGGAGGGTGTTCCAACACTTCGAATGGTCTAAATAGCGGGACCTTTCAATTAGAGTAGGATTCTTGCGATGAAGGCAAGAATGACAACTTATCTAAACCTAATACTTCATCATTTCTCAATAGTGATGGAGTAATACGGCATGCACTAAACTAAGGACACGTGATACACTACAATAGATCAAAATACTGGTCGCAGTAGTGTTATGTCCCGAACAGAAAAAATAGATTGAAGACAGGAAAAGTTCATACAATTATCAAGGATTTATGAAAATATTCAAATATAGGACTGGGAAAAATTGAGCTTGAATCTTGAGTCATATTTGCCAGTCAAGGTTTTTCTTATTATTACTGTGTGCTATGGACCTTCACAAGAAAACGATGCTTTTATTGTGATACTTTAAACACCGTTACATGAATGGGATTTTATCAATTATGTCACATACCAAGCACCAAGGGCTTATTGTTACATACCTGTTAAGAAAAAGAAAAATGAACACATCAATTTTATTGTTGCATAAAACATTATCATTAAAGTTAACTATTTGCTGCTTTATCCTTGTAAACATGTCAAATGAATGTCAAATAGCATCACATTTCAATCCCATTTTTTTCTAATGCATATTCTAAAGAACTTTTCACGCTTTTTATTAGAATTCGGCAATAATAGTACAAACATAAAGAACTATAAGAATTCACATTTTTGGGATAATAATCCGAAAAAAAAATTCAAATTATTCTTATGTTTAGAGTTTTATCTTTAATGGATAAACAGAGACTCAAAGAAGATGTTATTCAAAGATGCATTCAAATCCTCGTAGAGCCCAAACGCACCATATGAAATCAAAAACAGCATACACGAAGAACTATAAGATTTTAAAATACATCCTGAAATATTTACCATGAAGTTCTACATGCTCATGAAAGTTTATCTCGAAGCTCAGACAAAATGTTTGACTCCAGAGAGCTTTGTAAGAGTTCATTGCATCAGGAGAAATATGTATTTGTGTTAACAAAATATCTAAGATACTGCAAATCACCCTGGAGTTCAGATCTTGATGTTCTACAGACTCATCGGGATATTGTACGATGTCCTGACTAAATGTTGGCATTCATAGAGCCTCGTTGATTCAACAGTGACAGATAGCAGACATGAAGCTCGAGTGGAGGTGTCCCAGACAAATGGTAAGTTACAAATTCGCTGTTGTCATCATCGTAGGCGCCGTCGTCATGCTTGGCATACACAGTTTTGGTCACCAACTGCTCATTCGCTAATAACTTTGCACACAGTTGATAAAACGTAGTTCTTTTTGAAGCTTTAGATAGAATAAAGTTTAAGATTGCATAGGTACGTAAGAAAATGTAGATTTTAATTCTAATAATAAACTGTATTTATTTTTGCGTTGTAAAAATGAAGTGAGAAATGCTTGCTGCACATCTCAGACTTTAAGTGTAAAAAATCATTGGTGTTGATCAAATGTTAAGATTTAAGTTTCTTTGCATATCTATATTAAGATATTATCTTAATCTATCAATTACTTTAAAGAAAGTCAGTTTTCAATAACTGAGTGAAAAGTTGTTAACAAATGAACAGTTGGTGTGTGCAACTGTGCATGCCAAGCATGGCCGTCGTATTCGTCGTGGTAGTCACCGTAGACAGTATCGTCAGTATATTTAAAATTAACCATCAACCGCTGAAACTATATGAATTATCGCGTATTTCTATTGTTCATTGCATCCCAAGTAACAATTTAACAGCCTTTTGGCTTTCACTCTGATTTATTGTGGTTTTATAACGGCAATCAACAATCCTTTTTTAGTTTAAATACAGCATTTAACAGTGCAAAAAAATATTGATTAGCAGTTCAGCTTAATACTGTTTTAAAAACCTTTTAAAGACTGACGAGAAAATCAGAAAGAGTCTAGTTTTAAAAATGAATTTAATGCAGAACTCATTCCATTTTTAAAACTGTTCAGTAAATCAATTGGTATTTGTTTTATTGATGTCACGACAAAATTCCCCATTAAGGTGTTTCATCATTATAAAAGCAATTATTAAAACGTTCGTTTTAATACGGGATCAAAAAGCATACATTGATGCGTTTTGGTGTCAATGAAGTGTATCACAAAACCTCCTACTGTTTACAAATAAAACTAAAAAGATGGATCCGCTTAGAGACAGAGAAAACATAATCGAGTGGAGCTTTCAAACACAGAGTCACAAGGAAATGTGCCAAAGGATAATCGAGTAATAATCCTAGCAATGCTGTCGACCGAAGAGAAAAGGAATCCAATTCCAGAACTTTCTTTGAGGGCAATTCCACCAAAATCGGACAACAATAACAGAGCAGCCGACTGAGAGGAGCGAAGTGAATACGGTTTACGAAGCACTGGAAGCCGTCAAATTAGACGCTTAAAATTGTAGGGAATACACAGCATATTGTCAATGGCAGCATTCTCCAGAAATAATGTGCGATAATGATCCGAATAGCATCAGTGCCAAACTGGGACTGCGGAAAACTGCTGACAAGAAACTCATCCGGAAGAAAGAAAACTTTTCGGGAACGATTGAGCTTTCACCTGTTCCAAGTTACGTACTCGCTTCCTGAGTAACTGCGGTCAATAGATTTTTTTCCTTGATTTGTTTTCCGTGCTACCAATGCTACCAATGCCAGGGAGGCAGCTCCCATACCTGGACCTTGTCGTCTATCAACCCATCAACTCCTATGAACTGGGGACCAACGGCTTTACTTCCCTTCCGAAGGTAGGCGTGATAAGAGATGTTATACCCAGTGCTGAGTTGCATCACGGTACTGACAGCTTTTAGATTGACAAAAAAGATTACTACGGTTAATAATCAAAACAACTGAGAACCCTCTCTCCGTAAAACTTCTCACCAGTATGATACAACAACCGTGAGATATCGTTTTTTGCTTTCTCACTCATTCGCAATATCACTAACATCTATCATGTGGTACCATCATATCACCGAGGAAAAATAAAAAAGACATATAAATTGACCGTCATCTCATTTCGAGCATAAATACGGTAATGACGGTAATTTCTCTTTCAAAATCACGGATAAGGCGATAGTTGGGATGCAGGGGAAATGGATGTAATATCGGCCTAATTCAAGGGATAAGTCACTCAGCACATTGTGCCGAAATTATATTCGGCACAGCTTGGGCACATTCATCGGCACAAGCTCGTAAGCATTAGATTGTTGTAAATAAAATAAGAGCACTGGTGGACAACTATCATTGAAGTTGTTCTGAACATTACGTTCAGGAACATCTTCTAATTGAATATACCAGAGGAACTCAGACCAGCAGTTCACTTAAAGATCTAAATATGAAATGTAGGTTCTAGAGTGAATTCAAGAGAAAGTTAATCAGACCTCATTAGTACCCTTTATTCAAATAATGCTGCAACTCACACAAAACAAACTAAAGAAGTCTATTCATCTATATCAGTCTATAGTCGGTCTCCAACAATGCTCTCGACCGGTTCCAACTCTTTCCGGCCGAAAGGCTAGGTTTCTGGTCTGCCTTTGAGGGCATTATAAAACACTACAATATAGGACTTTTATTATCCTATGGATCACAAAACACCGAAATTTCGCACACTCGCCACTTCCCGCGTCATCCTCAATCCGATTTATCCTTGTGATTTCAAACCAAAACATTCAAGGTATCAGAAGTACCGGGTTGCCGGGATGGGTATTTTACAAACAATCGCAGCTTGCTCTATGACTGGTACAATCGTCATACTTGCGGCACACTGACAAAAAAAAATGACCCAAGATTGGTGTGCAGAGTGACCTACCCCTTGGCCTAAATGCTCCTAATTTGGGCCCATACATAAATTCGGCAATCGACTAAATTTTCAATAGCGACCAAAAATATCCTTAAGTACCATCCCAACGACGCGTTCATCTAGATAAAATTTATAAATAGCAGATTTTTAGCCCACTCTTAGATCCATAGGCCAACATTAGAGCCATTTCCCCTATCGAGGAAAAAGTATTACCAGAAATTATTATTGTGAGAATTCATATCTGCATCAACACGTACTACCTGCAGTCAGGAATGCTTATCCATGGATAGAGATTTTGCAGTTTTTTTTATTTTTCTGGATACCGTGACGCTTGAGCTCGAATAATAAGGATGCTGATCGCATATCGTATCCATATTACCGAAGCCCAAGTATCAATGGATCAGTAAAAAAAACCTTGCGTAAATAGGAATTCCCCTCTAAATATAAATTGTAGCTAGAGGTGTTTTTGCTGAGTAATCAAACGTTGAACTTGTTCAAGTCATTGTATATCTTTACACACTTAGAAAAAATCATGTAAATTTAGGTGCTCTGAGAGTGACATATACGAGCGTCAATTTTGACATAAATTTGAGTAATAACAGACGTGAAATATAGCTCAATCAAACGTACTTTTCGTCGAGCAACGAACTTTTCAGTCTCGGAGCACTTAATATTACATGACATGTTTGTTTACGTCTTATATTTTATGTCAAAGACGGATTCCGTCACGTGTAAAATTGATTTTTTCTAAGTGTGTAGGTTAAACACAATACAATATTTGCTTGGTTGGACAAGCATCAAATTCAAGGGTCAAACAATAACGTTAGCAGTTTTACGAAATTTTTAAACTCACCCTCTTCCAATGTAAGACTTTGTTAAATCATACCAACTGCTCCTCCACTCTTATCAATATCCTACAGCATTCTGCATTTGATTTCTTCATCCTTAAATAAGATATGTCCCTCTCTAGTAAAGATATTGTTGGAAAATTGCTAGCACCCCATCCCTCTTTAATGTTTACACAATTCAAGACCAACATTTGAAAAAGCCTCAACTTCATTTTGTAAACAAACCTTGTAAGGCCATTTTCTCGCGAAACGAAACCTACATTCACAAACCTCAATCACAATCGGGAAGAGACAATTTTTCCCTACCTGTAATTTTGTTCGTTTGCGTTGGCGGATTTCGGTTCGCGACAAAATGGCTTTGAAATGGTTTGTTTACAAAATGGAGCTGAGGAGGCCTTTGCAATTGTTGGTCTTGAATTATTGCACGTGCATTACATATTTTATTCACTTGGTATCCATCAACAAAGAAATCTTCAAATCATTACTTTGAATTCCGTAAAGAAACGCTGTGTATTTCAATAAATCATCGCTTAAATTAATAGCGAATTCGTTTATTATTCAGTTGCAGCCTGGATCGGGTATTAAGATTGGATTTGCTTATTTTCTTACAAACGTCAGTTTGTTCGTTTGCTTTTTAAACCCAGCTCAGGTTGAGGTTCGCACTGACAAAAAGTTCGGTTTCGCACTGATTTTGTCGGAGGTCCAGCTGTTGATTCCATGATGGTCCTTGCATTTTTGCGGAGCAATTCAAAAATCTAAGATTTTTCGCTTTTCTTTTCACACAAAACGTAACCATGTTGAAAAGTTATTTTTTTTTGACATTATTTAATTCTCGTGACCTTGTCAATTGTGAGTTGTGTCAGTTTTGAGATTTATTAAGCATCGTACTCAATGACGCGTACGTAAGAGAGAATTGATATTGCCGATGGAACATAAAAAAGTGATAGTGGCAAGTTAAGAAATGGCATTTTTGAAGATAAACGGATATTTTTCTACATTGTAACTTATTTATTTGTGACAAGAAAAATGAAAATCCAACGTTTTCATCAAAATGTTTCGTATGTTCTGAACATAACAACTTTTAGCAAGAACAGGAAAATGAGGGAGCACTCACTTCCCACTTATAAATGCCCAACAGAGATGATCAGTGAGTGAATGATTTTGCTACTCTCTCCTTGTCAATTAATATAACTGTCATGGGTGGCTTTTATGAAGACGGTCTAGTGAGGTAGAGGTGTTTCCAAGTGATATGCTTGTTGACCGTCATTTTTGATATGTGACGGTTATATGAGGATGACCGTCGTTAAGGTACAATAACCGTTATGATAATGCACAGCACTGTTTATGCCTCAGAACATAACGGTGGCGCCGACTGGGATTGACCTCAGGCCTGCTGGGATTTTTTTTTTTTTTTTTTTTTTTTTTTTTTTACGGGGGGAATCTTCTCACAGACACCTGAGAAGGAACTCAGGGTGTGGGGATGGGAGAATTTCACTCCCGACCCACTAAACCTTACCCTGTGCGCTTGGCCCTTGGCCTCCCCGGAACCGCCCGAAGGCATTACTTCGTGGGAGGGGCCGCTGTAGCGCTATGGCGCCTCTCTAGCAATACTCTAACGATCTGGTCGGGCAGTAGGTAACTGCTGCTCGGCTCGCCACTGTCGTTGTAATACCGAAACTATGTGGGTGACCGCAGTCACCACCGCGCTCCAGTTCTCGGTGGTACCACACATCCTATGAACGATGTTGTCCGGACTGGTATCCGCTCCGCATATCGCTAGCATAGCGCTCGATACTGGCTCGAATCGTGGACAGGCAAACACGACGTGTTCGGCGGTCTCCTCGACGCCAGCACATGTGGGGCAGGTGGGAGTACTTGCATGTCCGAACCTATACAGGTAGCTCCTAAAGCAGCCATGGCCTGACAGGAACTGTGTCAGGTGGAAGTTTACTTCCCCATGGCGCCTGTTGACCCAGCTTGATACGGAAGGTATCAAGCGGTAAGTCCACCTCCCCTTTGTGGAGTTTTCCCACTCCAATTGCCATCTCGCGGTCGACACAACTCGCGCGTTGTTGCGCACCCCTCGAACGGTCCTCGCGTCATAACACGCCACATCCTCCTTAATGATAAGGCTGATTGGCATCATCCCTGCTATGACACAGACGGCCTCTCTCGAGATAGTGCGGTATGCACTGGCCACCCTTAAGCACATTAGCCTGTGTGTACTCTCTAATTTCTGCCTGTGGCAGTCAATATCCAGTACCGCAGCCCACGCAGGGCCGCCGTATCTGAGGATAGATACTACGACCCCAGCGAGGAGCCTGCGCTTACTGGCATTCACTGCCGAGCTGTTTGACATCATACGGGATAATGCCCCCACAGCCATAGACGCTCTCTTGCAGGCGTACTCGACGTGGCAGCCGAAGCTGAGCTTATCGTCGAGCATGACCCCCAAGAGTTTTAGAGAGCGCACAGACCTAATTGTGCTTCCGCCGACTGTCAACGTTGCATGCTGTACTGACATGCGATTGTTGACTACGACCACTTCCGTCTTGTGATGGGCGAGCTCCAGTTTCCTGGTTCTCATCCATTCCTCCACAAGCCTGACGCAGTGGGCCGCTGTCAGCTCTACCTCCTCGAGGGATTCCCCGCAGACTACCAGCGTGACATCGTCGGCAAAACCTACAATTTTCACGCCTACCGGGAATTTTATCCTCAACAGTCCATCGTACATGACGTTCCATAACACCGGGCCCAGGATGGAGCCTTGTGGCACACCTGCGGTGACTCTAACGCATTTTTCGCCATCTTCTGTGTCGTACGTCAACACACGATTCTGGAAGTAGCTTTCCAGAATCTTATACAGCCCTCCGGGAATTTGGAGCTGGTGTAGCGAGCGGGCTATCGCCCCCCAGCACGCGCTGTTGAACGCGTTCTTCACGTCTAAGGTTAGCACCGCGCAGTAGCGAATGCCCCTTTGTTTCCGATGGACCACCTCTGCCGTCTGGATGACGTCGCGGATGGCGTCCACCGTGGATCTGCCCTTTCGAAACCCGTACTGGCTGCTTGACAGGCCGTCTACACCTTCGGTGTAGGCCGACAGCCTGTTGAGGATGACCCTCTCAAGCAGTTTCCCAGTGGTGTCCAGCAAACAGATGGGTCTGTATGCTGACGGGTCCCCAGGGGGTTTTCCTGGCTTCGGAAGCAGCACCAGCTTCTGCCGCTTCCACGCGTCTGGGAAGACGCCTACGCCTGCTGGGATGAGAGATAATCACGCTTACCAACCCCCCATGGGCGCCGTTACTTCCAATATATGAACCCCTTATCAAGGATGTCACGCAACTGGTTGATCCAACGCTGGAGTACACCGAGGCAAAAGAACGTAAGAATTCCATAAGAACCACTTGAAATTGATATGAATTTCAAAGATTTGCTTATGAAAAATAATGTCGACAAAAAAATAATCAAACTGATCAGACTGGAAGTGAATCATGGACGTTGAAATTACGGGTCCTATGTCTAGATCACTCGTCTGTCAACGCTTGAGTAAATGAAAAGGCTAAAGATCTTACGCAGATGACCTTAAACTCTACCTCCGAATTCACTCAATTGAAGACTGTTGCTTCCTTCAACGTCAGCTGAATGCTTTTGCTGATTGGTGTATTCTGAATCGTATGGAGGTTAACCCGTACAAATGCTCGGTTATCTCTTTTTCGCGCAAGAAAGAGACTGTTATGTTCAAGTATGTTTTGTTAGGCACTGAAATTGAGCGCGTCAGCCAAATTAAGGACCTAGGCGTGATTCTGGATACAAAACTTTCTTTCAAGCAGCACATCTCGCACGCCGTCGACAAAGCTTCCAGAATTCTAGGGTTTATCTTCAGGATTGCCAAAGACTTCACGGATATCTACTGCCTTAAATCGTTGTACTGCTCCTTGTCTCGCTCCATATTAGAATACTGCTCAGTTGTCTGGACTCCTCACAACAACAACGGAGTCGAAAGAGTTGAGTCGGTTCAGCGACAGTTCCTGAGATATGTGCTACGTAAAATGCCGTGGACGGATCCCTTCCGATTGCCTAGCTACGAAAGTCGTTTACAACTGATCCATCTGGAGCGCTTGTCAGTCCGAAAAGATACAGCAAGGGCATTGCTAATTGCGGATATTTTGCAAGGACGCACCGTATGCCCTGTCCTCCTTGAGCAAATTGACATCAATGTTCAACCCCGAGCCCTACGGAATAATTCAATGCTGCGCCTGCCCATACAGCGAACTAATTATAGCATGTTCGGTGCAATCGGTGGTTTACAGAGACTCTTCAATAGGGTCTCCGCACTGTTTGATTTTGACCTGACTCGCCAGCTGCTTCGCCAAAAGTTTAGTTCGTTTTTTTCTAGATCAGTTTAGTTTGTTTAGTTATGTTCCTTTTTTTACGAGATGACTATCTATGTACTTATTGATGTTTTGTTTTTGTACTTTTCATGTTTAGTTTAAGTTACATCATTGGGGCAAATAACGCCTGTTGATGTTCAGTCATATAAATAAAGGCGTATAGAAGCTACCTTATGTTAGACGAAAATCTTTCAAAAGTCGCGCTTATGAAATTCATATGTGTCGTTCATAAGTCGAGCCTTATGAAATTCTATTTGCCTCAGTGTAGAACATCCACTGACGCAAATAAACATAAGAATTTAATAAGGCTCGACCTATGAACGACATATATGAATTTCATAATCGTGACTTATGAATGATTTTCGTCTAACATGATGTAGATCTTATACGCCTTTACCCTTTTCATTTTCCCAATCATTGAAAGACGAGTGGTCAACACACGGGTCTCATAATCTCAACGTCCATGATTCGGTTCTAGTCTGCTCCGATTTATTATTTTTTTGTCAACATTATTTTTCATAAGGAAAATCAATGAAATTCATACTACTTTCTTGTGGCTAAAATTCATAAGTGTCTCTTATGGAATTCTTACGTTCGTTTGCCTGCGTGGTCGTTGCAATGATCGCACAACAAAATTATCGTAAGATAAACAAATTATGACGTTTCACTTTTGACGTTTGAATAAAAACAATTCAGTCTGCAAATTATCTACAAAAATGCCGCATTAAAATGCTTTGCATTTGTAAGCGATTTCATGAAAGCAAAACAGCTTTTCAACAAATGGTTTATGGAAAATTAATATTTATGCTATCGCCATATAGGGTAGAGAACTACTTTGGCCTAATCGCCCATTTTGGGCCTATCGAGCAGAAAACTTCAAATAAATTCATGATTTCAGAGTTAACAAGTCAATTATGCGTTTGGTACGATGCTTTAGTTAATAAGCTACGGAGCGAAGTCAATAAGAACGCGTGATATGAAGGTTTGCACCCATTATTCCCAAAAACAAAAGAAGCGCTTCGACCGAATCATGTTTTATCTTCATCCGATAGGCCGAAGTAAATTCATTGGCGTTTCAATGGTGTTTCAATGCGTTAGGCCGAGTTTAGAATCCGTAGGCCGAGTTTGGCGTCAAGAAGCAGTGTTAGACTTTTGACAATATCTCAACGATTAGTTTCTCTTTATCAAATCTTACGGTACGTACGTAAAGGTAAATAAATTTGAAAGCCATCAGTAATAATAACATTCCGTTTGGTGCTAAATTGCGCTAAATTAAGAAAGACTAAGTGCGGGTTGTGCTTAATAGGCCGGAAATGGGGTAGTTAACCCTAGTTATTATTCCATTTGCTTTTTTACAATCTTCGTATTTCAAGAGGTTTTTCCTTTAAAATAACATTATTCTCATCAATTTATCAATGAGCCGTAATTAAAATTATGAAAATCATCAAACTGTCTCGGCTGTGAGCATTGATTAACATAACATATAACTATATTTTGTTTCCTAAACTAAAAATAATTAGTCAAATCAACGTTTTCCGAAGGCGGACTTATTTAATGAAGCTCGACGGGATTCAAAACTTGATCAGGACATTGTATACTACTTTTTTTAACCTATAGAACTTCATGATCGAATCTCCAAGATGATATGGATAACTATTACTACCTCGTTTGTCCTGCATATTTATGTATCTTGTATTGAGATATATTTTTCATCATACTGATACAACACTTAACAAATAGTCTGCTTTCAAAACAAATTTTCAGAACCAATTTCAGTCACCTCTGGGGTACCCCAGGGTACTCATTTAGACCCACTTCATTTTATTTTGTACATAAACGACATTTCCTACATACTTAAAAAAATAAAACGACATGAAGCTCTTAATTGAAATAAGTAATTCTAGCGATGCAGAAGAATTCCAGAATGAAATCAATATATTCCACAACTGGTGTGGTAAAAAATGTACTGCAATAGCATTTAGCAGAAAAATTGAAACACCGCATATTGAAATATCATTAGGCAACCAAATAGTAGAAAAAAGCAAAATTGTAAGAGATCTAGGTGTAATCATAGACTCCAAATTAACTTTCATAGAAAATTATAATGCTATCATTAGTAAAGCAAATAGAATGCTAGGCTTCATTAAAAGGTTCAGTCATAATTTCGAAAACCCATACACTGTTAAGCTATTATATACCACATATGTAAGGCCAATTCTGGAATACTGCCACCTAGTATGGAATCCATACATTTCCATACACGAAGAACGCATAGAATCTGTCCAAAAACAATTCCTTTTATATGCTTTACGTAAATTGAATTGGACTGTATTTCCATTACCATCTTATGAAGCGCACTGCATGCTCATCAATATACAAACACTTGAGGAGCGCCGCCAATTTGCAATGCTTTTCTTTATCCACGACATTATTTCAATGCGCATAGATTCGGCAGAAATTCTCGCACAATTAAACTTTTACACACCTTGTCGATATCTTAGAACACGAAATTTATTTTCTGAAAAATCGTACAGAACAAACTATGCAAAAAATAACCCAATCAATGGAATGATGCGCCTATATATTTTACTATAACTATTGACATCACTATGTCCAAGTAGCAAATAAAAACTAAGCTAAAACAGAATAGAATTAATGCATAGTATGTAAGTAAACATTGTAATAATCATTGTATGTAGTCTACACTGGCTTTACGAGATGAAATAAATAATTATCGACAGTGAAAAAAAAAATTTCGTGTCGTCGTGTGTCATATATATGCGCGTGGGATCGAATCGGTTAAGTGGTGCTGATATTCCTTATTTTATAAAAAAGAAAGTAAACCACGACAGTAAAGCACCGCAAAAGAATGATCACAAATATCTATATCTATTATTTTTAGTGTGATTTAGCCTCGTGACATGACCAATAAATATAGTTATCAAACACAGATTATTCAGCTTTCCCAATCCAATGCTTCCGATCCGTATACCATTACTATCTCAGACGATTAAATCTCGGTCAGTTCACAGTTTTCTGTGCCTTTCTGCAAATTAGCTCATGTTTAGGCGAATTCCCCCTCATAAATGTCAACTATCCCAAGTCAGTATATAAATTTTAAATTTCTTCGAATTCTTTTTCCTCAAAAGGAAACCTTTCATCCCAATTCCCACCACTTTGAATTACCTACCGCTCTAAAAACTCGCTGTTGGCTGAAGTCGGGCAGAATTTCTCCCATTATTCTTTCGGGTTCCTCGCTTGCCGCCGATAAAAATCTCGGTTACTTGTCCGTTTTGCGCTGCCTTTTCGTGTCAGTGGGATCATAGCGTGAGTGGGTTGGCGGGATAGTTGAAACGATTTGTGAGTAAGATGAGAGAACCCAGCTGGTACATATGTAGAAATTTGGGAAACTCGACTCAAGATACAGTTGTAAGCCGAATGAGCCATTGTGTTTGGTGTGCCTCTACTATCATTCTCACAGCTAATCCCAGCGCAAGGTCTTCTGCTTTCCGGGTAGTAATTGGGCTAGCGAAGCGTTCGTGTTTTGATGGGATGGGAATCATACTTAATCCTACTATTACTGCAAACCTGGAAGCGGTTTGTTGCCGCAAATATTGTGATGACAGTTGCTTCCAGGGGGTAAAATTTATACGACGACGTAAATATTGACGACAGCAGCACCAGGTAGAGAAAAAAACGGGATTTGGATTGGAGGTAATTTTCCGGAACGTCGCCTGCTGAGTGGTGGCACACTAGACCAGGAAAGCCATTCCGTGACGATGACGGTGGAGGTTAAAACAGCATAAGCAGCGCAAAAATAAGAAACAGATTGAGGTAATTAGGGTACAACTTCCCAGATCGCTGGAATTCCGCATTGTCTGTCAACGTGGAACTGTAGTGAGGTACTGCTATTTGCAATTGCCGCTGCACTGCAACGCGATCCCGGTAGCATCTTTTACGATGATGGTGGCCCAGAGGAGTCTCTTCATTAGAGATGCTTATCGAACGAAACTCCCCAGGGACTGTCTTTTGTGACGACGGCGGTTGGTGCATGAACGTTCCACACTTAACTGTACTGTAAACGAACTTGACCCATCGCCTCCGGAGTTTGAAAGTATAGGAAATTCAATTTTCCAAATGAGGCATACGATTGGTGAGCGTAGCAGAGTGAGTTGTAGCCTTGGGTGGCCCTCTTTAGCTACGTGGTTTCTTCTTCATCTCTAATTGGCGATATACACATAATGGCATCATTTTTGCCCTGGGTTAACTGCTCGTAAGCTAAGTGCCATAGCTGCTTATGTCCAATGATGAATCTTTAGATTTTTGTGCCGCATGTTAAAATTCTAGACTTGGAATTTATCTCATGTTTATACTGCTTTATATTGTCGAATAGAGCATCCTTATATCCCCCTTCCCCTACTAACAAGATTTCCATTTCCTGTAACGTCTATGAAGGTAGTATGGGTTCCCTGCACCTTCTTAAGTAGATGTTGAACTAACATTCCTACCTTTCCCCTGCGATTGTAAGGACGTAGCCAGGTATACAATGCGAGGTTTGTTTTGCAGATTGCATGGTATGGGAAAAGGATATTAATCCCAAGTATCCTTTTTGCGACAACATATTATGTTTTTGCGGAATATATGAGCTGATCATTATATATCCACCTACGATTTGTGCAATCGCATATGCTATGCTATGCTATGCTATGCTATGCATGTTAAAATTCTAGACTTGGAAAATAGGAAAATACTTTCCAAACGAGCTTCGTAGTGCTGAGGCTAAATATAGAATTGTCTTTTTAATAAATAATGTGTTTCAAATTTTACACTTTTTCATACGCACAGAATGGGTATAATTTTTAACGATTTTTGCATGAACCAGTTTTCGTTCAATCCTATTGTATGACATGTTTTTATTTTATAGATCACTGATGAAAATTGTGTGTAGAAGTTGGAGGCGAAGCAGCCCCAGGCTGAAAGCCTCCTTAATAAAGAAAACTTAACTTTGTGTAGAAGTATCAAAATGCAGGGAAAAGAGTTTTTTTTCGTGAAGATTTTGGAATTAAAATTTTTAGTATTTCTTTCATTATAACAAGCACCCCATGGAATGATGTTAGCCGAAGGAAAATCTATTATGAACTTCTGTACAACCAAATTTCCTAAAGTGTTAAATATAGCTAACAATTTTATTTTAATATTTTGGTTTGCCTTGGAAGACCTCTTGAATTCCCACCAAAAGTTTCATCAATCTTCTCTGGAACTCAACTTGTTCCAGATGTTAAATTCAACTACTCCAGGATGTGTCATCCGTTAACTACAGATTATTTTCAAAATTTACCCGATTTCTACTGACCTTCTTCATGAGGGTCTTCAAAGTACTGCAGGAAACTTCTTCTGATTTCCTTTGAAAGATTCTTTAGACATCCCCCGATTTTTTTTTAAACTTTCTCCCGAAGACTCTTCCAACACATCCTGATAATTTTTTTTCTATATTCCCCTATTAAAATCTTAAGATCACTCCTGAAAATTTGTTCTAGTTTTCTTGGAATGTTTACCTCAACCTTCTTTCATCCTTCCGCGTTAGATTGTTCCAGTTTTATTAGGATGTTATTTACGACTTCCACTGGAAGAGTCCAGCCACTTCTCCTGGAAGTAAATTCCAGTTTTTCTAGACATGGGCTGGAATTTAATTCTTACTGACATTGGCCAATTCAAACGATTTATCTTGAATGTTCCTTCCGAATTTTCTCGGAGGTCCTGCTGACATGCCCCGGAAATGTCTGCTGACTTCTTTTGGAAGTTTCTCTAAACTATTTTGGAAAGTTTCTTCCAACTATCCTCGGAAATTTCATCCGAATCTCTGATAGCTTTTTTTCTGACTGCTCGGGAAGTTCTTTCAAACCTATCCGAAAAGTTGCCTTCAGCATCCATTCGAAGTTTCTTTTAATTTAATGATAGTTCTTCACAGAGTTAGTTTCCCGGGAATGTTACATTTAGATTTTTTCTGGAAGAATTTAGCATGCTTTCTCTCTAAATTGCAATAGCTTCCATAGAATTTGATAAAATTAGTGAAAATTGATTCCCAGGATGTCACTGGTACTTTATTAAAAAGCAGTTTTTTTTTTAATAACGTCATTTTTACAAACTCCCTGCTAACAGAAATCCTGGCTGCACCACTGGTTCGAGGTATCACCCAGATTTTTAGTGGAATTATTTTACAATTCAGGTTACTTTTTAATTATGGTTTTCGTTTATTAGGCACTACTCTCAACTACAGCTCTGCTAACGGCTTCGTGTATTTATAGTAAATGAAAATCTGATCGTTGGATTTGAATTCATAGAATGAAATGAATGAAAAATTAGAAAATGAACAAAACAATTTTCCGTGAGCCTTCTTCTTCTTTTCCTTTATTACGTCCCTACTAGTACTTTACACCGGCCCTCAACTTAGTGTTCTTTGAGCGCTTCCATAGTTGTTAATTGAAAGCTTTCCTAGCCTGTGCTATTTTTGCCCAGGGAAGTCGAGAAAGTTTTCAACCCGAACCGGGAATCGAACCCAGCTACTTCCAGTATGGTCTTTACCGCCTTTATCGAGGGAGCTTAGGGAGGCCCAAATCACCCAATCAATCCCTTTCGACTTCTTCTTAGACACAATTTCAATACCAATGAAGTTATGAGAGGTTTGATATTTTCTTTAAATGTGAAAACACATTCGCCTATTTGAAAGATTAGTCTTGAGCCAAAATGGTCTCTTGAATTGTCTAAAATCCATGATTTTTCATATCGCAGGCATACCAAAAGTGAAAGGATTGAGCTAGGGTCTCCAAAAAAGGTTCAAAATTCTTTTTATAAATTGATATTTACCAGAAATAAATTTACTTAAATGCATTTATCTCAGACCGGTAGCAAATAGCTTAAACTTTCTTTCAGTAAAATGCACCTTTTATAGAACATTCATACATTAAAAAATCCATCTTCAGAAAACCCCGTAGAATTAGTAGCATTCGTACTTTAACCAGTGCTGTCATGACAAACTTAGAGCTGACTACTCGCTTATATTTCGCCCATGATTAAAATTTCGGAATGTACATGCAATTTAGTTTCCTCTAACGAAAACTAGAGTACGGATAATCTTTTCTGCTATCAGCTCTCCATGAAATTTAGAAATACAATTTTGTTGGTATATTTGGTTTGGTTTTTTTTGGTAACGATGGATCAACAATATAGCGGCGCCGGTGGTGTAGTGGTAAGCGTGATTACCTCTCACCCCATCAGGCCTGGGTTCAATCCCAGTCGGCGCCGCCGGGATGTTCTGAGGCATCTCTGATCACGCCTTCTTTCGGAAGGGAAGTAAAGCCAAATCAAGGAAAAAAGTCCGACGTTTCAGTCTATGGACGTGGTCATCTTCAGGGAATATAAAGATGTGCCGTCTTTCGTTCAGCGTAAAAATCATTACGATCTTAAACTAAAACTAGCCCTGATGAAGATTTCCACTCCTGAATTGTAGACGATGATAAAACTGTAATCTATTTTTTTTTCTTGAAGACTTAAAAGCCGAAACAAAATGGCTAATACTCAGGACCTTTAATCTTCCCCGTAAATTTATACTTTTCTGAAGTTTTTAGTGCTTACTTGAAGTTATTGGATCTGCTCTAAAGAACTCTGAACCTCAAAACCTGAAGTTTTCGATTCAAATTCCTCAACTTCCCTTAATTTTAAAGAAGCTCTCGGAACTTCTCTTACGTTCCAACCATTTTCCGGATATTTATTAAAGTTCCTTGAAAACCCTGCAAATTTCCAGAAATTTTTGGAAACATTGCTGAAATTCTTGGAATTTTTGGAAAGTTTATAGATTCATGGAACTTCTAACGGCGCCGGTGGTGTAGTGGTAAGTGTGATTACCTCTCACCCCAGCAGGCCTGGGTTCAATCCCAGTCGGCGCCGCCGGGATGTTCTGAGGCATAACATCTCCTCTGATCACGCCTTCCTTCGGATGGGAAGTAAAGCCGTTGGTCCCCGGTTCATGAGTTGATGGGTCGATAGGTAGGGTCCAGGTGTGGGAGCTGCCTTCCTGGCACGTCGGTAGCATTGGTGCTCAGCACGGAAAACAAGATCGACGGAAAAAACAAAAACCAAAGGGAAAAAAAAAAAATTGAACTTCTGGAATGATCCTACAGTTAAAAAAATGTTCTGATGTTATCTGATCCGCCCCAAAATATTCGGAACATCACTAATATACGAAAGTTCTTAATTTTTTGTTTAAACTTCTCTGAAATTCGGTGGACTGTGAATGTCTCAGAACTTTGCTGAAGTTCCGGAAATTAACTGAGTTTCTTTGAACTTTCCAAAAAGTTCCTGCAATTTCCATGAACTTGAACGAACTGTCCTGAGGTTCTCTGAACTTCCTTGATGCTCTCGAAGCTACCCTAAAGTTCTCAAAATGCTCCGCAAGATCTTGGTGCTGCTCTAAAATTAATGGAACTATCTTAAAAATTTATAAACGTTCCTGAAAAACTCTGGGCATCTGCGAAATTCTCCAAATATAACTATACTTCCTTGAAATTCCTGGACATTTTTGAAGAAGGTAATTATAATAAAGTTCTAACAATTTTCCTAATGTTTTTTTATATCTTTATTAAGGAGACTTTCAGCCCTGGGCTGGTTCGTGTCTGGACACCTCAGAAGGGGGTATCCCAAAGGGAGAGAAGGTACAGAGTTTTTATTTTACAGAGTTGAATGGTGGTTGCGGTTCCAGAGGGGAACTTATTTTGCCTTACTGTCCTATGTTGCTGTCATCTTTTGTGTTTTCTGTTCCACTTCCTAATGTTCTCTGGACTTGTCTCAAGTTTTATTCACTTCCTTAAAGTTCTCCGGATATCCCTGAAGTTCCTACAACAGTTTCTTTGAAATAAATAAAACTCTCTGTAAGATCTCTAAACATCCCCTTTGTTTCCTGCAGTTTCTTGAACTTCTCGAAACTTCTGTGAAGTTTGGACATTTTTCTCAAGTTGTCTAAGCTTTTCTGATGTTTTCAAGGCTACCTTCAATGTTTGAACTTCTGGAAGGTTCTCGCTATTTTTCTGAATGTTATGGAACGGCGCTAAAGTACTCGGCATTTACTTCAATTTTCCTAATCATGAACCTGCACTGAGTTCTTAGAACTGCCGAAATTGCGTAACTTCCTTAACGATCTTCAAACTCAGCTTAACAACTCAACAAGCCAATAAATTTCCTCCAATTTTATTGAAGTTAATGGAACTTCCATGGAAGTTTATAAGGAAATCACTATGGGAAAGTCAAACTTTTTGTTCATTGTCTTCTTGCCTTTTCCATATCGCAATGTTAAAAAATTCTATAGCTATTCTTGAGGAAAATTTTCTCAGCTACAACTTTGCACAAAATTGTTTTTCAGTCAGACGTCAAATTGAATAGTTATTAATTGTTTAAGAGATTGATAATCTTATGGCATGATCGAGCAGCTGTTTGTTGGCAACACTGTATTCTGGAGTGTGACATAGTAGCCATGTTTTTGGTGACCTATTCAACGCCCCAGAAACACTAGTGTTGCGTGCTGAACAGTTGATTGAGCATAATCATAAGACATCAGTGACTGGAATCATCAATAACTTATGTTCCTTACATTTAATAGAAAAGTTGTCGTCAAGAAAGTTGTAGCTGAGAAAAATTTTATCAAGTGCAGGTATCATTTTCTTAAGCATAGTAAACTGGTGAATTTTGAGATAGATATGAACAAAAAATTTGGTTTTCCCATAGTAATTTCTATATAAACTTCAAAGGGTTTGTGTCAAGTCAGTTTCTTACTAAATAAGTTCAAATTTTGGGAGGCTAATCAGGATCCAATTTAGAACCGTTTGAGCACAGTTGAGCGAAAATTTCAAATTTTGCATCAGTCTAACGCTCATGGACCTCTTAACTTCGTTTAAGTTTTCTGAACTGTGTTCTTGGAACACCTGTAAACTTCCTATATTTTTTTCGGAAGTTAGTAGAACGGACCTGAAGTTCTCAACCTTTTCCTGAAGTTTTCGGAATTCCCTTTCTGTGTGCTCAATTTTCCGGACATTCGTGAATTCAAAGCCTGTGGGCAAGAACTTCAGGGTAGTGAAGTTCTTGCCCACAGGTCTTTAAATCCAACTTAAGTTTTAGCATCTTCAGTAAAGTTTCTCCAATGGAACTGCCCTAAAATCTCATTGATCTTCACTGAATTTCTCAAACTTTTCCTGAACTCTATTGAACTGCCTTAAAGCCATCGGAACTGACCATAACAGATCTTAAAACATGCATGTTGTACAGGACATTTTTGAAGGTCTCAGAACTACTCTGAAGTTTCTGGAGCTTGCTTTAAATTCTCGGAATATCCATGAAATTCTCAAAACTTCTTGAAATTTAACGCAATTTTTCAGATACTTACGGAACGTTAAAAGTTTTCGAAATTTTCTATAAATTCTGACGCTCATGGAACTCGTAACTTTGCTTAAGTTTTCTGGATTGAGTTCTTGGAACATCTGTTAAGTTCTTACATTTTGATTCGTAATTTTTCATCTGTTTACACAATTTTCCGGACATTCATGAAGTTCCTGAAATTCTTGATGTCAATGGACCTTTCGTGAAATTCTCCGATCATCAACTAAGTTCACGAAATTTTCTTGAGATTCATGAATCTGCATTGATGTTCTCAGAATTTACGGTTTACCATTATCCGGTTCCCCGGTATAAACTTTCCCAAAGTTCCGAGAACTTTCTAGAAAATTTCCTGAAACTTTTGAAAGATCTCTCAATGATTCGGATTTTTCCTATAGATTTTGGAACATCACTGAAGTTTTCAAAATTCATCTTAAGAGATCACATAGCTTCTTAATTGTTCCTGTAATTTTCCTGAAATTAATGGAAATATCTTTACGTACCACGTAAGAAAACCGAACAACGAAGGTTGATACATTCACCCGCTAAAATGTCTAAATGTATTTAAAATGTTTTCTGATGTTATTTGTATGCTAGAGCCAATATAAACATATACTTTTTAATTCGGCGGATGTTTTTTCAAGCATTTGTTTTTTGTATAAAAGGGTGGCGCAATATTTCATCACTTCGAGAGCACTTTGTGAAAAATAATGGAAGGGCTCATGTATGTACATCAATAATTCTGTGCCCAGTTAGGGACCATGACGCGCCTGACTTTAAGTCTTGAGCAAACATTTTGAGGCATAATTGTTTGATTAAGCTGCTAGTCTTCATTGTTTTTGATGTGTATGATAGAAATGGGTCCCATATGCCGAAGTATTATCACACCCTAGATGATCAAATCAAGATTTTGAAATTCGGAACCGTCTTATAAATAGATAAAAGTAGACTGCAGTAATGAATCAAAATCAAGGATCGGGAGAATTATCTATGCTGATGATGGTGATGATGATAATGATGATGAGACGATGATAATGGCCTACCACGCATTGAAGCACGGAAACTAAGTCCGATAACAGTAGGCTCTCTTCTCTTTTTGTCTTGATCAAGCTTAATAACCTCTGATTGTCCTCAACATGACGCTGTATGAAGGCCCAAAAACGGATTGGGTGAATCGGTAGGCAAAGTTGCCAATACGCATTTATGGGACGGTAAAGAATCTCCTTTCAGCAGCATGATCGCACAATTGGTCAAAAAGACGTGCCTCCAAACAATAAGATGCCCCAATGAGCTCACCCTTTATCCACGAAATGTTATCAACAGGAAATTGGCATTCCCACTCTCCCTGTCCAAATCGCTTCAATCGGGTGTCCTGTCAGACCCTCCCTTCTCTTTTGTATATGTATGTATATGATCGGGAAAATTATCTATGTCAATGCCAGTTCTGGAGGGGTTTGACACATCAGGAACACCCAACAGCTAGAACAACTTAACGTAACATTCTCGTGAACAGAAATAACATTCAGTAGACAGCGTGGCAGCCGGCTATGAAGACAACGAGACAGGTTAATCCTTTGTCTGAACCTTGGGGTCAATTAGACCGCAGAGCACTTTGACAGGCTACAGTTTGAGAGTTGATTTGTCTAATTCTGCCGAGATTAGATGTGTCCTCTGCTAGATGAAATTGTTCCTAAATACTTGAAAAAATTTCTTGAAAACTCACCTTTCATGGGTCAATATTATTTCAAGTTAAAATTACCGTATCTCAGCGATGTTTCAATGGATTTTGGGAAAATAAAATGTTTTGCAAAGTTAATTTAGTGCACTGGAATCTTGTATTACCGATCATCTTTGCTGAAGGAGAGGATATCCTCGAATAAAAAGACACATTTCTACGATGACCACTTCCCACAAGTCCATCACCCTTTGCAAACGTTTCAAAACACTTCATACATACGGTTTCGGCCGTTGTCGGTTATTTAGAGTTGGCTAATTCTACTTTATGTCTAAATAAATAGCGTTGATTACTTTTAATTCATCGCCTACGCTTTGGTGTTTGTAGAGGACCTTCCTCAGGGCTTAATATTAAAATCAATCTTCACACTGCCGTACTCTAACGGAACTATCAACTCTATTCTTTCATCTACTCCATCTATCGTATAAAAATTACCACTACAGTCTGTTATTTGAAATTAGCAACTTCAACTATTAAAATCAGCTTGTAAGATTTTCGTTTTGGAAAAACTGTAAACAGGCGGTGATTTTTTATGCAGATTGAACAACGTCAGTGCCAGAGCTCCTTTCAAGACCAACTGTGTACAGTTTTGCTAAAACGATCATCTGACTTGTTGATATTAATATAGAGCCCTGAGATAGGACCCATTGCAGGACTGAAATGTAGGCGATAAGTAATCAAAGCTAATTATTAAGAATGAAAGCCAACTCTAAACCAAACATAAGGAATTTTAAAAATCCATTGAAACACCGACACGTAAGTTTTTTGGCACTGAAAATCATTAAATAGGTTCTATTATTTCCGTAAACATTGAAAAGTGGTATGACATTTTACCTTCGGAGTGTTTTGTGTGAAATTCTGTGAATGAACGAACTTTTGATCCAAGGTCAATTGTCATAATCAAAATACCGATTTGAATTGATTTGATCTCTACAGCTAAATGTTCATGATTCTCATGAATTTAGTGCCAGTTTTTTACTCAAGCACAGTTTCTTCCATTCAAATCATCGCCATTGCGGCACTCTTAAGACTTTACTAATTTGTCTGGTTTTTACAGACATTACCTATTTAAATCAAGAGAACAGTGGATAGCATAGAGCTACTCAAAAATTGCTGCTAATCTCTTTGGATGATTAATGATAAAATTAATTAATTCAAACCCACATTGTAAATGGGTTCATTTGTGAAATATGATATCCAGACTAGAGCGTATCGAATAACATTTTTTCTATAACTGATCATGGACAATATACCGCAATCTAAGGAAAATATTTGAGTCCATTGAATCCATTGAATTGTTTTCAAAATCAGTAAAAATTTATAACTTCCTCGAAATACACACCCATCTTTCCTCCATCGAGGTGTCGATTCCTAACGAGCTTCATTACTGAGCTCAAATTAACCAATTGTGCAAATTTCCCAAAACCACACAATGGAAGCAAAACCGATAATCGCACAAATCATCTTCAAGCTCCACTGCTCCGGTAACATCTAGGGAACAATTCCATCGCTGGCATACCTAATGCTTCGTATTCGATCGATTGAAAATTTTGTTTTGTTTCAACCATTTACCGCATATTTTGCTGCAGCTACACGACTGCCGTTCAACAATATATAGCACACATGACATAATCGAAAAAATCATGAGAGAAGCAAGACTTCCGAAACGTATCAATCAATTAGATTCGGCTCGTGTAACCACTTATCAACGTATGGGCCGAAAAGCGGTCGTTATCCAACTCCGCCATGTATAACACATTTGAGGAAAATTTATACCCAACATTGCTTTTGCCCATAACCTCTCTCGTTAAGAGAAGCAAATAAAACGAAATAAAGCTTCAATTTCACTTCCTCGTAGGCATCATAAACTTGGCTGAACACTGACGAATGATGGCCATGGGGCGATGACGATGATGATGATGGCCCCTTTATTGTGAGGAGCTCTGCCCGTTTGAAGAAAGTGAGACCGACAAACAGATTTCAGCGAATTGGCAAATTTTGGACCCACCTGCCGTTGTTATGCAAAGAAATGAAAAATCAGCAAACCCTGATCGACGACCCAAGGCACGTATTACGAAATATTTTTCTGTTCACAATCACCGCGCAGAAAAAGGGGAACGTTAAAATGTCACCGGCACAAAATCTAGTTTGGCCAGAGCAAGTTTTTGAGGTCGCTGCGGTTTTGCCTCCAGCAGCACCGTTCACCGTTGCTTTGTGAGTTGATCTGGTACAGGTGGTCCAAGATGTCCAAGATGCAAGTGCCCCATATGACATGATTGAGATAATTTTGTTTTGCTGTTTGATTTCAACTTTGCTCCATTGTCTACCTATAAGACAGGTCGTGGCTTGTCCCGGTGAGATAAAAGATGAAATAAGAAGGTTGACGGTTTGTGGAGTAGATCTGGACATGCATTATAACCTGGGTGATGCGGAGACGGACCTGAAATTGAACCAATGCCGTGCTGTCATGTCGAACCAATAGTTTACTCTATCGGTAGGGAGAAACGAGTATTGCAGTTCATTGATATGAAAAATATTCAAGTTCACTTCGAATCATTCTATTTATGAAGCGATTTTTCATCCTCTCAATTTCATGAATTTGTCATCGTAAACAAACAATGAAAAAGTCACGATTGGGCTTAATGTAAAATGCAGTTTGACAGCGTTTGCAGCCAACTGATGACGATGAATCGATTATTTCAGAGCAGTCAACATTGAAAGAAAAACCCACTCCGCATCATCCAGATTATAACCATTGGAAGGCTATTTCGCTCACGCATACCAAAATCGCAATGTCGGTCGGGGACGGGTTTGTTTAATTCATTTGTTTGATTTTTTAAAGCCATTAGCGACGTGTGAGTCAGTGGTGGTGGTCAAGCGGATAGTGTTGATTGATGGGCTTTAAGCTACCAAGTTATCGATAGTGTGATATAATTTTTGCCAAAAGAGTTTCAGTTTGATTACGTTAGGTGGCTTTGTCTTATGTTAGTGATGAATTTACTGATCATTTTCACGCATTGCGCAATGCAGTGATTCCTAACAAAAACAAAACTTTATAAATTTACATCAATGTCTAAAACACTTAGTTGAACCATACATCAGTAAATATTAATTTTATTTGAATTAATTTCATAAGGATTATCTGTTACTTTTAAATGTTTTTGTATCTATTTTGTTTATTCAGGATATAGATATGGTCCAGACATAAATATGCATTGCTTAAATTAATGATAATCATACGCATACATTAAACATGAAACATCAAAGCAAGTATTCAAAAAAAAAAAAATGCATTTGCAAAATTCCCAAAAAATGCTTTCCCGGGTAAACAAACAAGGTTTTTAAATTTTGTTTAAGGGATCGTTTATACTCTTACGCCACATAACATATGTGGAACTCGGTTATCAAAAATTGTTAACCCAATTTAGAAAGACATCGATCTGTCAAATTGATTATACCAGCTGTAAAATGAGCAAGAGAATCAAGGGGTAGTCAATTTTATTAAAATAATAATAGCCTGGTATTGTTTCTCTGTAGTTCTGGCAAAAACGTCGGGAAACTCTACGTGAATACTTATCATTCTCAATTTGAACGGATTATTTGTTTTTTCTATTTTGTTTCTGTAAACTTCGAAGAAGAATGTATGTACCATTTATTTCGTTAAACTTTTTCATCAACCTTTGAATTCATTTGGATTCGTAGGAGGAAAATATAACTGCGCAAATTAGTAGTTTACTGCATACATTTTAAAGAATGGCTATTTTTCCTATCAAGATTTAGCACTATTTACAAACGAAAGTAATCGTTTAGATCTATTTTACGTAGGGTTAGTTTACTAGTTTTGACAATAGTTGTCCAATGTTTTGTCCTAGGGCCTAAATCAAACTTGAAATATATTTACAAATTAAACATATGTTCGAAACTTGCATCGTAAAAAAAAATTGAAAATAATACAAAAATGTGTAATTTAAACCTGATGAATGTGGGAATTTAAAATAGGGCCAATTCAAATACCACTGGGCCTAAGACCACTCACCTTAGTTTTATTTCTATCTTTTTCAGAAAAAAATCAACTTTTTTTTAAGTAACCGTTAATATCCATCAACAGAATATTTCGTGCTGAAATCATAACATTCATAAGGTGAGTTACTAAAAGCACAGTGAAAAATATTACTGGTTAATAACGCTTTTGATTCGCTTCTGCTCGACTTGAAAATACTAGTTAAAAATCCTTTGATAAAGCTATGTCCATTTACAATCCGGAAAAATAAAATCATCTGTATCTGTGCTCCCTGCAGAGCAAGTCGGAAACAGAATGGCCGCATTACCTTGATAATATACAAATCGCCTTTTCGGCCACTCTATAACTCTTTACTCCTATGGTATTTCCTCTTCAGCAAACGTCAGTCTGTGTGTGAAACATGGTGAACATTTCCTTACCATAAGATAACTGTTAAGCTTTGCGTGAAGAGACGGTGCTTCACTGGTACCATGGTGGAGTGAAGAGATAATACAAAGTTCGCTAGATTCATGCACAGATTGGCAGATGGTTATGGGATTTTACCATACGAGTAAGGAGTTGCAATGCAGAGTCGTCGAAAATCTTCAATGCCTACTGAGTATGCAACTATATATCTGATTGTTCGATCGCACCATCGGCGCCGGGCTCTACTGCATTTGAATAGCAAACAGAAATCAATGTCCCCGGTCAGATGGTAGTTAAGCCCACCATACAGTAAGAACAGTAACTACCGTTTCGCTCCTCACCGTGGTATTGTTAATGTATGCTATTCAATGTTTTTGTTTACATTTTGTAATGGTTTTTTGTAATTGAAATTATAGTCATTGTTCTGTGTTAGCTTTTAAAGATGAAATTAAATGTATAGTTTTTAAGTAAACGTACTACCCGAGCAGGCAGGATGCCTCTCGGAGGCAATAAAAAGTAATATTGTAGTGCCGCCAAGTGAAGTTTGTAGTTTATTGTGTGCTCTGAAGCGAAATCCTCCATCGCCTTGAAAATACAATGTCGGGCCGCATCCTGGCCGAAACATTGGTGCCGTGACCAGGATAGCGCGAACAGTTTTACAAGTGACGTGAAATATTTGTTGCGCTCAACACCAGTGCAATGGAAAATTCCACTACACTACCGGCTACGATGGTATGGCTTTTCAAGTAGCCATCTAGCAGAGCATCCCGCTCGGATCCAGCTCATCCTGCTGCAAACGACTCAGCATTTGGCTGGAAGCGGGTGGTCATTCATTGGACAAGTGCTTACGTTGGATATCCACCAGACTGCGTGTTTGCAACAAACAACAGTGCACTGTTTCTTCTTCAGTTACCAATAAGAATCGAGTCACTTGTTTTTTCATCACATCTTCTAAAGAATATATACATTGCCGATAGTAATCACCAGCATATTATAGAAGCCATCGAATTAAATTAAAATCGTTGGTTTTGGCGGGCCGGTATGTTCGTGCAAGCGACGATTACCGCCTTTACCCTAAGCATAACATTGTTACTAAACCAGTCCATAGATGTCACCACTTGTCCATCTATAATTGTCATTGTTATTGTATATCTACTGTAATGTGCTGTTCTTGTTTGTAAAAACAAACAATAAATCTATATAGTTTAATGCCTCCGCCATGGCAGGACGGCCAATAAATCGGTCTGTTACAATTAATTATCACACAACGTAGAACGGGTCCTACCCTACGCAATCTTATAATTTCAATTACAAAAAACCATTACAAAATGTAAACAATAACATTGAATGGCATACATTAACAATACCACCGTGGGGAGCGAAACGGTAGTTACTGTTGTTCCAGTATGAAGGGCTTTACTACCATCTGACCGGGGGCATTGATTTCTGTTTGCTTGGCATATTCAAATGCAGTAGAGCCCGGCACCGATGGTGCGATTGAACATAGCGCCGTCTCAAAACGAATGTTTTGAATTTAGTAAATTACAGAAATTGAAAATCACACCATGTTGATGCAGTGTGTATACGACGCTGCGGTCCTTATGACGCTCTGGTCCGGTGACGCTGTGGTCCAAACAATGACGCTTAAGTCCAATAGGGTGACGGTCCGGTCCAACGTAGGCACGCTTTGTTGCAGTAGGAGGACAATTAGGTCCGGCGTTGAGGACGCTACGGTCCAATGAGAAGATGATTCAATCCGATGATGGACGCAGGGGTCCGACGGGAACACTGGGATCCGAATAAGTGGACGCATGGGTCCGGCAGGTGAACGCTGGGGTCCAATGAATGGACGCAGAGGTCCGGCATATGAGCACTTCAGCTAGACGGGGACGCTGGGGTCCGACACTGACGCTAGCGTCCAACAGGGATACTTGGCTATCCTACGGGAACCAGAACGATACGGTGCAAAAACGTACGATCCGAAAGAGATTCAGGTCAGCATATTTTCACTCGTTGCTGAATTGAAGAATGGCGCCAAACTGATCCAATCACGATGGTGCCCAACAGCTGAATCTAATGCCAAAATGATGGTTTACACTTATTGAGTGCTCCTGAAGCGCTGGCGAATACTTTTCCATGCACTATCCTGGTCACGGCACCATATGATCGCGCACGGTAGGACCCGATTTTCTACGTTGTGTGATAATTAATTGAAACAGACCGATTCATTGGCCGTCCTGCCATGGCGGAGGCATTAAGCTATATAGATTTATTGTTTGTTTTTACATACAAGAACAGCACATTACAATAGATATATAATAACAGTGACAATTATAGATGGACAAGTGGTGACATCTATGGACTGGTTTAGTAACATCCTCAATACCCTTAAAGAACCCAATTGGAAACAGTAGATAGAGCTTCTTTCTCTATGATGCACGGTATAAGCATTTGGGTTAACATCTGCACACAAAATACTTTCAAAGGCCCCGCCCCTGACAGGATTTCCCATCGTTTTTTTATGAATGGGGCGGGGCAGAAAGTATCTTTTGTGCAGAATATGTAAGAAAGGATGGACTTCGGATTACCTAATTGTGTATATAGAGGTACCAGATATGTTTGTAATGTTTGTTTATTTTTTGTTGGTGGTAAATCACCCACAGAATAACATCAAAATATTGTGAGCGATTTTTTCTCAAATTCGAAGCTCTCTGGGCAGTAGTTGGGTAAAAAAATTACATTGTAGTTTGCTTTAGAATTATTTCCTGGAAAAAAGTTATCGTTAAAGTCCATATTTTTTCAGGTTGTCGTTAAAGGTGAGGGGGGGGGATGTTTTGCATATATAACTTTTCCACGTTTCGTATTAGGGGCTTTTCATTAACTACGTAGACATTTTTTTCGGGATTCTTGCCCCTCGTAGTTAATGAACAGCCCCTTAGTTGAATGGGACCCAAGTCACCTTTAACCTCTGACTTGCTCCTGCTTACTGCAGAACCAAGAGCCACGCCGTCCGAAGCGGTAATGAGCAGAATCGAATTTTGAATTTAAATGATCTTTATTTCTTGTGTTTGTGTGGTTTACATGTATGAATTTTCAAATGACACAGATGCGTCTTTTCAACTTTAGTACATTTAAGATTTTAATTATTAATAACAGTTCCTAGTCCTATCAGGCCTGTTTTAAAGTATGAGCACCTTGGTGGGATTGGTTTGATTTGAATTGGAAAAAGGAGACTACTTATAACTACTATTTACAACTACAACTAACCTACAACTACTATATATGAGCAGAATCGTGACAGCAGTGCTGTTTTATATCTTTTCAGAACGATGTGCAACCAAGTGGTACTCGATTATGATGACTGGGTTAGGGAAAACGCTTATGTCATGAAAACAGTGATAAAATTATAATTTTTACATTTTTCAAAAGTTTTATTACAGAACAATTGGAAAAATATTTATTTCAGCAGGATTGTAATGTAATATCCTATCGATTGGCGTATTTGGATTTTAATTTCATCTAAAAATGACAAAGTTACAATTGAACGCTAACACTACTTCACCACACATATTTTTTTTATTTGCACCCCAGTATAGTCGACAAAGACGTAGTTCTACGTGAAAAGAGTTCTTTTCTACAAAGTTGCTTGAAAATAGCTCAGCTATAGCCTTGCCGAAAAATGTATGCCATAATTTCTTCAAACAAAAAAGTAAGATTTTTGATTTTAATGATAATAAGAACCACCCTAGAATTTGTTGTCATAAAACTAACTATAAGGAACAGCTTTGTAGAAGAGACTTTTAGTCTAAAAGTTTCAATTTCAGGCTCAAAACATATCCTTCCACCTAAATCTGCATTCTGGACCACTGTGCAATGTATCTAGGATGATGGATGAGATTTTTTTCAGATTCATGTTTTGTGACTATACATTTAAATAGCCACACAGAGTTCTTTGTATCGCTAGTTAAATCATATTCATACAACTTCATCAGAAGAGATCTTTCTCAAATCTAAAGCATTGCCTAATGATCACCAGAATGAAACGAATTAACTTTAGTGGAATAGTGATTAATGGGCGCATATCATAAAAGCATCCCATATGTTGTCGCTACGGCTATAGATTATTACATCCAACATCGATTGATATTATCTGAAAATTATCATTCCGATGTTTGCTCTCAGATGTTGTGGTGCTTTTCGTGTTGATCTTCTTGACTACAGTTTTAAGATTTATTGTAATTCATAATGAACAAGCAAACTCGGCCCTGTAAAGTTCATTCGGTTGAAACCTGATCGAATAAAGTAATTAACAAAGCAAAAAAGATACCACAGACAAACAGACGTAACTCTTTGAAAAAGTTTTTCTTGAAAACATAGTATCTCAAAACATAGGACCTCAGTAACGACATCTCTCGGGCTTCTCGCGTAAAACAAGCTTGCTCGTTAACTCGCAAACAATATTGCATAAAAGTTCTATAGAATGTATAGAAACGTCAAAGTGATCCGATGCCAGCGCTGCGGCGAGTAGTTCGCGGAACTTATAATATTCAAATCAACCGTTAAATGCGTGAACGAAGATACACAATGAAGTGTTACGTCTGTTTGTCTGTGAAGATACTATCAAAAACTCTTCCATACCTGTTCTCAAATTAAGAACAACATCGATTCATTAACGCCAGCGTCACCAGCTGCTGACAGGAAACAATTTTTAGAACATCACCGCTACTTAATTAAACTAATAGCATACTGCTGGTGATAAAAGTGCCACCGACCAATCCGGTCGTTACTGTCGGGCGCTTGCCATCGTGGTGCCATCTTGGATGGGCCCCAAATCGATTGTGAATTTTAAAAGTGGAAAGATTTCAACGACCGATACGGCAACGAACCTTTGCAACGAAGAATGCACGAGCCGAGAATAACAATGCTCCAAAGTGTTTACCGGCACTAGTTATACCGATTGGTGGCGGGCGGCAGCGGCTTGGACACACATAGAGCACGATTCCTTCCTCCGTTTGTTGTGTCGATTTTCTTCTATTTAGGCTCCTCTGCATTTCACTTTAGTTTGTGCCACATTAGACGAACGAGAAAGCCAAGCATAAGTTATGCGCAACTGCGGGCACGGTGATGATGATGATGATGATAATGATGACGATAAAAGCGAAAAAAAAACATCGACTGGCGCACATTTGTATTCGAGAACGTGAAACGAGCTTCTGCTTTACGATTCCCTCCGTTCCGTTGCGCTGAATCACGTGCCCGTAGAAATGTAAACAGACGGACAGACAGAGAGCAGCAGCGGCAACAGCATCTAACGGTATGGGGGTCAAAGTGGGCTCCAGCAGGAGAAAGTTGTGTCTTTAATGATAGATGATTGATCTGGGATTCTTTTCCCGCTCTCGAGCCGATGTGTCTTTGGTGACCCATTTCTCGGGCTATGCAATGAGTGGCGCTATTTCCCAGCCGTCGAGGTTGAACACAATGCAATGGTGAGAAGGCCGTGTCCGGGATTTCTGGTTAAAGTGGAACCACGACGGTCTTGGAACCGGAGCTAGTAAAATGATAATAGCATTGAGCCAGTTTCACGCTACTGGCAGTGTTCAGTGTCAGGATGAATTGAGTGTTTGAATGGCTTTCTCCGTTTATTTCTCAATTTATGGTTTTGTGATGCCTACACAATTTGGAAATAAGAAGAACTCGCCTTACAATTATCCTTGTTCCATTAATTAAATATTGCGGATACGGTTTGAGAAGGGTAAGTATTGATTCAATTATAAATGTACTATCACATAACTTTCTCATAAGAATACGAAATCATGCAACGACGGGACTACTGTACGATTGTGGGCAGTATGTATGTACGTTATACAAATTTAGCTAAACAAATAGTAACTTCAAATTCTGCTCATGGAAAGTTAAGTTAAGTTTTATTTATTAGGGAGGCTTTCAGTCAGAGGCTGGTTCGCTTCCAGTGCTCATGAAAAGTCTTTGAGCAAAATGAAACGATTTTTCCCGTGCTTGGTTGGGTGTAGTTGGAACTCTTCTCTGAATTCTTTTAGGACCACCTTCAGAATTTGATTCCCATGGAATACATCTCTGCTTCCCCTGAGTTTCCCTCCTCTATACCCTACCCAACCCCACCTTCAATTTCCCATACAATATTCCTCTGGTTCACATTAAAGATTACAAATCTTCCTTAAAATTATGCCATTGTACTTTCTAGGAGTTCATCTCAGAATTTCCCCCGGCATTCTCTAGGAATGCTCCACATATTTTAAAATTATCACTAGAATTTGAAAAGAATTCTCCTCTGAACATAAATCCAGATTCTGAATCCAGATATGGGACCTTGCAAATCTGGAATCTTAATCTCTGGAAAAACTGAAAATCTCTTAAAAATCTGAAATCTAGAACGTTTAAAGCTGTCGAGTCCTCTCTATATATTTTTTCAAGAGAACTATAATGGTAGTTTTTAAAACAGCCTGAAGCAAAAAATCAGCTTCTTCCAGGGTCAAGTTGTTCTTACAAAACCTTCATAAGAATATTTTTTTGATTGAAGTATCGGCACATTTTTTTGCTGCCAGCTAAACATTTTCGTAGATTAAAGAAGGCATAACTGTCCCATATGGATGTGTTGCAGAAATTAGTTATCCATTCGAATCGATTGTAAACTACTAAGCACTAAAAGATACATATTTCGTTAAGAACATATTCGTGAAAAATACCAAAATTGGGTTGTCCTATCCATCAGAGCCTTATGAGCAGTGTAGTTTGGTAATCCAGAGATAGAAGGTCTATTTCATCACTATTACTTAATTTTTCAATTGATTTTAATATTTGAGAAAAAGGGGAATACTATTTGAACCATTTATTTGAGAAACCGCATTTGTCACCTTTTTATTGAAAACGATCATTTAGTAGTTTTTGGATCCGCTTAGGGGCTGTTCACTGCCCACACCTCCCCCTGTGTAGATAATTTTCCATACACAATTTTTAAAATTTATAAGAGCAGTGAATAATTGCCAACTCTTCCCCTCTTAAACAGTCTACGTAGGTTAATACACATCTTCTTAAAATTCCAGAATGTTTTAATGAGGGAAACTATTTTAAATTGAGGTCTGAAATATTAGTTATTATTAATCTAAAAATTATGACGAACATCTTTGCGCAAGAAAGTTTGATCCTATGTTGAAAACTCGCTGAGAGATTCTCGAATTACTGCAAGTTTATTTTTGAATTCTCAATATATTCCCAGTGGAAGATTATGTTTATCAATATAATAAACCTAATTATTATATTCAGCTCATAACTAATCAATGGCATACTTGTTTGGCGATTCAGTTTGAAGTTTTCTAATCTTAGTTACGGGTTGATGTTTTACAGAATCAGTAGTTGGACCTTTCTCGTTGAATTCTACTGTCAATCCTAGGGTCATTTTAGCCTTGATGTTCACATAGCTTTGCTTGTCAACAGTATTTTTGTTTTATTAAATATAAATCTACTTTGATGCATTGCTTATAATGTATATACCATGGAATCAACAAAGTAAAAGTGAAAGAAGAGCTGCAAAATGTAGCACATGCGATACGAAAATGGAGTGATGGTCGTTAAGAAAATGTCCGGAGACACTGTCTATTTTCCGCACTGGTGTTAGGGTTTTATAAGACGCAACTAGGAACTCAAGATAATACAAAGATAATGGTCGTCGAAATCGTAGAACACATCAGAAATAACATGGGAGTCTTTCGGGAGACTAGTAGCGACTAGCAGTAATACAGAGACGGTCAACGAGATCAAAAATAGGCACACAAATTGAACAGGTGAAGAAACAGCGAATGTTGGTGAGATCGTTTTAAATTTTTAATTTTTAATATTGCTCATATAGGGGCCTCAGTGTCCCTAATTTGGGCCCATACATAAATTCAGAAATCGACTAAATTTTCAAAAACAACCAAAAATATCCATTAGTACCGTCCCAATAACGCGTTCATCTAGATAAAATTGATAAATAGCAGATTTTTAGCGATGGGCCCAATCTTAGATCCATAGGCCAACATTAGAGACATGATACAAAACAATGTTGGTATTGGAAGGGACCATCAGGACGAACCGATTGAAGTGATTTAGATGGGGAGAGTGGGAATGCCAACTCCCTGTTGATAACATTTCGTGGATAAAGGGTGGGTTCTTCTCCCCTTTCATTGGGGCATCTTCTTGCTTCGAGGCTCGTCCAATTGCGCAATCAAATAGCTGGAAGGAGATTCTTTACGGTACCGTAGATGCGTAGATTGCTATGCCTATCTATCCACCCAATGTTTTGCCCTTCATACAGCGACATATTGAGGACAATCAGAGGTTGTTAAGCTTGATCAAGCTGATTATTAAGGTTATTAAGCTTGATCAAGACAAACAGACCGTTACGAATGCAACGTTAGTGGTAAAGTGTCGTTAAGTTAAGTTAAGTTAAGTTAAGTTAAGTTAAGTTAAGTTAGAAAAAAAAAAGAAAAAAATCGAACAAAGAAGAGAACCCACTGCTATCAAAATTAGTTTCCGTGCTAAAATGGGTGGTAGACCACTGTCATGCATCATGCATCATTAAGTTTCAATTTATTTTGCTACAGTATCAAAAAACTCAAACGTATTTTTTTTTTCGATGGATCACTTCAGATTGCCTTATCTTAGCAAAATTTCAACATAGGACTATATTTTTTTTGGGCAAAGCTGTTCGTCATAAAATTTCCCATCTAATATTAATACTAGCATATGTTAAATGTCAACCTTTTAAGATTAAGTGCCAAACATCCGTTACAAAATCATAGTTTTAGAGAATAAAAAAAATACATTAAAATTTTGAAACAAAACAAGCCGTAAACATGTTTTTCTCATAGTTTGGACCCTAAAGAATCTGAAAAAAATTAAAATGGTTTGGTTTCACTGGATTTTGAAGAATTAGAAATAGTTCTTATTTACATAGGCTAAGAAAAAGGGACTTTTTTCAAAAAAGCAAAGCTTGCATAACAGTTTCCAGAGTTGCCATCATACAAAAGTTTGTTTGAAATACACTAAGCTATCATTTTGAGGGTGAGCCACCAGGTTTAACGTTAAAAAGCTATTTTGGGACACCCTAACAATCATACATACTCATATAGGGTGTCCCAGAATGTTTAAGCATGACTTTGGAACACCCCTGCTTGTTTCACGCTGAATCATTATTTACATTTTGACCAACACTTTTGTGTATCGCAAGTGTCGGTTCTTTTCATTTCCGTGACAATGCAAAGAATTTCTCCGGAAAAACGCAAACAGATCGTGCACAAATGGTGTACTATCCCCAACAATTCTCTGAGTCAATTAGCGAAATTGGAAGGTATAAGCATCGGAGCTGTTCGAAACGCAATTCGGAAGTATGGAGATGAAGCATCTTTCCAGGACAAGCAAAAATCTGGACGTAAACCGAACCCTGTTGACCGAAATCTGCAACGGAAAATCGCAAGAAAAGTGCTTCGGTTCGAGACGTGGCTAAAAAAGTGGGATCCTCGAAGAGTAACGTCCAGCGAGCCAAGGCAAGAATGGGTCTAAAGACGTATAAGAAGCATAAGAAGCGAAAAGCGGAGTGAAAAACAAGCCGCATCCGTCAAACCGTGCGTGATTATGGACGATGAATCATATGTTAAATATGATTAAAAAACTCTTCCTGGTTATCAGTACTACATCATTCGTGATGGCAGAAGTGTTGACGACGCGGATAAGTCGATTTTTATCGAAAAATTCGGTAAAAAGGGTAGGGTTTAGCAAGCCATTTGTGAGTGTGGTATGCTTTCCAAACCGTTTGTGACAACGGATAGAATGACATCCGATGTTTACGTGAGTGAGTGTTTAAACAAGTGTCTGTTACCCATGAGCCGCAAACACGACGCCTCAATATTGTTTTGGCCGGATTTGGCGTCGGTTCATTACTCCAAAGACACGGTAGCCTGGTATAAAGCCAACAAGGTCCAATTCGTACTCAAAGAGATGAATCCGCCAAACTGTTCCCAGGCCAGGCCAATCGAAACTTGTTGGGCCCTGACTAAAGCATATTTGCGGAAACATGTAAAGGCAGCGGATTCCGTTACAAAGTTTGCGAACGACTTGTTGGAAAGGCATTGGATTTTCTACGTTAAACTGTAAGAGAATACTATAGAGGACATGAATACGAAATAAAAATCGAATTTGCTGTAAACAAAGTTACGTTATCTTTTTTTTTTTAATCGTGCCTAGACGTTCTGGGACACCCTATATGTCCAGGGGAGTCGAAAAAATTTTCAACTAGAAAAATTCCTAGATCGGCCTGGGAATCGATCCCAGCCGCCTCCAGTATGGTGTTGCTGCACCTTTACCGACTGACCTAAGGCTGTAATTTCTTAAAACTGCTAAAAATGCACTGTCGTACACACTTAGAAATTATTATTTTTACACGAGACGTAATTCAGCTTTGACGTAAGCAAACATGGCATGTAAAATGAAGTGTCCTGAAACTGAAACATATGCAACTCGACAAAAAGTGCGTTTGATTGAGTTGATTTTCTCGTCCTTTTCAACTGATTCTAAATTCAAAAGGGCCGCTTGCATGTGTCGGCCTCAGGGTACTGAAATTTACATGTCTTTTTCGTAGTTTGTAAGTAAACTCCTTAGATCTTACTTTCCGCTTAGACAATCGTCCATACACATTTTAAGAAATTTGTATATACCGTAGTCACCCTCCTCATAAACTGTAAACGTGGTTTATGAACAATCCCGAATGTGATGATCGCTATTGATTCTCTTGAGTCGGTACCAGCACTCCAAATAAGATAATGTACCGCTCTTGTGGAAACAATACTGCTACTACTACTTATGCAGGTTACCCGAGCAAAGCAACATAACAGCATGATATCATCTAGATAACAAGTTTTATTATTCCAGATATCATTTTGTTTTCAGATGTTATCGCATTACTAATTTAGTTATCAACCTTGAATAATACTGTTATCAGTTGTTGTTATTATGAAAAAATTAAAGGTTTGAGTCCTAGACACGACCGCAGTATGACGTAGAACTACGCAAAATTGATGTATAGTGTGTCATGTATTTGGCTATTATACTTTGTCCTAAATTTTTCAAGTATTTAATTGCTTCGGCTATGGTTCAATGTTGGTTCAAGTATTTTTCCTGAAATGTAATAAATTATGAAAATTCAAATGTGGGATCCTAAACAAGTCGTTATATATTTTGGAGTAGCACCCCAGTATAGTCCACAAAGACGCCGTGCATGTTATGGGATAAAAAAAATCCAAAAAGTACGTTAATTTTTTTTCAATTAGGTCTCTGAAGCAGACAAGAGAGTGAAGGCTGCATTTTATGATAACGCAACAGGCAGTTGTTTTCCTTATCAGAAGACGTTTCAATATTAAACAAAATGTTGGTTCACATGTCAGTGAAGTAGGGGAGGAAGGGGTATAACGATCCTACGGGGTTTAAGCACCTCTTTGTTCTTTGATTTGGAGGACAACCCTAACATAAAATTATCATGCATCATCATTATGTAGTTTACAGCGTGTTCGTAGAATGATCCAAAATAGAACACTGTGACTTTTCTCAAATCAAACGTTGGGTTTCCAATAAGTAGGTGGTCAGTACAACAATAATTGAAAATTAAGGGGATTCAATTATTGAATTTCAAAATCAGCAAAAGCTCGTATGAGGCATGAGGAAAATTGCGACCTCAAACGAATAAAACCTATCATATGACACCTCAAATCACTTTATAATTAAACATTTAATTCAATTGTAGTCATTTGGTGGACCCTTCGCCACATTGGCCACACCTGGCCATGTTTCGATCCCCTCGGAAAGGTGGCCAGTTTGTGAATGTGGTCTAAAACCATTGAATCACATTAAAATGCAACAACCAGTTCAATGACAGTTATAAGGAATAACCAGGATCCAGTCAATTTCCGGAAACACCTAGGAAAGTAGCCAGTTTAGACTTGGATAATAATCTATTATGCGATGCTTCAAATCACACGAGAATTCATCTACTACCTCTATGCTCTGTTTAAGAAAGTTGTGACTGAAAGTAAACAGAAAATTATGTTGCTGCGCGTGAAGGAAATTGCAAACAAACCGAAGCACACCTGACAGCCAATGCAGGAAATAGCTAGGTCCAAGCATGACTATGAAAATTTAAGTAAACATTCCTCTTGTGGACGTTCTAAAATGAGCCCTGTTGATGGGAAAATTAGCGAAAAGTGAGCTATTTTTGAAAAAATAATAAAACAAAAATTATGTTAATTATTAAAACAAATCCCTAGAAGAAGTTTTTTAGATTTTCTTAGACTAAACATGATTCATTTTTGGATAGGATCCAACATAACTCCAAAGGTTGTTACAAATTAATTTAAATTTCTCCAGCATCCCAACCAGTAGATGGTGAACAGCATGGTGTTAAAATCTGTGCGGATTTGCTAGCGCCACGCCGTCCGAAGCGGTAATGAGCAGAGACACGACAGCAGCGCTGTTTTATACATATCTTTTCAGGTTCAAGTAGAATGATGTGGAACCAAGTGGTCTCAACTTTGACGACAGGGTTTGGGGAAAACGTTTATTTCATGAAAACAGTGATAAAATTATCATTTGTACATTTTTCAAAACTTTATTATGAAATTTTTTAAATATACTTATTTCAGCAGATTTGTAAAGTAATATCCTATCCATTGGCGTATTTGGATTTTTATTTCATCTATAAATGACAAAGTTACAAGCGTTCAAAACCTAACACTTTTTCACCATACATATTTTTTGATTTACAATACTGGGGTTGTCGACAAAGACGTAGTTCTACGTAAAAAGTACTATTTGTTTACAACGATGCAGGTTTTGTTCAAAACTCTGAAAATTATGCGCATGGTGAATGTACTTTAAACCACTTGTCTTATTTCAACCTTAAATATAAAATAGATAGCATAATTTGAAATTGGTTGAAAAAATGTGTATGGTTCACAGGATTTCTTATCAAGATGTTTTCAATAATAACAAACATAGTCATTTTTGTAACATCCAACGAGCATATTTTGTTATAATTTTATATTATGTTAGCTGTTTATTCAACCAAAATGATAACATATTCAGCTATCATACTTTGATAACCGGGTATGAAAACTTGTTATCAATTTGGTATAAAACGTTAGTCGGGTATATGTCACATACGACTTTAACACAACTCAAGGACTCCAGATGCGTTATTCCGAAACTTCAGCAGTCAGAATATTATCATTTTTGTAAAAGTGGATAGAAATGTAGATTGTAGATTCTTTCAGCCAAACTTTTAAGAAGTCTGAGTCCAGATATTTGCGCTACACGACTGTTTTACTTACTGTACGGGTGATTTCGTTGCTTTTTTATTAATTTGCCATTCAAACTGGTTGACACTCTATTGATTCACAAAAAAAAAAAACATTTTATTAAATTCTGCTTTGAAGGCCATTTAAGATCCATGGCACTCAACTTGACCATCGACTACATATAAATCACATCCATAAAAAAGTCAAAGTTCAATGTCTACACACGTTGAGACCCTCGTAGAGGTTCAATGATCCCGGTGGTGTTGTTCGCATTGCCGTCATTCGCGTTGGTGAAATTCAATTAAAATGACTGCTACAATTATCCCTAAATTTACTGCTTGTAAAGATGAATTCAACACAAAACTTTTTAATTACAACCCACAAAAGCCTCTGGCCTAATGGGTTTCCTGTGCTACCCGTTCTCTCTCTATGAATGTTAGTTAATGGCATCGCCCCTATCGTCGTGTACCATCTCAAATCCCATTAGTCATCCACGCGCGTAGGGTTGTTCGTGGAGGGCCCGACGACGACCCGATGATGACTGCGCATCATGACCACCAAACAATAAAACGAAAATCATTTGACTGCGCATGCACACGATGATCATGAACATAATCCCGCGACAATGAGGTAGGTTCATGGCAAAGGAAATATGCCATTTTGTTCGTGTCCACGCAGTCAATACTCCCGCATTTCATCACGCTAAGGAAGTCTCCGATTGTATCAACCTCCGGCTGTCGAGACTGAGTGCAAGAAGAATGGGCAACGGGAAGCGGATTTCTGTATGGGTTGATACGCACATTCTTGTTAAATCCGTATGATTCAGACGGAGAGCATGCAAACGAGCGATCGACGTCGACAGCGCGTCATATCGACAAATATAGTCACTGATGATGTGATGATGTGTAGGTCGTTGTCGCGGATTTGCAAGTCGTCTTTGTCTGTGCCCCATCATGTTCGTTGAGAAGATGGAGTTTGATGAAATCTTTGCTCACAGTGTTACTTGAACGCTGTGCTTCGGTAGAAGAACAAAGCCCATCGACAAGCATACTTGAAGCACTAAGTAGTTAGTTGTATTGGTTTACAGAGGTTGATCAAAGGATGATGGTCCTTGTGTTTTGTTATTCGTACATATTAAGGCATAAAGTTCATCCTACGCCTGTGGGCTGCGACAGAGTTTAAAATATCTTTGTAGAACAAGCCGCCTTTGCAGTCAAAGCTAAGCGACCTTTGAAGTGCTACAGCTTAGAAATGCATGGAAAACGCACGGCCAAGAAATTATTTAAAATTCTTAACGCTTCCCAACACATCATGAATCGAACTCACGTAGGAGAAGCAGTAAAAATGCGGAATACTGATGAGCAAACACTCACGACCCACCACTGATCATGATTTACACTGGTCAACGTAAGCTACATGATGGGCGAAATATTTCCAAGAAAATGTTTCGCCGCGATTCGAACAGGGAGTGTTATTTTCTTAGAAATTCCAACATTTATTAATAGCACACCTGCATTTGAGAATCGGTGTTTATCTACCCTTCTCGCGTCTCAAAACAAGTAAATCGCTGTTGTCGATGAGTCTATCGTATTCCAGGCGGCCAACACGACCTTGCATGGGTAATGATGTATTCGTTTTTATGGGCATCTCTATTAGCAATAGCAATGGTTATACGACGACGTCACCATAAGCTGATGCTGCAATACGCTTTTATCACCATTCGAGTCGATTGACGAGATACTGAATCGGGAGCGATAATAGCATCACTTTTTTTCATCAACCTACGCCAGTGACATTTATCCCACTGCAGAGCGATCCGGTTTTGGACGCATCCGACGGCTCCAACCTGTTTGCGATCGTGCTACTCTTTTTTTCCATAGAAGCTCTTCCAATTGTGAGCCCAAGACGCGTGGTCAAGGTAGGTGAATTTGATTAACATTATATTGTTTAAATGTCAGGATTTTTCGGTTTTGGAGCTGCTATAGAGCGACCTTCGAATATACAATTTTTCACAGCAGCTTACGAGTCTTGCTCTTTCGATTCACTCGCTTGGTTTTGATTTGGCCATTATGATGTCGATGTTCTGTGCTGAGTGATTTTTTTTATGGGACCGGATGGGATGGAGTAGAATAATCGACTTACGAGTTTCAACGGAGTAATTCTTCGCTGGAGAAGCCAAGTGTGACTTCTTTATGAGAAAAACAATATAGTCAGTTGTTTTGTAAGCCATGAACGCAAGCAAAGCTTTGATTGAATTGGGTTTCTTTTGTGTTATGCATGTGATTTATGGCTGCATGATTGGAAATAATAGTTGAACAGTAGACGATTTTTTTCAGAAGTTAAGTTCGAAAAGAAATAACGTATTAATTTAAATACAGAAGAGTAATATGAGGTAAATATTCGAAATAAGTTGATTAAAATAAAATATCGCAATACTTAGCGCCATGCATCAATCATGTCATTCTAAATTGAGGATAAATAATCGCCCCCCCCCCCTCTGCCATTTAGTCACGTTTTTCCTATACTTAATGCATTGCTTGTCACATAGCCCCAGCAAAATCTGAGATAAAATTGAAATCTAAACTAGATGTTGTGATTTCGCTGATAATGATTACACAGGTTGCTGTCGTTTTGGTCGTTTTAACGGTTAAAATATGAAAATTGATAGCAAACAAATCTTCTTGTGACATCACATTGAAAACTTTTTCTGCTATCAGTGAGAGCAAACTGAAAACTCCTGTTGATAACAAAGCAAAATGAAAAAAAATTTGGTATCCAATTTGTCAATTACGTCAACTTAAATCAAATTATGATTTCAGTTTTTTTTTTGCTTTATTAAAGACCTTTTGACTGTTGTAATTTCAGTTTGATGTTGACATCAAAACTTGATTTCAATTTGCTGTCATGTTGATGCTGGACTTTGCTCGGAAATCTCTCCCGTTAGAGCGTGACATAATATATGAATCAACTCCTTCAAGCATTTGGATTCTAACTAATTCCATGCACCGGATCCCTATTTCAAGGTTTACAACAGGTTCTCTTGCAGAGCATTGTTGAATTTTCAGTTCATTCGTAGCTAGAACATTTTTTTGGAAGAGTGTTCAACACGAACTTTTGACCCACCAGTCAGTGAGCAGAATAGCAGATTTTTTTAAATCTTTAAATGTCCTATGATGGTTTGAAGGACATAAAGAAACCAAATGCTTGCGCCCAGATATTGTCAGAACTTGGCGAATAACGAAATTCACTCGAATATAGTGTTTTTCCTCAATAAATACAATAGAGTCGCAATGTTTTCAAGGATTTTGTCACATTCTGCTCCATTTAGCATTGTTTAGAGTAATTAGATGCTTTTTTACTATATTGGGATACGGCTAGACCTTTTGCCCTACTAGATACATCAAACAATTTTGAATTTTTATTGTGATGTAAACATTCATTCACATAAATTTTTAAATATTTAATTTCAAGCATATTAGCAACTTGTATGCAATGTTGTTAACAAATATGGACTTTTGCATATAATATTTGCAATTTTTCATGAAATATGTTTCAGAACTTTACACGATTTATAATGTAAATTTATGTGCATCATTTTAACCAGAAATTATCACTATTTTTTAATCTGTAGGCAGCTCCAGCTTCCTGGCGCCATATCGAAAGTCTGATATCCCTAATAACATGTTCAAGAGAAACGCAATCATTCCTTTAAATAAAATCATCCCTTTACTATTGAGTTTATCTTAATCTATACCCGAAAAGTTGGTACAGAGGTTTCAATTTTTCATCTCAAAACTAACCTTTTAATTATTGGAATTTATTTGGGCTCTAAATATGGCTCTAAAAAACCTAGGGTTTTCAACCTCATTTTTTTTTGTTTGGTGACAAAATCAAGCAATGCCACCAATTTGGACCATGCATCCGAACCTTAGTCTTCAAACTAGAGAACAAGGAATAGACGATTAGGCCTAACCTATTTTGTCTTTAGTTTGAAGTAGTCAGGACTGAGGTTCTGTGGTAGATCTGAAACCGCAACGTACCACGAAGAGGAGATCTACTCGCGTTACGGTGCGGCTCCTTACTCAGCATAAAATATTCTATTTTTCAGGTTTAACTGGAAGCTCAAGGATTTTTGAAAAATATTCAAGCTTCAAGGCCAATTTTCTAAGTCTACGGTGATAATCTGCGTACTATCAACAAAACGTTCTATGGAACACAACAAGTCAGGCAATCAAACCGATCCATCGATTAGTCAACATTCCACCAAAACATCGATCAGCGAAATCTTGACGACACTATTGATCCCATCAATCGTTCAAGATCCTGTGATGGGATGTCTTTTTTCGAAGTCTTGGATGAGATCAACAGCACAGTTGCCCATCAACCCGACAGGCTTGTTGTAGGAAACATACGGGTTCAAATCATATTCAACCAGAAATCCGGTTCTACTTCTCAATCGATTGCATCAACACCAGCTGTGCGTATCAATCAACCACATGCATCACCTGCTAATGAACCAAAATCTCACACCCAGACTGGTAATGATTGCACCCAGCCAGCCACCAGTGGTACTAAATACTACCCTGCCCGACAGTGTGAACAGGAACCATCCTGCTACTGCACTGGACCTCTAAGCGTTGCAAAATAGGGCCAGACGCCTGACGATATGGTATCATTCTACGTGACCCCGTTTACCCCAAACCAAAAAGACGACGACGTGAAACAGCATATCAACGATATTGCTGATGTTAACCCATCGTCGGTTAAAGTTGTCAAGCTAGTTCCACGTGAGAAAAGTTTGGAGGATCTCTCATTCGTTTCCTTCAAGGTGATCGTTAGCAAAACTGCATCCAACGGCCTTGATACTGGTCAGATGGAGTCACTGTTCGTGAATTTGACCATAGTCCAAAAAACGGTTCTGCAACATTTCGTCCGAACCTGCCATGAAATCTTCATCCAGTATAAATGTCAGCCCGGAACGCAATCAATCAGGTTCTACGGGCGGCCCTTATACTTTCGGCACAGTCGAGCTACATGTCATCAGCTCCAGCCCCAGTCGTCCCGGTCCTGTGTTCGAACTCAAAGACAGGGCTGCCCAGCCTGTCTTTTCAGGCGAGTACAGTTATGGTATGAATTCATTCATGGAATCGCTATCGCATAAAACTTCGGATTTCAGCAACCCTCCAAAAAACGTTTGCAGTCATCAAACTTCTCATCAACCACCACCTTCTTCGCCGGAACGCATGTCCAAAAGCATTATGGAAACCCCTTCTCCGCCGAGAACAGTCGAGACCGATCATACTACCGCTTTATTTCTACAACGGCCGCATCATCTTAGTTCCTGCCGTCGCAGCTGTCCTGGTCCTGTGTCTGTCCTGTGTCCTGTCTTCCGTCTGTACAATTGGCGCCTCCTGATACTCAGTTCAATTCCAATTGAAGCATTATCGATAGCGCTTTTCTTTCTGACGAACCTACAAGACGAACGCTATATTCTTACGGACAAGCCTCTACGATTTCGACATGCAACTGTTTCAGCAACAACGGTGTATCATCGGAGCCACAGCGTTTCCTGTCCGTCTACTACCAGAACGTCAGAGGTCTGCGCACCAAAACGACCGAACTCAAGCTAGCATTATCCAGTTGTGACTACGATGTGGTCGTTCTCACTGAGACATGGTTGCGCCCCGATATAAACGATGCTGAACTGACGTCAGATTACTCGTTATTTTGCTGCAATCGTAGTGAGTCCACCAGCAATCTTACGAGAGGTCGTGGTGTGTTAATTGCAGTAAAAACTTGTCTGCAGTGTACAGCGTTCTCTGTAGTAAACTAATTGAACAAATTTCCGTATGTTTGAATCTTTCACATCCATCGATATACTTCTTCGACATCTACCTCCGACCGAATTCTGATCCAGGATTATATGTTGCTCATGCTTCGACCGTTCTGAGCATTTGTGATCATACATCAGAAAACGACATCGCCTTGCTACTCGGCGATTACAATCTTCCTGATCTGCACTGGATCTTTGACTAATACGTTAACGAGTACCTGCCACCGAATGCTGCCAGTGAACATGTACTCGTACTTGTAGAGTCTATCTACGCTTGTGGCCTGGATCAAATGAACTCCATCACAAACCTGCTCGATTTGGTGTTTACAGATTCACCACGATGTTGAAATTTTTCACCTACCATTCGTTCTACAAGTTGATACTCATTGCTATCTTCATAACCAAGTTGATTCTCAATCCGAACTCGAATATTTCGACTTCCGGCAGTGTGACTTTGCGGCTCTAAATGTGGAACTCTCATCGATAGATTTGGAACACTATCTTCAAGGTGACAAGTCACACATCCTGTTTTACGATAAATTATACGAAATCTTGCATGCTAATGTTCCTCGTCGCCACCATGCTCATAGTAGGGTCAACAGAAAGTCTTGGTGGTCAGCTGAGTTACGCAGCCTGCGAAACAGGCTCCGAAAAGCCCGCAAACGCTTTTTTGCATCTAGAACTGATGAAAACAGAGATTTTCTCCGACACGCTGAAACGACCTATAATGAACTTCTGACTTCAAGTCACCATGATTATTTGCTAAGATCGCAGTCGTCTTTGAAGCAAAACCCATCGATGTTTTGAAAATTCGTAAAGGCGCAAAGAACCAATAATCGCGTTCCGAACAATGTTAGCTTCGATTCATCCACGGCCACCCACCACGCCCAAAGAAGCTACTAATCTTTTTTCAAACTTCTTTCAAAGTGTTCAACGTCGCCTCAAATTCACCCAGATTGTTTCCAAAATGTACCTTCCCATGATGTACTGCTGTCTGTCCTCATTATTTCTCGAGAGGAAGTACAGAAAGCTTTGCAAAATCTCGACGTGTCAAAGGGGTCGATGGCCGGTCACCATATCTACTGAAATAGTGTGCTGTTTCTTTAGTAGATCCATTCACACAGCCGTACAATCAATCAATGGAAGAAAAAACGTTCTCAGGCATGTGGACAACTGCTTCAATGATTCCCATTCACAAATCCTGCAGCTTTCAACGTGTCGAAAACTACCGTGGAATGTTGATACTCTGTTGACTAGGAAAGATCCTCGAATCCTTAGTTCACGAAGTCATCTTGACTGCAGCAAAACCGCTGATATCAAACCGGCATGGGTTTGTTCCTCGTCGCTCAACAACAACTAATCTGATATGTTATACGAGCAGTTTATTCCGATAAATGGAACGTACTAATCAGGTTCTATTTATTTCTATGGAGAAGCTGAAACACATGGATTTTCCGGAATGGATAACGGACTGATTGAAGACATACCTGACTGGTCGTAAAGCATTCGTCCAGGTCAATTCTGCACGTTCCAAAGCATTCGAAATACCATCTGGAGTTCCCCAGGGTAGCGTGTTAGACCCTCTTATCTTCGTCCTCTTCATCAGAGATGCAAAATATCATGACACTCACTCGACACTCGTCAACGCATCAACCGACTATCGCTGATAGAACGTTTTGTCAAGCAGTGAGAGGTAGAGCCATGGCAAACAACAATCACGAGTAATGGTCACTGCTCACAGGCAAAACGTAACACTCGTTGCTGATGATGTAAAGTATAAAGAAAACAGTGAAGACTTCTGCAGTACGATGATGAGGAAAAGGGAAACGACAGAAGAAAATGAAAACAATGCCTACGCATTCCAAATTCGACTCGGCACGCGTGACTGTGTGACTTACAAACAAAGCTGACAAAATTAAACGGAAACTGTTGGGCTCACTCACAAACACACTCATATAAGCAGCAACTGCTTTAAAACGAGCACATTGTCGTGATTGTTGGGAATGACCAGATTGGTGATGGATCAACACCGCAGACGACATTCACCAGTTGCTTTTTTCGTCAACTTGATGGATGGTCATTAGAGTGATGCAAAATTTGAAATTTTCGCTCCACAATACTTAAACGATTCCAAATCGAATCCTGACTAACCTCTCAAAATTTGAACCCATTTAGTGAGAAACTGAGATGGCACAAACCAATTCAAGTTTGTATGGGAATTACTATGGTAAAACCAAGATTTTTGTTCATGTCTATCTAATATCTCACCATATTGGTCTGCTTCAAAAACTTTCAACTGTACTTGTAGAAAATTTTCCCAGCTACACCTTTGCTGAAGACCACTTTTTGATTAAATGCAAGGATCGAAAGTTATCAATTGTTCAATGCGCTGGTGTCTTATGATCATGCTCAATCAACTGCTCAGCAGGCAACATTGGTGTTTCTGGGGCGTTGAATAGGACACACAAATCATGGCTACTATGTCACACTGCAAAATACAGTGTTGCCTACAGAGCAGCTGCTTGGTCATGTCATAAGTTTACCAATCTCTTAAATAATTAATAACTATTTCCTGTCTCGTTTTACATAGAAACGATTTTGAGCAAAGTTTTAGCTGAGAAAATTTTCTATAAGAATAGCTATCGAGCTGTCGAGCTTAATATGGAAAAATACTAGAAGGCAATGAACGAAAAGTTGAGGTTTCCCATAGTAATTTACATGTAAACTTCAAATGATTTGTGCGAAGTCTGTTTCTAACCAAATGAGTTGTAATTTTGGGAGGCTAATCACGACCCGATTTGAAACCATTTAAGCACTGTGGAGCGAAAAAGTCAAATTTTGCATCAGTCTAATGGTCATGGAGAGTGCTTCGACAAGCACATTGATAGGAATGTACCAAGCGCTACTACCATCAGCTGTTTGACGATCGTGATTGTGATGGTTCGCAACTCTGCTCTTCATAAACGATGTGTGCCTTCGTATGTCGTCCGGGAAGCTTTTATACGCAGCTGATCTAAAGCTGTTAAGGGTAATCAAGTCCGCAATGGATTGTGCGGCTCTACAAATGGACATCGACATGCTTTCACAATGGTGCAACGAGAATGGTATGAGTGTAAACATTAACAAGTGCAAGGTAATCACGTCCAGTCGTGTCTGGTCGCCTATTATTCACGTTTACTCCATCGATACAACCCCTCTGGAACGTGTTCAGCCCATTCGCGATTTGGGTGTTATAATTGACTACAAAATGAGGTTCAATGATCATATTGCTACCATGACAGATAAAGCTTTCTCTGTTCTCGGATTCATCCGTCGCAACGCTTCGCAATTCACTGACGTTTATGCGTTGAAAGCACTGTTCTGCGCGTTGGTGCGTAGTTTTCTCGAATACGCTTCTCCGATTTGGGCACATTATCATGCGGCTCAAGTGATCCACATTGAACGTGTACAACAAAAATTCGTGCGATTCGGTCTCCGTCATCTTTTGTGGAACGATCCTGCACGGCGAATGAGAACGACCCAAATTTGAGTTTAGTTCATTCATAATCGCCAAAAGTGCAGGAGCTCAGCGATGAGTAAATTTGCCTCATGTTTTCCCAGGTTTTTCCAGGATTTTCCAGGGAAAAATTCCCGAATTTGAGAAAAGTAAAGATTGAATTCACTCAGTCTATTGGTACTACTCCGAGACTGAATAAAATTTTCGCCAATTTCCTCATTTTCCGGCAGATTTTTTTGTGTTTTCCACAGGAAACCATGAGACAAATTTACTCATCGCTGAGTTCCTGCACTTTTGGCGATTATGAGTGAACTAAACTAAAAACTCATCTTCCTGAGTATGCGGCACGCTGTCAACTCGCTGTCAACCTCCAGTTGCTATCAACAAGACGCCTCCAGACACAGCGGATGTTCATATTTGACCTTCTAAAAAACAATTTCAGTTGCTCGGACCTACTTCAGCAAGTTTCCTTCAATGTGACCTTAATTACGACACGACAACAGCCCATTTAGTTCCTGCCTCAGTGCTTTTAGCAACATTAGTGACTGTTTTGACTTTAGTATAACTAAAAATTGATTTAAAAATAGTATTAGTAACGTAGGTAAGTAGTAGTCTGTGCGACACAGTCGAAGGCGAAAAAAAAATATAAATAAAATAATTATTTCATTTTGTCAAGGCCTCCGAACGAAATTTACTTGAGTTGCAGAAACATGAAGTTCTTAAAAGATCATTAGATCGAATGTTGATAGGCTGCTTTGGTCATGTGACCCAAATATTTATTACAATTATTTCATGTATTCCTAAAGTGTTTGAAGCAATTGTTAACCAGAAAATAGTTAACTAGGTTAAGTAACGCTTTTTAAATAATCAACATGTTTTTTTTTTAAGTCAACGTCTAATAATCTTTTGGAATTTGTAAATTTTTCTATTGAAGCAATGGATAAAGGTAATACCGTTGAAAATTTATACGCTGACTTTAGTAAGGCCTTTGACAGAGTAGAAATTTCCTTACAACTTTTTTAAATTAAAACGTTTCGGTATGAAAAGAACACTTTTAAAATGGATCGGTTCATACTTGACACAAAACAACAAAGATGGTCCGCTTTAAAGAAAAAACGTAATCAACAGTAAATGATACTTCGGAAGTTCCCTAAGGATCTCCTTTAGGTCTTTTATTATTTATTTTATTTGTAGATGACGTGAAGTTTGTGTTAAATCATGATATGATGATAGTGGTCTAATAATAGATAATAGTGGATAATGATGATAGTGGAAACTAAGTCCGACAGCAGTGGGCTCTCTTCGCTGTTTGTCTTGATCAAGCTTAATAACCTCTGATTGTTCTCAAAATGTCGCTGTATGATGGGCCAAAAACGGATTGGGTAGATCGATAGGCAAAGTCGCCTAAACTACGGAACAATAAAGAATCTCCTTCCAGCAACTTGATCAGCCAATTGATCAAAAAGACAAGCCCCCAAACAGATGGGGAGAAGAGCCCACCCTTTATCCACGAAATGTTATCAACAGGGAGTTGGCATTCCCACTCTCCCCGTCCAAATCGCTTCAATCGGGTGCCCTGTTGGACCGTCCCTTCCCTTTTATTTATGTATTTCAATGTATATACGAGTTGATGGTTATGATTATTGTCAATAATACTAACATTTCGACGAAGATCGTGCTACTTTAAACCAATTTTGAATCGTAGACCAGGTCCATCAACAATACACTCGTTCCGAGATGGGGCTCTGAGATAAAGCCATCTTCTTCTTCCGATATGTTGCAAAATTTCATCAACTTTGGTACACTGGAACTATTTTAAATAGAGTGATTACATTCGCAAAAATCACCATATTAGCGCCCCTCGGTCGGACATTGTATGGGAGCGAGCTGTTAATTTGTTAGTTGAGTGTCAAACAGTGAAGTTATTATTTTGCATTAAATCTTGATTTAAAACCCGAGATAAAGTCTATGGGATCGAAAAATATATCGCTGTGCTCAGAAAACGAAGTTCTTTCAGATGATGTTTAAAAACCGATACATTTTTCAGAATTAAAGAACCTAATTCTGCGTTCAACGGAGAAAATAGAAGCAAAACGAACGAAATCAGTACGGCTCGCACAAGATACTGCTTGTTTGTGATGTTTTATGCGTGTGAGTGAGTAGTAAATACAAAATCCCATGCTTGATAATTAGTATATATAATCAAGTAGTTCGGATCTTTTGGTGTTTTTTTCTCCATAATATACATTGAATTCTGTTGCAATCCAAGTTTTCAGTCCAATTTATAAAGAAAATTATTTTTGGTAGAATTTCAAAGCACAAAAATGCTTTCCAAAACATATTAAAAAAATAAATATAGCTTTTAATTTCAATGTAGATTATATAAAAAAAAAAAAAAAACTAGGCATTTTTGTAAGCTTTTTTACCTCATTTCCGATCAATAGAATTGAAAAGAAAAGGTTTTTTGATCATTTCTGTTAACCGCCAATGTTCAATAATAAATTGCAAAAAAAAAACAATTTAGTCTTTTCCAATTTGACACTGTCTAAAAGAAAATTTTATCAGCTTTTCGAAAATCATGTTTCGGAAACTTTCGAAAGTTAGTGCAAAATTATGTTTTTTGAAATGAACAGCACAAATTGATTCGACGCAAATACAGTACTGGACAAAATGAATCATACGCTCAACCCAAAAAAGTACATTACATCATATTTTTGCTATTTTGCACGCAATTTCAGCAGTATATTCATAAAAGTTCAAGTATTTCTCATGGTGCATTCAATTAGCTGAATGAAAATTTGTTATAATATTCTGTTATTTTTGTTACAAATTTAAATAAATATTTGCTCACTTTTGTGCTTGGACAAAATAAATCTTACACTCCTAGGATTTTATTTTTTAGCCATCGAATAAAAACAAAATCTGAAGATTTGGCATCACGGCGTAATATTTGACAGTTCTTGTTCCGGGAAGCGTGCACCATTGTGTTTTGTTTGCGTCATTTGAAAAGAGGAAAATGTCGGGAAAGCAGATTTCGCTCGATGTTAGAAATTTGGTTATTCGCGATCGTGAAAAAGGAATTTCTTTTCGGAAAATTGCCGAAAAGTACTCGATCTCAGTTGGAGCTGTTCAGCACATATGAAAAAAGTACGAAATACGAGGAATTGTGAAGAATTTATCCGGACAAGGACGTCATCGTGCGACAAGTAATCGTGATGACATCAGAATTGATTGATTGGCTAAGCAGAATCCGAAGTATTCGTCGAGGCATATTGTGGAATCGATGGTGGTTTGAAAAGCTGTTTGGCATCGAAGCGTCCTTTTATCAACAAGCGGAACCAACGGAAGTGACTGAAATTTGCTAAAAAGTACGCCGGAATGACTGTGGACTTATGGAAACGAGTTCTGTGGACGGATGAGAACAAATTTGAGTTATTTAGACAGAAAGGCTCTTAAGGAACCATACATTCAAAAGACGGTTAAACACGGAGGCGGAAATATCATGGTATGGGGAGCATTTGCGTGGTCTGGTCTTGGAATCTTGGCTCATATAAAGGGAATAATGACTGCAGATGTGTTTATTGACTTGTTAAGTAAAAATCTGCAAGTTTCACTACTGAAAACTGGCCTGGAATCCAATTACATTTTCCCACAAGATAATGACCCAAAGCACACAGCGAAGAAAACAACGGCATTTTTCAAATCAAATCGGATCAAAACACTGGAATGGCCTCCCCAATCTCCCGATCTCAACCCAATTGAGAATGTGTGGTCTTACTTGGACAACAAAGTGGATAAAGCATCGGTTTCCAACAAAAACGTTTATTTTGAAGCACTTGAAGCAGCGTGGGAGAATATCGATTCAGAATATCTACAAAACCTCGTCGAAAGTATGCCAAGACGGTTAGAAGCAGTGTTTAAAGCAAAGGGCGGTCATACCAAATACTGAGAGTGTTAAAATGTAAGTTGAAAGTTGAATTAAACAAGAATTTTCAATATGAAATCAGGCGTATGATTTATTTTGTCCAACTCGAAATTCTCTTTTTACAACTTATAAATGTTAATTGAGAAAGTCATACAATATGTATATTGAGTATTCTATGCCTGCACAGTTTTAGCGAAAAACATACAGAAGTATTGCAGAACAAACCATTATTGTATGTTTGAATCTACCTGATATATCGAGCTCCAAAGAAAAATTATATGGGTGTATGATTTATTTTGTCCATTACTGTACAAGCGTGGCATCGAAGTAGGCTATGACAATCGGTAATTAAATTGTAAACAAATTACACTCAATTATGTTTTAACGCTATTTTAATTTTTTATTTTGCCGTGGATGGATGGGTACACATTTTTTAATTCCATCATATTATTCTTGGTTTTTTTTGTGATGTTTTGAAATATGTTGCATTACATTTGGTAGTAAAAAAAAATCGCGTTACACAATTGAGTGTATTGCAATAAAAATGTCGCATGCTGAATTTTATTTCAAAACACATTTTGATCATTTCCTTGAGAGTAACCGTTCCCGAATTTGGTCAAGTTGGTTTAAAATTGTTCTTAGCCTACACAGTTGAATGTGAATTTTTATCACTATGATGCACATAAACGGAGCGTCATGTATCATACAAGTTTACATTAAAGATTCAAAATATTGTATGCAACATTTCTTGCAAGTGGTATTATGGAAGAAAGCTACTTGAAATTATCATATTAGAGATAATTGAAAGCAGCTTTAGTCCAGGAATTAGAACAATCAGCATGAAAATTTTCTTTCCTTTTTTTCATGGGGTGACACTGTCTAATCTTGATCGAAATACATTGGATGGTGACAGTTCTAAGACAAAAAAGTTGAAATCACGAATAACTTTTCATAAAGTCTAATGTACCATTCAAAACTTTTCCAAATGTTTGTAAAATTCATCGGTTGCACCCGTAGAGTAGTAATACACGTTTACCCTCAAATAAAAAAATAATTGTTCTTGTAAAAAGAAAATAGTGCTCGGGATAAAATCTTGCATTATGCTTTTCTGTTCTGCTTCCATCCAATGTAAGGGAAAATCTCTCTAATAAAGCAAAAAAAAAAAAGTAAGCATTAGACATTTTAAGAAATTGCGCTTGGTTTTCTTCTTGCCTGCTGTCCTCTGTCCCAATATTGTCATTATGAAAATCCCATTAGCCTTGGAATAAAATCCAAGAAATTTCAATAAAATAATGGCTAAATTAGAGATCCGAACTGATTTCCAGTGTGCATTGGTATGAATTTATTTATTGAGATCTATTTTCTGTAAAATTAAAATGATTCTATCAAATTAATTTGATTTCTAAAACAATCTTTTTTGTTAACTTGAATTATTTTTGAGGCGCATTTATTTAACGCTCATATTATCCCAATATACACGATAAAATTTCAAGCGCATATGTTTTGGAACTTCTAAAAAGTCATATATTTTCTTTAAGATTTTCACTAATGTCGCCATGAATTGGTGATTGCATGGTGATCTTGACACCAACACTCAAACTTATTTTTATAGCTAAACAGTTTCAGCAGAACAGAACAACAACAAGCTAATTTTCACCAAAAATTAAAAAAAATTTTTTTGGATACAATATTACTCTTAAAGAGGCTATGAGAACCTTTTGTAGAGTATGGGGCTTTCTTACAAAAGGTTTTAAGACAGCTTTATTGTGATCCTCAAACATGCTTTATAAACCTTATCAAGAGTGGTCCACAAAGCTGGAAGACGATCTTATAGCGGTTATCAAAAGGTTGTGCTGGAGCTATTAATTTTATTGACGGTTTTATAAAATTGATCTCAAAAACCACTAATAGAGTGCAATAAAACAAGAAATGCTACTTGGGTACTGCATAGCTTTAGATATTTATGAAAAAAAATATGCAAAAATACTCCTCTCATGACCATAACTTGAAGAGCCCCTTTCTCATTCGAAGCTCATCGTCACTGTCAATTGAGTCACTCACTATCATTTGATATACGACAGTGGAGTATGGAAGAAACCCAGCATAATGGTCGACGTGAAGTTTGTGTTAAACCGCCTAAATGTGCTCATATATGCTGACGATTTTAAACTGTACATGGAAATTGATCCTACTGGTGAGTTCTAAAGGAACTATCAATTCTATAGTTTCATCTCCTCATCTATCGTATAAAAATGACCACTTTAGTCTGTTATTTTAAATTAGCATCTTCAACTAAAATAAAACGTGTTTATTGGATGAGAAAGCATAACAATCCATATTCTTTTTTTTTTAATGATTCTAAGGAGATTCTAGAGAAAATTCAAATGAAAATTAGGCATTGAAAATACTTCAAGATCTGTGGATAGTAAACAAATCTAAAGTAAGTTTCTTGAGCTTCTATCAATTTCGCTGAATTTCACTGTCGTTTAGTGATCTTCTTTTTAATTTCAGGAAAATGCTCTAGAAAAATTAAAATTCTCATTTGTATTTATTTATAAATTTAGGTAGACGAATGAAACAGAAAATTGGGACATCCGGAACAAGCAAGGAATCCAATAGCTTCGAAAAAACAATAAAAGCCTAGTTGAAAAAAAAAACCAGAGAAATCGTGTGTGCTACAGGATAAACACTCATTACTTTATAACCGTGGTAGTCTGGTGTAAGAGGCATGAGCGCGACGTACAAGAAGTTTCAGTTTCCCTTGATAAAGCCAGAAAATCTGGTGAAATTTAATAAGTCATGCACAATAATTTAATTAGGTATATATTTATATTAGGTAATATATCCGAAAAGATAACATTTTTGATTAGCCCAATCTTTAAAAAAAAAACGCATTTATTTTGCTATTGTAGTTTTTATCAATGTTTTTACCAAATATTTACTTATTTTTTTGTTTTCTGAAAACGCAATCCGGTTTCCTACAACTTTGTCTCATAAGTAATTTCCATTAGATGAGCCGTTTTCGTGCTGTGATTTTTTGATTTGGATTTATTTATTAAAGAGACTTTTATTTGAAAAATTGGGCACGAGTGAAAATGGCTGAGTTCCAGCACAAACTTGGTTTATTGCCCCTAGCGAACAATAATGCAAAGTTTCATCGAATTCGTAGGGGGTGAAATTTGATCGACTCGTCGATTTACTCAGAACGAAAAAAATTACATATAAAACAGAATTGAGTCTGTGTTATACGACCAAAATCTTGTTTTTTTTCTAATACTTTAGCTTACGCATTCAAACTAACGTTATATTTGAATCAATCCATCTTTGACGTTAATATTGAAACATTACCGATAATTTAATGTAAAGTTAAAAGTGCTTAAAACGATAATAATGTAAACGTTGCAAAATACGTTTTATTGAACTGATTGGTTGAATGTTATGTAATAAGTGTAGATTACACTTGTCGCATCTTGTATGAAAGAATGATTACACCCTGGTGTACTTTGTCAAGCTGCCAGACAATTTCAATCCATCCCGCGTAATTTTATTACGGCTGGTACCACAAAGACGTGACATCAATCTCAGACAAGGCTATCCGTTTCATAACAGCCCCCAGATGCGATTTGAATAAATTTTCACATACACACACACACACACAATTTCTTGCATTCGCCAACGATGACAATCGTCAAACATCATGTCTCGCAAAACATTTTGCACCACCATCGACCGCACCATCATCGTTTGTCCATGGACCAGGTCCACTTTGAGGAAGAGAAACAAATGGTGAAATTGTAATTTATTTACATACCTGCATGACGCGTCTGGGGGCCGATGAAAAACAAGCTTTGGTCTTTGCACAAACGAGCGGGAGGTCGCATATCTTACTTTTCTTCGTTTGCAATCTTTCTCTCTCTCCCTGGAATGAGATCTCCATATACTCCTCCGTTACATAGCCAATGGTATGAAGTTCAGCACATGTTTTACGTAGGATTACTCCTCTATAACCACTTGGTGAGCTGCAGTTTGCGTTGATACAGCCGGCAGGCGGCAGAAAGTGCAAACAAAGAGACTCATTTCACGGTTTTCCAGCGAAAGAATTCCAATACCCACTCGTTTCAACCTTTTTTTTTAGACTGGACATCATCGTACACAGCTCATTGCTTCGGTCGGTATCAATTACCTATACGGATTCGCAACTCCATCTGTCGATGATGCTAAAAGCTCGGATGAAGCAAATGCCGTTCGTATGCTGGGCTGAAAATGTGTGTTTTTCCTGGCAGAGTTGTGAAAAGAAAAATTTGATCGTGTGCGGTTGATCTGAAACCAGTTGCTGAGCTTGGTATTCGGAAGCGGTGCTATCATTTGCAACGAAGCCGGAGCTCTCTGGCTCGTGACAAGTGCATTCCCTTGAATTGCACAACGAATGCGTTGGTTGATAATTATATTCGTGTAAACAACCGACACGTTTTCTTCTATTCCACCAAGGTTATTTGAACTGCGTTGGCAAGGTCGTTTGTCAGGGTATGAAGTAAGAGAATCGAATATTCCAAGGGACGTTTTCCAACAGTTGAGTCACCTCTAAAATATTCGAACGTCTCAATATTGACAAACAACCTTGAAACGATGCGCTTTGTGCATTTGCATACCAGCATTTGATTGTTGATTCATCTTCTAATGCGCTCCAAAGTGTTGAACGTTCCACTGGGCTCGACCTCGAAAAAAAGGTTTTATCATTTTCAATGCTGATCGGCAACACACGCCTCTTCAAACCGGTTCCAAATGTGTCGATACCATGGCGGAGTTGCACCGTTTCAACAGTAGTGGTAGTTTTAGCAATTAACAAGCCACATTGTTTTGAACCCACGAGCTCGACCGATACGTTCCGCTTCAAGTCCGGGTTCTGACATAAAGACTTTTTTCTCCCTCGCTCAACACTGAATAATGTTCAAGCACCCACTAAGTTTGCACGAAAAAGGAAGTATAGCCATTGGCTATGACATTCAAAATATGGAGTGAACCCTGCCGAACCGGTTTTCTTAGTCAGCAGAATAACAGGGAGAAGTGCTCGTTCTTGACTCTTGGTTGAAGAACAAAGTTCGTATTACGAAACACACAGCAAGCAAACATCTGTAGGAACTTTTGCTGAGGTCAGAGTCTCACCGTAAAATCTCATTACCTCACATCACTCCACGTAACTACGACGACATTCTTGCAATATAATGGGAAACTTACCGTTTCGATGGGCATCGTGTTACAGCTCTTGAGGGGCAATTTGTAGCGCAGCGGTCCCTCCTGATCCCGGTACTCGGTAAGGCAGGTTGAGTTTTTCGCCAATCCCTTCGGATACACCATCCCACTGAACTGACCGTTGAGGTTAGCGGGTGCATCCTTGATCGTGATCAGCATCGAACCCGAAAGACATTGTATCCGCACGGTGGGTTCTTTGGTGAATATCGTGGCAGATCCTATAAAGAGAGGGAGAAACAAGTAGAGGAGAATCACATATCAGTTCGGTTACGCCTTTCGTTTTACCGCTGGATTAGAGGGTTCAGATCTTTGCCGCGTACAATGAACTCCCTGGCGCGATGGAGATCCCTTAAGCCTCGGTAGGTACCTATGTTGGCGGGGGGAAGGCAAGATTAAACGACGAGTCGCACAAGAACATTGTTGAAAATTGCTTTAATTCTCGCAGCCTCCTTCTCTCCCACAACAACATCGGCTACGAGCTATGGTTGATGGTGGTTGGCGTGATGCTCCGGCTAGCTGACTGCATGATGTTGCTAGTTCTGCTCGAAACAGCTAGCTCGTGATCACATAAATCTTGGCCGTGGTGCACAGCCAATCGTTTGCCATCAGGCAATGTGTTCATAGTGTTACTTATTACTTGATGCCGCCACCAACCGTAGCCGGTTCTCGGCATGAATAGACTCCATTCCGGTGCCGCTTTCCGCATTCAATCCGGTTGTTGCGGTTTTGAATTCTTTTTTTTTTTCGCGTGCCGCAATATGCAAGTGAATTTCATTCTAATATTGCTCCGGTAATGAAAGCTTAGTTTAAAGAGAAACAGTTTAAGACAATCAAAATCATAAGTCAAATACTGTTGTTCCGGAACAATGTACGTCACTAGAGGTAACTAGTTTTTGATTAGTCTGTTGAGGGGATTATATAGAGGATTGATTTCATACAAAAAAACCTCTAAGACCAACAAATTTCAGAGAAACACGGTCTCTTTTCTTATTATAAAACTTATGATCTCAAAGTGGATGGATAATTTTTTGGGTGGAAAAATCGAATTTTCCAAAATAGTTGAATAAAATTTAAGAAATGTTCGTGAACCCACTTGAAAATTATTCTAAAAACCGTACACTCTGTTATATTTTCAAGATTAGTGAAACATAGCATTTATACGGCCAGTCCATAGCAAAACGATATAGTAGTTCTCAGATAAAAATTGATAGTTTTGTTCCTTATCGCAAACTATTAGACCCGTATATTTTTTTTATTTTGTCATTAGGGTGACCATTTCCATGTTGGGGTGCTCCGAAAATCGATTTGTTTTTCAAAAATGTAGTCTAGTTTCACAGGAGTATTGAGTGAAAACTCAAAACTTGATAACTTTAAAAAAATATACAACTCAAAACGAAAAAAAAAAACATATCGCTGATTTTAAGATATAATGTGTAAAACAGCAAAAATTTTCAAGGGAAAATATAAAAACCTATTGCGGTCTCTATCTACAAACCATGAAAACCATAAAAACAAATACAATCAATGTTTTTCAATACAAAATCTTATTAATATCATTTATTTTTCCTAGTAAGTGTTTTTAATTATATTTCATTTGATTTTTCATATTTGAAATCGACTTAGTGGTTCAAAAACTAAACATAAAAAAGTCATTTTTCAAAAAAAAAAAATTGGACCGCCCTAACACGGAAATGTTCACAGTTATGACAAAATAAAAAAAATACGGGTGTTATGTTTTGCGATAAGGAACCAAACTACTAATTTTTATAAGATTCTGAGAACCACTATATCGTTTTGCTATGAAATGGCTGCATAATTATAACTTTGATAAAATTTTCATATCTCCAAAGTGGGAATGTTTTGGAGATCAGCCCAAAGTGCAAGAAATATTCAACACTCATTCTTAAAATAAAATAACATAGAAAAAAATTTAAGGAATTTTACAATAATCGATACTGCCAACGACTGAAAGTCTCTTAAATGCAGACAAAAACAACAGCAATCGATACAAACGACGACTGTGGTTAAACGAAATCATGTTATTGCAATCCACATCCACATGACAATAAGTTTATCGCAAATCTTGCAATCTAGACGAAAGTTAGAAGTAAACTTTAAAATAAATTGAAGTCTGCTTTAATGTATTTTTTTTTTCGCCAGTTAGGTCTACATAAAAAAAAATCAGAAAAATTAGTACCGTAAAACGGGGTTGATTTGATCGCTTGTGGTGTATTTGATCGTTGATATTTCTCGTTATTTTTCATCAAGCGCAATATTTTCGTATCGTAAGAATGCATCCTTACTCAACATTTTGAGCATGAGCATGATTGACCGCCTGCGGTTGCTAGTCCGTTATTGTTAGATCACCTTCCAAGTGACATTTCCAGTCTACAGAAGTCTCATAAAATCCAAATTGCTAGTTGAGCTGCAATTATACAGATAACGAACATAAGATGGTTGGGACTAACATACACCCTCAATGTATAAAAACTGGTTATTTAGTAAAAACTTTATAATAGGCAGTAGGGTTCGGCAAACCTTCATCAAACGTCAATTCACTTCGACATAGTTCCCTGAAACCTGTAGTTCGACATCCTCGTAATATTTATTTTAAATCATTCTTAATTTAACTCGTCAGCAAATAATTTGATGCTCAGTTTCACACCAAATGACGAATCGGGAAAAATCGACCTTCCCCTTGAATAACACTTTGCATAGTTGTTATAGGCAATAGTTCACATTTTTGCTAAAAATTTTGGATCTTGTATTTATTTTCTTCAAAATGGCGTCTATGTCATTTTACAATAAATTGTAGCATGAAAACTGAGACAAAGTTGTAGAGCAAAACAAATTGTTTCTGGAAAAAACAAACACGGTTTTTTTTTTAGTAGAGAGTGCGAAAAAAAAACAAGAAAAGTTTTTTTTTTGACTATTTGTTTAGTATTACTTCTGTGTGAAGTCAACGATTTACAAAGTTGAAGATACTAATTTCAAATAACAGACTAAAGTATACGAGAGATAAGGAGATGAAAGTATAGAATTGATAGTTCCGTTAGAGTACGGCTGTGTGAAAATTGCACATGGAGAGTAGAAAGCGAGCAAGGACAACTTTAGGATGGTACAAATCGGTTTTATCATCTCTCTTTACCAAACTCCCCGGTGGAGTGGGATGGTGAGGGGTATTCCCCCCGCCACCACTTGTCAAAAGAGATGATCACCGAAAAAAAAATGCATCTTCAACTATGAAAAGTTATAAAAACACATCGATCTCAAAAGGCATATCTTTAATTTGATTGAAAGCAGGAAAAAAAAAACCTAAAACCATGCGATTTTTTTGAATTTTTAAACAATTGTAGATCAAAAACGTTTAGCCAAATTTATTTTCACTTTGCTAGTACTATTTTTATGTAATTTAAACACACGAAACAATATATGAGATATTTTGAATAGTTTTCTGTGTAAAAATAACATAGAAAAGCTGGCAACAAGAAGCTTTAAAATTTGACCAAAAGCTTTTCAAGTTTCTAGGTTTTAAATATTTCAAAAGTTTGCATATTTCATGAGTTTTTTTTAATTTAAAAAAAAATTGAAAATACACTTTTTTATATAAGGCAGGTGAGCCAGTAGTGGAGGAACAAAGGCAATATAAGGAAAATGGATGTAATATGTAATGTAGGCCTAAATGCCCTTAATTTGGGCCCATACATAAATTCAGCAATCGACTAAATTTACAATAGCGACCAAAACTATCCATTAGTACCGTCCCAATGCACGTTCATCTAGATAAAATTAATAAATAGCAGGTTTTAAGCGATGGGCCCAATCTTACATCCATAGGCCAACATTAGAGCCATTTCCTCTATTTAAACGAAAATGGCACATGACGGAGATGGGTCCCTTATGACGAAGTAGTGCTCTACCCTACCAGCGCTGATCATGTTCAAATGCAGGTCAAATAAGGAATGGGTAGGAATGCATTGACATGATACTTGCTTTGTTGGAAACCAAGAAATCATCTGAACTTCCATGAGAAATTATTGGGATGTTGGAAAAAAGGATCGAGTTTGCAGCAGGGTTCGTTTTGGCAAACGGTACGCTGAATTGTAATGATGGGTTTAAGTTAAGAAATAAAGTGACTTACGAATCTTAAATGAAATTATCAAGAACCCATGATTTTCTACTCTGTAAGCAAAACCGGTCGCTCTAAGGCCACCGAGATCTTTATATCACATCACTCCACTTATGATCGAGTTTTTGCTGTAATCATTCAAACCCGGAACCGACGACGACGATGACGTTGAAAAATACACGATGAGCAAGCATTGTGACTATAAATCTCCTTAATATGATGGGGCCTGTGTTTGATCCTACGATTTTCTGCTCAAGAAGCAAATACGGCTGTGTAAGGTAGCCGTAAAATCTCTCATATCACAACGCACAACTTATGATCAAGGGCTCATGCCAATTTTTACAATAGCTGTTGTTGCACCATAGAGATCCAAGATATCCAAATACAACGTGAAACCAGCGAGCCGTTATAACCAGCAATAACCATTCAAACCCGACGATGGCAACTACCTCATAAAAGTCGACGAGCAAGCAATGTGAGCATAAATAGAGAGTACGGACGTTGATGAATGACTCCGGAGAACCAATACTTTCATGATCATTTTCAGCGTTCGTACGATTCTCGATTAGAGCTGAGCGCCGCCAAACCACGCCGTCACCACCGGTATTTTCTGGCATACGGCAAACGAGATGTCGGCGACGTTCTGGTGACCGATGGCCGTCACACTGCCGATAATATTTTTCACGCCGGTATTTAGTACATGCGGTTGCTAGTTAACACATGTACTAGACAACCTAGAGTAGAACACTACTTCAGCATAAGCGTTCATTTCCGTCATATTGAACAGAAACATCAAATATATTGACGTGAACGAATCAATCAGACGTTCTGTACAACAATGTAGCTCAAAAGCTACACACCAAAAAATTCTTAATTTTACTGGTGATGTAAACATCCATGCATGCAAACATTCATGTATGTAAGCTTCCTTTTCACGTAAACTAGCAGCTTACAAGAAATGTTGCAAACAAAGGTGGAAAGTTGCATACAATATATGGAATATTGCATGGCATGTCTCATAAATTTACACGATTTATAATGTAAATTTGTATGATTTATGACGCTCCATTTATGTGCATCATAGTAACGGAAATTTACACTACTTTTTTTTTAGCTGTGTATAAAACAAAATCTATAAGAACTTATAATAAGAATATTTAGAGTAGAGAACTACTTCGACCTAATCGCCCATTTTGGGTCTATCGAGCAGAAAACTTCAAATAAATCCATGATTTCAGAGTTAACAAGTCAATTATGCGTTTGGTACGATACTTTAGTTAATAAGCTACCGAACGAAGTCAATGAGAACGAGTGATATGAACGTTTGCACCCATTATTCCCAAAAACAAAAGAAGCGCTCCGACCGATTCAATTTTTATCTTCATCCGATAGGCCGAAGTGAATTCATTGTCGTTTCAAAGCGTTAGGCCGAGTTTAGAATCCGTAGGCCGAGTTTGGCATCAAGAAGCAGCGTTAGACTTTTGACAATATCTCAACGATTAGTTTCTTTTTATCAAATCTTACGGTACATATGGAAAGGTAAATACATTTGGATGTCATTAGTAATAATAACATTCCGTTTGGTACTAAACTGCGCTAGATTAAAAGAGACTAAGTGCGGGTTGTGCTTAATAGGCCGGAAATGGGGTAGTTAACCCTACATCTATGTTTCTTGAAAACAAAAGAAGTGCTCTAAGCTAATCAGTTTTTTCTCTCTTCATTCGTATACTGAAATCAATCCACTGACGTTTCAATGTGTTTACATATACGGGAATGAAACTCGTTTGACAGAATTGGAATCAAGAAGCGATGTTAGATTTTTATCAATATCTCAACAATTTGTTGCTCTTTATCAAATCTAACGGTATGGATGGAAAAGTAAGTAAATTTTAAAGTTATCTTTGATGGGACTATTTAATTATTTGTTCAAACCCAATCGTAAGAGAGAGGTTAAGTGGTGGTAGTGCTTAGTATGAAGGAAATTAGATCTTAACCGTACCTTATTTTAAATTAACTAGGAACAACCACAATTTTTTTTACAAGGTGAATACCTCTAAATAAAAAATAAGAAATGAGAAATAAGAAATGCAGAAGACATCAATATATTCCGGAATGGAATACACATATTCTACATATGGTGCAAAAAAAGTCTACTAGAATTGAATGTAAAAAAATGTAACTTAATATCATTTAGCAGGAAAAGAACAACTTCAAATATTTCAATTGCACTAGGAAGTCAAAATGTAGAAAAATGTGAAAGAGTTAGGGATTTAGGAATTATCTTAGACTCTAAACTAACTTTCATAAACCATTACAACACAATTATTCACAGGGCAAATAACATGCTAGGCTTTATCAAGCGCTTTTGCTATAACTTTCAGGACCCATACACAATTAAAACACTATATATCGCCTATGTGAGGTCAATACTGGAATATTGCAGCATTGTATGGTCTCCATTTTCAATCACGCACGAAGAAAGATTAGAATCCGTACAAAAACAATTTCTTTTATACGCTCTTCGTCAATTAGGTTGGACATCATTTCCTCTTCCATCATATGAAGCACGCTGCATGCTTATAAACATACAAACATTAAAAGAGCGTCGTGAATATGCAATGGTTTTATTTGTAAACGATATCGTTTCGCAACGCATTGACTCCACAGAACTTTTATCAAAATTAAATTTCCATGCACCTACTCGGCAACTCAGAAATCGAAATTTATTTGCCATAAAACATCATCGCACAAATTATGCAAAATATGGGCCATTAAACCGCATGATGGCCTCTTACAATCAATACTGCGAAACCATTGACTTTAAAATGTCTCGGCATAAACTAAAACAATATTTTTACTCCATAAGGCATTATAACTCATAAAAAATAGGAAAGCTGACGCTGCTTAATTTTTATTAAAAAAAAATTATACTTTTAACCTTTTGCCCAAAGTTGACGAAATAAATAAATAAATTTAAGAAAACAAAACTGTATTCTTATATGTACTAGTCTACGTTGGTTGACGAAATAAATAAATAAATAAATAAATAAATAAATAAATAAATAAATAAATAAATAAATAAATAAATAAATAAATAAATAAATAAATAAATAAATAAATAAATAAATAAATAAATAAATAAATAAATAAATAAATAAATAAATAAATAAATAAATAAATAAATAAATAAATAAATAAATAAATAAATAAATAAATAAATAAATAAATAAATAAATAAATAAATAAATAAATAAATAAATAAATAAATAAATAAATAAATAAATAAATAAATAAATAAATAAATAAATAAATAAATAAATAAATAAATAAATAAATAAATAAATAAATAAATAAATAAATAAATAAATAAATAAATAAATAAATAAATAAATAAATGACTACAAATAAGAGCAATTACTAAGCTCATACTAATTTTTAAAATCTCGGTCTTCAGCTAGATTCTGATTGATGGGAATAGCAAAATAGAATGAATGAAATATTAAAAATTATATGATAACTAAATAAAACAATTTTGGCTTATTTTAAACATAAAAGCATTTGAGAGCTCGCGACTGAGGCTGTATCTAAGGGACTGTCTTGGGGATTTTCGGCTCTTTCAGTCTTCTAAAGCAAAAACGTTGTATTGGCTCAACTTGCCTGATTTGATTTGATAAGAGTTGAGGCAATATCACGTTTTTGGTGCATTAGAAGACTTAAAGAGCTCAAGACAATCCCTTGAAAATCTATATTTTTAACGACTGTGATATATTTTTTCTCTAAGCAATTACATTCCAATAGGAAAGCTGGCCCTTAGTGTACCTTAGTGTACTTTAATCACTTCCACAGTCGTAGCCTTTAGAATTTTGGCATTAGTTTATTGTTTGGCAAGTAAAATGATAATCTATGCCTAAGGAAGATGGATAAATTCCCTACCGAAAATATTCATAGACCTGTCTAAAAATCATAACCAGCCTCCTCTTGATTTAAGGAATAGTTGCTCACGTATAGCTTAGACTTATGGAATGTTTTCACAGAGAGTACTGTAAGGGCAAACTGACGAGTATCCTTACTTATGGTTAGTTACTGTCCAAAAACTTGGATACCCAAGGAACTTCAAAAAGCTCGCATTAATTTTTGAAGTGTGTGAAACTTGCATGAAATAAAGCTTCAGATGACCTAGAACTACCTTAAAAGTGACAAATTGACTAAACTGATCCTAGAAACGTGACCCTCATATTTTTCCAGAAAAACTTGTGGTAGTGATACATTTCAGAGTGGCCGCTGAATTTAAGAAATTCAATTCCCGTTTTTTTCCCGGTTCAGCCCAACATATTTTCCTCGGTTTCATATGCAGCCATTCCATATCAAAACGGTTTAGTGGTTCTCAAAATTTTGTTAAAATTGGTAGTTTTGTTCATTATCGCAAAACATAGAACCCGTTTTTATTTTATTTTGTTATTAGGGTGACCATTTTCAATTTCCAGAAAAAATGTTTTTTTTTTCAAAAAAATGTTTTTTTTTCAAAAAAATGTTTTTTTTCAAAAATTCCTTTTTTTACATTCATAACATTTGAATCACTAGTTCGATTTCATAGATCAACATTTCAAATTAGATGAAATTTAAAATAATGTTAGTGTTACTTAGCATAGAGCATCATTTATCGGGCCAAAACATGGATTTTACTTCTGCGTGATATTTATGAAGAAAAGAATCAATATTTTCTTCAAACATTGATTTTGGTACCCTCCTTGGTTGATAGCCAAACCGCTAGGCTTGAACCATGGTTAAGAAATTCCTCTCTCCAATATGGAGGTATACAGCATCACTTTCTGTTCAAACTTGTGTTTGAACTTGAATCTTACATTTGGAGATGTTGTACAACTATTATCGATCATTTAGAGGAATGTGAGATTTTGAGAGAGGAAAATAACTTCCATCATCCAAAACAAGACATTTTCCTGAGTAATTTCTTGTCATCCAACGGCATGGGACTTTCACGTTCGAAATTTGTTGGTCGGTGTATACTAGAGCTCTAGATTTCTTTCGACTAACTATTTCTATCGTTTTCAACGTTTTACAGATGTAAGGTGGCGAGCACATGAACTTTTTCACGGCGTCCCACTGAATTATCGAATCTTTGTTGTTGAACGTATTGTGTAGCGATCGAAGCCCTTTTTTGTTCATTATTTTGGCTGGTTTCCCAACTAACATTTTCTGCTTTGTAAGCCAACTTTGCAGCGTTGTGCTGTAAAGTAGCTGAAAAAAAAACTGCAGATACAGCTACAAGCAGAAGCTGGCAAAATTGTTTTGTAGAGCGTTTACTCAACTTTTTCACAACCATTATTCAATTTAATTATCTCACTGCTTAACAGCAGCCAATAAACGCTAATGTCACTTTAATTCACATCCTAATCAACTTTCAACTTGTAGCTGCAAAACAAAGCTAATAAAGTGAATATATTACTCATTTGATGGCTTCTACACAACCAACCATTATTGCTGAATAACATAAACATCAAAAGTGCTTTTTCAACAGCTTAACATCCTGTACTCAGCTAATAATCTGTGTTAGAGCTACTTCGGAAGCATTTTCACAGTCAACTAGGTTTATTTTTAGATGTGTGCAGTTTTACAGCTTTTACTGTGCTCCTTTACAAAGCTGAAGTAACTAGTCGAGAAAAGTGATTCATGTGCACTATTATAAAGCATCTACTCAGCGATTTTGTTGTAGAAGGGCATGTTGATTTGTTTACATCAGTTCAAAGTGTTGGCGTAGCACAGTTGATAGTGTCAAGGTTTGCCAAATGCGGTCGTCTCGAGTTCGATTCCAGGTTCCAGTGCAGGGTAAAATAATTTGGTGATGACTTGCAAAATAAACTCAATAAATCCCTATATAAAAAAAATTGTAAACAGTATTTAACCCGGCTTCAAGAGAAAGCTGTATAGTGATTATTGGATAGTCGAGTAAAGGTTGAATAAGCGCCTTTCAAGTTGACACACAGCTAAACAGCAGGATAACAGCTGTATAGAAGCGTTAATGGATACGCAATAAGAGCTTGTCCCAACTGTCTCAACAACCATAATTAGTTGACTAAGTTCGTCAGATTTGCTTGTATAGAGGTTGAGTAAAGGTTTCCTCATATCGTATAACGTTTGAATACAGCTTGAGGCTGTATAAATGAAATGAGTAAAGCGTTTACACTGTGAAAATTGTTAGTTGGGTTTCCACTACCCCTCTTCCGAACTGAACTGTTGTCAAGGATGCCAGAATGCGATAAACAGTAGAAATTGGTACATTCTTTGATTTGAAGAACTGTACAATGCACGAAGCGCTTCTTGTTTTGATACTATTTTGAACACAAATGAGCATGTAAAAACAAATTAAAAAAATTCTATAGTTTTGTGGAGAGAGAGAGAGAGAGAGCATTGATTTCCATAAGCTATCTCTGTTTTGTGGACATTTGTGGTTAGGTATGAGAGAGTTGAAACTATTCTCATTTTTTAGTTATCACCCGTTTTTTTCTTTTAAGTTATCAAGTTTTAGATTTTTACTCAATAAAAACAGAATCGAGTGTACTCGGACAGAAATAGTATTCGAAGTTTGCATAAAAAATGTATTAAGATTATTAAGTAAGGCAAGTTTTTCACATTTTAGAAGTTTGCTTGATTTTTTACTTTAAATTTTAAAGTTTTCAGTTTAAAAAAGTATCATGACTCTTGGACTTGGACAACATTTTAGGACTCTAATACTATAAAGCATTGGCTTGAGAATAATGATGAGAAGGCCAAATGAGTTTCGAGGATAGTTATAGAGGAAATCTAGGGATACATTATAAAGGAACTCTGGGGAGAATACTAATGGAGTTTAACTAGAAATTTCAGGTTATTTTGAGAAGAATCTCATTGCAATTTTTTTTATTGCTTTCTCAGTCAAGGGTAATCTAAACGGTCCATTTGGATTACCGTAGACTGACAAAACCATTAAATTAAAATTTACAATTAGTCATATTGTCGAGCAGCATAAGAATTTTTCAAAATAGTATCCCACAGAAAAGTTTGAGTAGGTAATTTTAACCTGTTTGAATGATATGATCCATTACGATTACGATTTTAATTCTAGGAATCTCTAGAGCAAATCGAATAGAATTTCAGAAAGCATTCTTAATGAATTCGGAGCCTCGTTCCTACAGCAAACTTCACCACACGACTACCATCTTGAAATTACACCTGATGGTCAATTATCCGAGCAAGAACTTATTATTAATCGATAACATATGAATATCACAATTAGGTATAATAACTTATTTTGGAACGCTTACGGTATAAAACCATATTTTGATATTAGTCAGTTATCCAAATATCTAGTAAAATATCAAATAAATACCAAAATATCATGACATGATCTGTCAGCTTTTAGTCAAAAACACTTAAAAGAGATATTGAATTAGTATTAAAAGGCTATTTAAATAATAAATAATGGTATTCTGGCATGAAGAATTGTTGGTTCTTATGTCTGGCCCGTCAATACTATTTTTAGGTTGCCAGTTATGCTATTTTCATAGCTGAATTATGTATTAATAAGTAATTTTCTCCTGCTCGAGTATGGCTGAAAATTTCGTAAATGTTAATCAATCAATCAACCAATCAAAGAGATATAAAATTCTTAAAATTTCTCAAAAATTTTTTTGAGTAATTCAATGCCAGATTGATAGAAATTAATAGATAATTTCAGGAGAATTTATAAGAATGAAGGAATTTCATGGAGTTTCTGGGAAGATGTGGCAAGAAACATTGAGTATTTTTCCAAAGACACTATGAGCATGCTACTGTAATGCTGCAAGAGAATCGGGAGAAATTTCCTAGAGAATACTAAGGACAGTTCCTCTAAAGTTCTGAGTTGAAATCTAAGGAAATTACATTTCTCAATTCTAAATGGCAAACCAAGAGTTTTGAGAGGAATATTTCAAGTGATTTCTGAAGAAACTTATGGACAGAAATCAGCAGCCGTGGTATCAAACTTGCAAAATGCGTGCGGACGCTGCGAACAAGTGGGACAGGCGTGCTGTGTCACAGTATCGACACGCATTTAGTAGATTCAGTGAAATTACAGGTAAATAAATTCTTATGAGAACTATTAAGACTGCGAAAATAAATTAAAAGTGAAATTAAAAAAAAATCAAGAAGGAATTTCTGAAGCGTTCTGCAAACAATTTCGAGATAATTTCTTGGGAATATTGGATAAAATTATAAGATTATTAAGAGAAATTTAGGGAATTTAAATGTAATTCTGAATTCTGAACTTCCAAAACAAATCCTTTAAAAATTGGAAAGATATTCAGAGATAAGACATAATTTACTAACTTAAAAACATTGAAAAAATTTCATGTTTCCGTGCACAGAAATTAATGATCCAGGATTAACAAACGATCTGAGAACAATTTTCAAGATCCTGGTCTTATACAATTGTTTAAGCTTATGTAGCTAGAACATTCATATACGTGTAACAGTAAGGTTTGTGAGAATAGTCCTCTATGGGCAATCAATATCCCAGAAATGAAAAAAAAAAAAATCAAATATTTGTGATATGTAAAGTTTTTAAGGCTCCTGAATTATCAAAAATGTTCAAAATGACTCAGCCAATGCTACCAAAACCAGGGAGGCAGCTTCCACACCTGGAACCTATCTATCGACCCATCAACTCATGGACCTAGGACCAACGGCTATACTTTCCATCCGAAGGAAGGAATGATCAGCGATTTTATGGCTCAGAAAATTCCGCCGGTGCCGACTGGGATTGGGCCCAGGCCCTTTGGGGCGAGAGGCAATCGAACTTACCACTACACCACCGGCACTGCTAATATTAAATAGTTTCTAATAATGTTAGTTTTAGCTTTTCAGTGACAGTTTTCAGTCAATTTGAATTGAATATACACATTTGAAACACATAAAATAAATTTCGTTCTGACCATCAGCTATGCCAATACACTTTATCAGTTTATCAGATTTGATTATAATTAAATTGCCAGGCAATTGTAAAGATAAGATTTTTTTCTTAAAGGTTAAGATAAAAAGGATAAAGAGGGTCTCATAGAAAACACGAAAAAAACTTGTTTTGCTTCGCGAGAAATCAAAAAGATGGAATATTTTTTTTTGTATTTGTAAATGCATTTTTTGAAAATACTTGCATTGAAGGTTCTTTCTGAAGTTATGCATTTTTTTTTCCTTTGGTTTGTTTTTTCCGTCGATCTTGTTTTCCGTGCTGAGCACCAATGCTACCGACGTGCCAGGAAGGCAGCTCCCACACCTGGACCCTACCTATCGACCCATCAACTCATGAACCGGGGACCAACGGCTTTACTTCCCATCCGAAGGAAGGCGTGATCAGAGATGTTATGCCTCAGAACATCCCGGCGGCACCAACTGGGATTGAACCCAGGCCTGCTGGGGTGAGAGGTAATCACGCTTACCACTACACCACCGGCGCCGTTAAGGTTATGCATTTGATTATCATTAATTTAAGCAATACACATACATATCCTGAATGAAAAATAAGGATGCACTGGATAATATAAAGTTAAAGACCAGTTTATATTTTGAACAGTCCTTACGCTGAAATTCATTTGACCGAGTGGTTAATTAGGTAGAGGACTAATAATAATTTCAAGATTGTATAGTCGCTAGAAAAGTTGTTAAGATCTCGAATATATGCAGTGTATCTCAAAATTGATCGTACACCCTAGAATATTTTTGTTTAAACATGGTAAATAGACGTATTTTTTAAATCGTGGCTGGTTATTGAACAGAGCATGTATGAAGTTAGATTTATTTTAGTAAAAAGCTCGAATTTCAACTTTTTACCTAGTGAACGAGTTTTAGTAAAATTAGTGGCAGATGAAAATATTTATTACGACACAAAATGAGCAAAATTTCAAGAATTTATGTTTATTTTATTTTAAGGAAATAACGTTCTTCAAGAAAAAGGCGTTTTCTTTAAATTGCTCTAACGTTTTGAAACGCAGCCAAATATGCCCAATACTGAGCCAATAATTGATAAATGTATGCTGAGTCAGCCGCCGAAAATTCAGAGACGTATCTTTTTAACTTGTGCTCCAAGAGCCGTTTTTTTTTCTTTCAAAAATTTGTTGTACAGCTGTACGATCAATTTTGAGATACACTGTAGTTCTGCTCAAAATAATAGAAGCACATTGTATCGAATAACAAAATTTTCATAAAAATTGGTCAACATTGACATTTTGTAACTTTGTTCTCTTATTTATGATCGATTGAGCTGAAATCTTCTCCACAGAGCTTAAAAATATATTCAATTCTGCGCTTAACAAATACCACATATTTTGAAGCACCTTTCCTGCAGTCTTTCACCAAAGTTGAGTGAATACACCAAAGTCATTTGGAAAAAAATCTAGTTCCGAAATTGTATATACCTTGGATGATTTTTCAGATGAAAAAAATTGGTCGGATTCTGCAGTTTTTTCATTGGTACCCTAGTATACATTTTGCATAAAGCAGACGGACTCCGAAACAATCTCCTCGTGCATGGATCCCGGCTCCGCACGATAACCAACAACAAACCAACATTAATGATTGCTCCAGCTAATTTTAGCATCCGCACAAAATTAGGAATGATTACCTTCTCTTCCATGTCAGTTTTATTTTTGCACTTTCATCGTCAATCCCGGCCATTCACTCCTAGATAAATAAGCGGGCGTTCTGAATTGAATAATTTGTTTATTATAAGCTCTATTGAAGTTCTGGCTTTAGAAAATATGATCAAGAAAAACTATTCCAAATGCTGCATTAGTATGTTGTATTGTTGATGAACTACAAAGTTCTTATTTTCCCCAAATTCCAGAAATGTTATTTTTCTCATATTGAGAAAATGAGATTTACTTACGACATTTCAAATGCAAATTAGGCTTTCAACAATCGTTGCGACCTGTTGCTCACAGCCTACCACCCTTTTCTAATCATTCTTTAGCTACTTAGAGACTTTCGTTAGACCAATCAGTAAAGGCGCTGCTACATAGCAAAACACATTCGGCAGGCAGTGAGTTCAATTTCCACACCAGTCGAGACATTTCAAGTTGGACATAGAGTATATCCAAAAATGGCACATGTTTAGAAGGGTCTTAATCGGAGACTTTGGAATTTGGCCAATAAAACTGAACTGAGAACAAGCGTAATGTTCCAATTTATTCCAATTTGAATCGATAAAAGCCAAAACGGAATTAGATTAAGCGGAAGACTGTCTGTATAGTTAGTTCAAAATTGAGCATTCGGAGCTTCTTTGTCTCGACTTGCGCAATGAGGCCCCAGTTTCTCAATTTTTTCGAGTTCAACAGACGATTTACACGAATATTGAATTACCTTAGTCATCTTTATGCCTTCCTTTCTGCTGTTCTATCTCTCAAAATGCAAAAAAGCATCAGAGAAGCGAAGTGCAGAAAGTGTGAAGAGAGGAACTCTGGCAAAGAAACGTAATAATGGAATAATCAGATACACTGGAACGCCTTCCCATCGTCGCCATCGTGTACTTTATTGTAGGTCTATGTTTGTTTTACGCCTAGAACCGGAATCGAGTGGATAAATCGATGGTTTCTAGTGCCAACATGTTGGAACACAGTTACCAACTAAGAAGGAAGTCGTGCTCGCAGATGCCTTCGAGGTGTTTTGATGGCAGCAAGCTTTCAACTCGTAGCGGATTCACACCTAACTAACAACTTCCGCTATAACAATGTAGTTAAAGCATCTATACATAATAGCTTGGGTTCTAAGTGATAAATGTGCCAATTAATTGATACTCGACACTAACTGATCGTCAGTCAACGAACCTACTTGGTTTTGTATTCAATTATGTCCGACAATGAATAATTTGCGCAACAACATTTCCTCCGTTCGGCTAGCAGTATGGAACAGTAAACACCTCTCTCTACGTTCACGGCCAATTGATATACTTACGTTTGATGGAAGGAATCTGAGCACATCGTGTGAATGTAGCTATTGTCTGAAAGAAAGGAAAATCGGAAAAATATCTCATTAGTAATGGCACTTCATTGCATTAGCAAATTGTTGATTTTTTAGTGTTTCGCTTATCACATTTCAGTAACACGTAACTCGTCAATACAGCAATAGGTATTTTGCAAAGTGCACCCAATTGTAACGCCATATGGACGACCAAAAGTTCATTTGCCTTTTCAGCGGTGCTCCTTCATTGATTTCGTGTTTGGTTGGTAGCTTACTACAGGTCTGTTATGATCATTAAGGTAAATTATCGGTGCGCACACAGCGTTAGTCTGCTGGATTGGAATGGTGAGCCTTCTCACGAACGCACCTTATTGACCAAAATAGACGATTGTTAAAAATCCAAATTGGAGCTATTGAGAACTATAATTATTCCAGACGCCTATAACATTATAAATTTATACAAAAGGAGGGTGTTGCAAATCTGAAACGTATCTAAATCACATGAGTATTTTGGTTGCCAAGGGTATAAGAAATTCATGGAAACAGATCGAACGCAAGGCTGGCAATATTAATGATACCGACCACCGACCGCGGTGAAATCGTGACTTTGTAGAAGCTGGTGGTGTGCAGCCAGAGATGGGCGAGTGTTCTGCGGTATGGTGCCTGTGCTGTGATAGGTCGTGGGCGGAACACACGAACAATAAAACTAGGCTGAGAAAATTGCTGCAATGTATATTTGCACTTGCGGTACAACATATTCTACTTCAAACTAGGTTACAAATAAGAGCATATTTTAGGTTTGTTTCATTTTAAAATCGTGATGCAAGGGAGTTTCTGGAAGGCACCATAGGGGATTTCTTTTAAAAATCGGATAAAATGCACCGAAGGGTCTCAGCATGTTTAGAAATTTTGCCCACAAGTATGCTTATGCTTATATGAACGAAATAATAATACATTGAAGTTGTTAATTTTTCCAGTAATTTTTGATTGATATCTACTTATTTTTCTAGACATCACTTGCATTGAAAATTCATAACTTATGATATAAGTATTTTCGATTGAGAATTGTGTATAATGAAATGATAAGTAAATTATCTCAGCAAAACCAGGTTGCATAATGTCGTAGGGGGTACGAGCTCCAAACTGTTGTTAATAAGGAGACCCACCTTCATCCGTTGTTGTTAGATAGTAATTTGTGATTAATTACTACCTCTTAGATAAAGGATGTGTCTCCTTCCAACAGACCAGAGCTTTCCTAGCCACGTCCTTGCATCTGGTGGGGAAATTGGGAGGAATGTTAGTCCGACACTTAAGAGAGATGCAGAAAACTCTACGATCCATCATAAGTGTTACGGGAAGGGTGCATTTTTGTTAGTAGTGAGGGTAAGCCATAGGATACGCCCAGCCGGCGATACTGGCAATCGGTATATCAAGCATTTAATAAATAGAAGCTGTACGTAGTTTATCTGTCCGTTGTTGCTGCCCATTACCTAAACATATTATTTAAAACAGTCTTCAGATTTTGGAATTAAGAAACGCTATCAGCTCGATCCTGTTGCTCCTTTGCGACTGAAAATGTTTGTTGATCCTAAAAATATGCACAATTCATTCTGATGTGTAAAAGGTTATTAATAATATGTGGAATCGTAGATTAGAATGAAAATTCGCCATTGGCCTAACTCTCACTGTCTGGCATTGGTATTATGGATAAAATCTGCCTGCAATGAATACAAAGAAACGGGTTCAGAGTTAGAAGGTGACAGAACTACCGCAGCTACAATAGCCCATTTCAAGAACGCAAGCATTCCGAAGCTATTTTCACACATGTTTAGCCCCGCTCCAATACATCATCGTTGCAAGTACAGATTCCAGTGTGACCGGTGGTTCTTTACAGTCAGTAGTGGTTTGTGCGGTGCTCACTTTTTGTTCCAAATTTTGAAACAACACTCTATATCCTCAACAATGGCAGCCTGGGTAGGAAGGAAGTACAAGATGGAGAAGTCCGAAGGATTCGATGACTACATGAAGGCCCTCGGTGTCGGTCTGGTGCTCCGCAAGCTCGGCAACAGCATCTCCCCAACGGTCGAACTAGTCAAGGAGGGCGATGAGTACACCTTCAACACCACGTCGACCTTCAAGAACACCACCATCAAGTTCAAGCTCGGCGAGGAATTCGAAGAGGAAACTGTCGACGGACGCAAGGTCAAGTCTGTGTGCACCCTCGAGGGCAACAACAAGCTGGTCCATGAGCAGAAGGGCGAAAAACCAACCACCATTATTCGTGAGTTCACCGAGACAGACCTGACTGCCACCATGACCGCTGGAAGTGCCAAGTGCGTCCGATACTACAAGGTCGCATAAGCCGCATCTCGCTCGCCCATCATCACCCGTGTGAACGAAGCAGCGTCCTTTCTTCGACTACTCCAGTCTTTCTAAAACCGAAACGCCATCTTCCATACTCGACAACATCACAAACAACATCGGACCAACCTAGTCATCATTCCTAGAATGGAACCCAGCAGCTCGCGCAGACCGTTTCGATCTGTGACCGGAACGGTGTGGTGACAGCATGGTTCTCTTTTCCATCACAGTATCTGACGGGTGCAGACATGTCTTGTCAACCGACACAAATCAAGCGGACGCACGCTTTTCATATATTGCATTTAGTGAACGAAGTGAACAAATTCAATTTTTGTTTTTTTTTTTGGCTGTTTTGTTTAATTTTTTCTCTCTACTGAACCATTGTTGAACCGAAACGAAATATCTATTTTCGGATATTATTTTTTGCATAGTAGTGCATGGAGCATGTTGTATGAACGATGAACAAAAAGTAAAGTATATACACCATTGATAACGTACTGAAAATTTCAATCAAGCAGTACCCGAGTAGCACACTTTTATCACAATAAGTTACAGCAACTTGTTTATGACTGAAATAAGTCGTATATAAGTTTCTACAATTGATTTGCGACAAGCGTGCTACTAGGGTAGTGCAATGCTTGATTGACGCGTATTTAGAAAGTTTTAAAATGATCGTCTTGAATTAGATGGATATTTCCTATCGAGAACAGAGGAACGAAAACGTAAATAAACTTAGCTGAGTTTAGCTACCTACGCATAGATTAGAACATTCGGCACCATATGCAACGGATAGAAATTTGAAAATTTTCACTTTATGCACTTTTCAACATGACTTCTGTGCTTTCAAATTAACACTTTTTTTAAAATAAAATGGAAAATTTATAACATTTTCACTAGAACGCAAACGACGCAGCAAAACAAATCCACGTCATTTTCGCAGCGCGGCCTACTTCGATCCCTACTAAAACTCAACTCATAAGGAAATTATCTCAGCAATCAATAAAAAATATATCCTGAAAAATGTATTACACGAAAATTTTTACAGTGCAGGAAAATCGCAAATTAAAACAAGGAAACAATTTCTAAAATTCGCATTCTTGCTTAAAATTTCTTATCCGGTGAAAATTTCAGAGTGGTAGGGGAAATGGCTCTTATGTTGGCCTATGGATCTAAGATTGAGCCCATCGCTAAAAATCTGATATTTATCAATTTTATCTTTATGAACGTGTCATTGGGACGGTACTAATGGATATTTTTGGTCGCTATTGAAAATTTAGCCGTTTGCTGAATTTATGTACGGACCCAAATTAGGAGCATTTAGGCCGACATTACATCCATTTCCCCTATGTCTTTCCGTAAAGACCAAAAGACCAGAGCCTGCTGGTTATGCCAGGTTATGGCATACAATTCAAAATGCATGTCACGCTAGTGCCTCCTGGTGAGACAATTATGAACTAAACTCATTACTTTAGGATAAATCTTGTCCATGTGAACCACTTTACCGAAGACGGAAACCTGCTACCTAGTCCATATGTTAGATTAGGGCAAACAATGAAAAATTAATGCCATACTAGCGCCTCCTGGTGAGTGATATGATATCTTTACAATAAAATAGGTCTTGTCCATCTGAACAAATTTTCCACAAATGGGAACCTTCTATCTAGTATTCAAGTAGTTATGTTAGGACAAGCAATTCAAAATCAATATCACAGTAGCGCTGTCTGATGTGTGAATTCTAAACTAAACTCATTACCTTAGGGTTGGTCTTGACCATTTGAACAACTTTACCGAAGATGGAAACCTTCTATTTAGTCAAGATGTTAAGTTAGGGTAACAATTCAAAATGAATGTCACACTAGCGCTGTCTGGTGAGTGAGTTCTGAACTAAACTCTTTACCTTAGGACAGGTCTTGCCCATCTGAACAACTTTGCTCAAGACGAGAACCATCTATATAAGCAGGATCTGTAAATATCGTTATATAATGTGTATGTAGAAGGTACAACTTGATCATTTTTATTTTAGCTCCATCTAGTGAGTAAATTTTGTCATAAACTATTCATAATTTTGAAAACCTTGCATTTCTGAAGACCTTTGCGGAACGGAGCAACTGCCTATATGGTTGGGATCTCGTGAAATAAACATCTCTAACATTAAAATCTGTCACTTCAAGACAATCCTCACCCCGAGAGGTCTTCTTCTTGTTATTCGCATTTCAAGCTTATTGCCTAGTGAATATTAACTTATTTCGTGCTCTCAACTTAGTGTTCTAAATGCACATCCACAGTTATTAATTGATTTAGGATTAATTAAATAGTTGTATCGTAAACCACATTTCAAACCTCCTTCTTCCCTTTTCCCATCCAAAAAATTGTAAATCTCCACTAACCTCGAGACAACCGCGAGTACTCGGTCCAGTTCCTTTAACTTTAAATTTAAGACAGTAATAATGTATAACGCAAAGAATAACTCGGCTCTGTAAAGTTTATTCGATTGAGCCTGTACAAATAAAGTAATTATAAAAAAAAAAAAAGTTATTAATTGAGAGCTTTCGATGCCAATTACCAATGCATGAATTTATATATTGTGTGGCAAGCACATTGATACTCTCTACCCAGGTAAATCGAGCAAATTTCCAACCCGAAAAGATTCCCTCGACCGGATCGGGAATCAAACATGCTGCCTCCGGCTTGGTAATACAGTGCCTTTACTGACTAGGCTATGAGACCCCGAGAGATGTGCCCCTAAAATAAGTATAATAATTTTATGTATAAGCTCACTAAATTTTCTTTGCAAAATATTCGGAGTTTCAAAAATGCGTTGAAATTTTGATGATATATAACAATTTTATTTGGAATCAAATTGACCCCAAGGTACAGACAACGTATGTTTTTTAGGCCCAGACGAAGGGTTAATCTACCTATTGTAAGATAGACTAACATAACATCTTATTAGGTGCTCCAAACAGCGACATATACCTGATTAATTTTTTTTCTTCAAAAAACTTTCTCAATCTCAATCCACTAAAGAGTAGAACAATATGATGTTGCTATTCACTCTCACAGCAACCCAAGCCAACCCGCTAAGCAACCCCATTGCTCATGCTCTGTCCCACTTAACTGATGCACCACCGCAGATTGCTTTAACCCTGCCGTCACGAACTGACCAAACAAACAATTTCAATTCAGCTACTCTTTCCCGAAAGTAGCAACTGCAGCACCGTGGATTAGCCCCAGCGTATGGTGGACACAAGGCGCCTAAGTAAGTAATACCTCTTAAATACATTCATTTCACGTACTCGCGCCAAATTAAAAATTGAGTACGGCGTGGTTTATGTGCATGCAATATACTATTTTCCTCTAATTTTTGCACATTTTACGGCTCACTGCCCAGTGGGCTCGTGCTCGTGACTAACCATCGGGGCTGTGCCCCGATCGGTGTAAGTTTAAAGACCTTCCGATGAAGCGTGCTCTGCAAGCGTCGGGTTTTTAATTTGAGTTGGGTTTTATGGCCTAAAATGGCTCCTAAGGGTTCATTTTACCACTTTAGGATGTTTTCTTTTGAACCTTACAGTTATAAAGGTATGTTAGCTGTCCATTCGTTTATAGCAGAGAAATGATTTTGCTGACTATTAACGTTACCAACATGTCTATCGCTTTAGGGTAGAAAATGAGAAAACAAGGAAATGAACGGCGATCAGTGCGCATAAATCCTATTAAAACTTGATTAAACCCATCTCCGCGCGTAATGCGATAATTCCACGGTGCTTAGGAGCATTTGCGCATGGAACAAGAATTCCACGCCGTTTACACCGTCATCGTCGTCGTCGTCGTCGTCTTTGTCGTCGCCAAGCTGGAAAACCTAACGGAATATAATGGCATGTGCGCATTGACTCCCTTCAAGAATAATCAGTAGCCCACTCCAGAGAGGGCTCTCGATGCCCAAGCCCATCCCAGCCGTGCGGCAACCGATAAATAGGAAGTAGAGGAGACTTCTAGGTCATCGTGGTCAGCTGAATAACGGCAATTCCACGTACTTGTGGTGTGCTTAGCTCTTGGAGGCCGTTGATTGCATTAAAATTACAATAAAATATAGGAAATGTATGACCAGCGGGATGTGAATGGCTGCACAGTGTACGCATAGCTTTCCTCCAACGTTGCTCCCAAGCACTACTTTGTGAGTACATAGCTTCATACTGACCGTCGCGACCAAAGAAGGAGAGGTCATGCAATTGAAAAGAAACGAAAAAAGTGCTGTGCAACTGGCGTTCTGAACCGTACTCACCACACACAATGGCAGCGCTAATCGAATCAGACGGCAGCCGAGGGTCTCAAGATCGTGTGAGGGCGACCATCACCATGGGCAGTGGCTCACGGTATACAATGAAGATGCTTCATGACTCATCAGATTAGACTTCGAAGGTTCAGAAATTGTTGGTAAAAAGTGTGCAACCGTCCTCATGTTATCTTTCCTTGTGAGTATCTAGCAGCGGACAACACTGACTAATGTCTGTACTTGATGCTCATGTAGTGCTATTATGCAATAGCCGTGTTGTTGTTAATTTGCATCTCTGCACGCAAGTGCTTTGTCTAATTGTAAGAGAACTTGCGATTCGACAAATGCTAGCTGCTGCGGTCTAGGCTGTTAGTATTGTTCCAGTCGGAGAGGAAAGAACATTTCAAGAAATGCATCTCTAGACTGCGCTCATTCTATGTTAATGGTAATTGTTTCAAAATTGTTCATACACTGTTTGTAATGGAACCGCTTAAGGTAGTCTGGTTAACTGTGTACGTTTTGAAATGCCTACATCGAGTTCCGTAACGTTAAATGGACTATCTGTGTAGAGCGTTCAACGCTAATTGGTGCTCATTTCCGTCAATGGGATTGTATACGGCTCGTTAGTGCTTGGCAAACATGGATGAAAATGGAAAACATAAACAGTTAGATGTAACTATCATAAAATAGTCCATCGAAAATTATCAGAAAATTATACTTTAGATGATGGTGACAAAAATGATCAGTTTCAGGCTAGAAGCAAAAAAAAAAAGGTTTGCATGAAACTTCGCATAAATGTTTGTAATGGACAATCATTCATATTGTTGCTACAATTCAGCCTAAGGAAGGGAAGTAAAGCCGTTGGTCCCGGCCCATATGTGTTTGAATAGGTGCGATATCCTACGCAGGTGTGGAAGATGCCTTCCTGCACATTCTGTTTATCGATGGCAATCGATGTCCGTCGGTGATTGGCACTAGATTGCGGAACAGAGACCGACGTTAAATAATAAAAAAAAGAAAGAATATTCTTTTTTTTGTGGTTCTCAGAATTTTGTAAAAGTTTGAAGGTTTGTTCCATATCGCAAAATATTACGCCGCATTTTTTTTATTTTGTCATTAGGGTGACCATTTCCATGTTAAGGTGACCCAAAAAAACATTTTTTTTTCAAAAATGACTATATTAAAAAATTTATTACTTTTCAAAACTGGCGAAATCGGACCAATATCAAATAAAAGTTAATCAAAAATATTTTTAGGTGAAATATAATGATATTAAAAATAATTAGATTTTTTTATTGAAAAACATCGATTGTATTTGTTTTTATGCTTTTCATGGATTGTATTTATTTTTTTAACTTGTTCGTTTATATACTAGGCTCAGTCGTGTGTGACATTTTGCGGAGCCAAAAATCAATAATGTTTGAATTTACATTTTCTGGATTCTGAAGCCTCCTTCAGATCCTACTCTCGGACGGTTGACCAAATCCTGGCTGGACAGGGGCAAGTAGCACAGAAACAGGAGGATAACATGACTGGGACACAATGGCTGGAAATTGTTTGGAAAGGAGGGGATGGTCATATCAAACTCTAACATCAGACAAACAAAGGAATTCCAGGGCTGTTACAACAGGCGCGGATTTCGCGAATTTCGCGGATTTGTCGCAGATTTGAACTTTCAGTCTTGATCTTATTTTGCTATCATCAATTTTGTTGTTCATTTGGCTCTCAATTTATTATCAGTTCAAACCAAACACCCTACAAATAATCGAGAAATGATCTCGTGGGTACTTCAATGTGTGACATTTTCCTTTTTTTCAATATGAACATAGCATTTTTTGTTGTCAAATCATAAACGAATCGTATATACAGGGTGCGTGACGAATTTTTGCAGTAAATGGCATATTTGAGAAAAAATACACCAGTTAGTTATTCTAGCAATGAATTTTGTGCGATTTATTTTCTTTCGCAACATATGGAAGTTGTAAGTAAATTTATTCAAAAAAATTGCCTTCCCTTTCGACGACTGTAGTTAGACGCTTCCGGAAACTGCAGTATGCACGTTTTAAAATGTTTCGATCCATAGATGTCATCACTGCCTTGATTTTAGCTTTTAGCGACTTAAGTGTGGTGTGAGGGGTGTTAGTTAGTTCGTTTAGGTCAAATTCTTAATTCTATATTTGTTTAAATACCATTGCTTAAAAGTAAACTTATAACTAGATACATGCACTTAAAAGTATTTATATTAAAATCCTACTCCTAAAGTAAATTATATATAATCGTTTTCGCACCACCCTAATACCTGTAAATCGATGTCGGCCTTTGCCTTATATACTTTCACTGACCCTGGACTATCACAATAGCCTATTCTGTGATAGCCGACCAACACCAGCTTCTCTGGCTCTCTGGATAGTAGGTAGTGATCGAGTAGAGTAGAGTAGTAGCCGAGATCTGAATATAGATCAGTTGATCTCCACCCGGTCACCGATCTGGACGTGCACACGTTGCTATCGGTCGAATAAAAACACAATCATATCGTTTCAAAGAAAACAGATTAAGATCATTCTCGGTGGAAGAAAGTTTGACTTCTCTCGTTGCCTACAATATTGCCGTGTCGGTGGAGTCGCGAGTTCCCCGCGAGTGTCCGCAAGTTTATTCAATTCTCGTTTCGAACAAGGGGTTCTATTGGTATCCCGTTGGACGACGCCCTATACAAAATAATCCAACGGATTGATATCGGGACTGCTTGGGGGCCAAATTTCTTCCTCCCAAATTTACGAAATATTTTCCGTAAGCCATTTCTGTGCTTTATTAGCAGTATGAGCAGGTGCTCCGTCTTATCACTTTCCCAAGCCCTTTTTAATATTATACACTGTTCTTTCAGACACATTTACCGACCGAATTATTTCTTTCATGCATACTCCGTCGCGCAACAAAGCGACAACGGCTGACAGATTGCTCTCTTGTTTCGACATCTTTACGTTTACTCAACATTGATTGTTTAAATCTTACACCTAACAGTATAAGCTATATAGTGCTACCAAATATATCTAAATCATGATGCACAAGGCATGAGAAATTACTATTTGAAATTAACTGCAAAAATTCGTCACGCACCCTGTATGCGAGTAATTGCAATGTATACCGGATATTCTAGGTTCTCCAAATCGTCCTGAAGTTCAGTTGATTTGTTCTACTATATCATCCAAGACTGCAATAATGTCTGTAGTATCGAAATATGTCCAAACAGATTCAAAGTGTCTATGTGGATTGTACTTGACCTATTGCTCAAGATGTTATAGGTTCTGAAATCATTCTGGAGATTAGATTATTTTTCTACTAGATCACCCAAGACTAATTCAATATCTGTAGTATCGAAATATGCCCAAACAAATTTGCATTGTCTATGTGGATCATGCCAGCCTATTTCCGTGTATGCCACATGTACTAGGATTTCCAAATCGATATTTCGATACTACAGATATTATCCTAGTCTTTGTTGATCTAGTAAAACAAATCATATGAACTGCAGGACGATTTGGAGAACCTAGATCATCTGGTATACGTGGAAATAATTAAACATTATCCATATAGACACTATGAATCTGTTTGGACATATTTCGTATTACAGACTTCATCCCAGTCATGGTTGATCTAGTTGAATAAATCATCTGAACTCCAGAACGATTTGGAGAACTTAAAACATCTGGTATACATGACAATAGTTCATGTATGATCTACATAAACAGTGTGCATCTGTCTGGAAATATTTCGATACTAAAGACATTGTCCCAATCTCGGTTGATCTAGTAGATCAAATTATCTGAACTCTAGGACGATTTGAAGAACCTTGAACATCTGGATTGCTCGGAAATAGATCATGCATAATCCACATATACAGTTTGAATCTGATTGAAAATTTTTCGATACTACATACATTATTGCAGACTTGGTTGATCTAGTAGAACAAATCAACTGATGTCCTGGACGATTTGGAAAACCTATAATTTCCGGTATGCATATTAATAATTCGTGCATGATCCACAAAGTCACATATATGCGATTCGATTATGATTTGACAACGAAAAGTGCTAGGTTCATATTAGAAATATCATGAAAATGTCTCACCATTGGACAGACCCCATCCGTGAAAATACAGAACCACGACGTGACCAACAAGTGTGATTAATGATACTCTGTGCAGGGTGTTTGGGGGCTGTTCATAAACTTCGTAGACAGTTTAGGGGGGGGGGGGGGTGACAATTATCCACGGCCCATAAAAATTTTAAAAATTTTGAATGGACAATTGTCTACGCAGGGGGAGGGGGGAGGGTCAACAATCCCAAAATAACTGTCTACGTAGTTTATGAACAGCCCTTTGGTTGAATCGGTAAAAAATTGAGAAAACTAGAAACAAATTAACTAGGGGAATTTACGTATTCTCGGCAACCTAAGCAGCGACCATCTTTATATAGCCTTTTTCTCTACGGAACGCACACATATACAGTATTGGTTTGTTTACAATCTTTTGCTACCAGCTGCTCTAACAACTTTAGTCAAAATAATTGTGAAAAACTGTTTTGAAACGCTTTTACAAAGCTCCAATATTCTCTAGTGAGAGCGACTATTGTGGGCAACCTCTTTTTATTCGGCAGCCTTTCTATTTGAGCTGCGTGTTAAACAGCTGTGCTTTCATCGGCAACTCGAAATCAGCAGCGTTTTGTAGTGCGTGTGTTTCATTTCAAGAAAGCCCTGCTAGATTGCTTTTTACCAGTGGTAAAAATATAATCAAATGGAAGCTGAAAGCCTTAAAAATAGTTTGAATGCATTCAGCGAAGTGTTTTCTTAAGAAAATCCAGTGAAATTAGCGTTTCAATTTGGGTTGCCGACAATAGTCTGTCATGCCGAAGCCGTCATTTCCCCTACAACATTAAAGACAGCAAAATATGTCAGCAAAGGTAAATTTTCAAGAAAATTTGCATTTCAAATGAAAATGCATTAATTTTTTTTTAAATAATGTTTCATCAAATCTAGGCCGGTATTATTCAATAGAATCTCATAATATAAGGGTGTTTCATTATGCTACAAATCAAGTACATGCTGGATGTGACTGAGTTCGATTCCCGTCCGGTCTATTTATTTTTCGGGTTGGAAAATTTCTCTACTTTCTTGGGCATAGGATGATACAGGGATAGAAAGCTCTCAATTAAAATGTGAACGTACTTCAACGAACACTAAGTTGAGAGCAGGCAAAAATCTAATATGCTATAAGCAAAAAGCTTGAAATGCCATATAGTGGTATACAAATGCTATTTTTAGGCAATGAAAACAGTTTTTGTTGTATTTGAAATCGCGGATTTCTTTTGAGAAATCGCGGATTTCGCGGATCAAATTTAGAAAATTTTGTAACAGCCCTGGAATTCGTAGGTCGCCTACAGGGAAGATCACGAGTTCGCAATACATCTCTTACTTCACGGAAGGGTTGTCTACCACGAAAGGATTGTCGGTCCAACTCTGGAGGCGTTAATACCCGGGCAATACTAAACTGCGTGATCGATGTCATCATAACCGGTTCTACAACTACAAATATTGCTGTTAACGAGGTTTATTCTATAGAGATGTGCGTCTAGCAAGTAGTGGTTGGACATAAGTCTTGACATCACGCGAATGAAGCCCCGACTTACATCCAGACCTTTGAACCACGCTCCCGGAGAAACATTTGGAATAATGAAATGTAACCACCACCCACGAGAATTACTTGTCCAATCGTTTTGCAAGAGAGTCTGCCTTCTCATTTTCTGGGATTGAAAAATTTGGGACGACCCATACAAAAGTAATCCTATATGATCTTTTAACCAGCAAACTCATCTGCTCCCTTACCTTTGAAAGGAAATAAGATGAGTGCCTACCTTGTTTCATCGACCGAATAGCCTTAATCGGACTGAGGCTATCCGAGAAGATGAAGTAATGGTCTGTGGGCATGTCAGAAATCATCCCCAATGCGAAGTTGATTGCTGCTAGCTCAGCAACATAAACGGAACAAGGATTCTGAAGTTTGCGGAAGGCGATTGAGTATTCATTGAAGACACCGAAGCCAGTGGATCCATCAATGCGTGATCCATCAGTGAAAAATTTTCTTTTATAATTGACTTGTTGGTACTTTTGTGCAAAATTTAATGGAAGAGGTTAAGCGGAAGGCACGGCAGTTCTGCTTTGGCAAACCAAAAGAGTAAACGAACATTTTTTCCTTTAAAATATGAATTGAACTACAAAAAAAAAAAAAAAAGATTTTTGTGATATGAATTTTGACTGAAAGAAACGATTTTTTTGGCGACCAATTTTTGCGTGTTCCAGTCTTTATTATCTAAATTTGCAACGAAATTAAATGACTAAAGCAAAACAATTCCATGGAGCCATTAAAGGGAACAAGTATCTACGTCCTCAACTGTCTGGATAACAATAATGTTGCACAGAATGAACGAAATTACATTTTTTGTTACCAATTAAATCTTTGTCATTGACGAAAAAATAATGAGATTTTGGTTTTTTGAGAATGAATGCTTCCAGTGACGATGTAAAACATAATTTTGTCAATATCGTATTAAACAGTTTTTAAGAGCATTAAATTTTGGCAAATTGTAGGTATTCCTTGATAATTTAAATTAAAAGATTTCTGCATATCATTTGTAACGTAAAAGTTTGAGCTGATATTTGACACGCTCATAATTATTAGCGGTCATACACTAGATCACCTCCAGCTTAGTCGCTCTTTATTACTTCCCCTTTTCTCCACAATCAATTAATTGAGCGGAGTTCAATCTTTGGCTCACCATAATAATGACACATTATGCCATTCAGGTTTCACACGACACGATTTTTCAGCGTCAAATATCGATTCGTTTTCGTCTCGTAAAGATCATCGATCAATTTGAAATTGATCAATTAATATTGCCAATCAGCCTTTCCCGGTGTGACCAGCTCAGTTTGCTACACGGGAAAGTAAAATTGTATCACTTTCCACGATCTTGAATTGCTTTTGTCGCTGACTTAACTAGGTCTCGTTTCTTCCAGGAAAGTAGGTCAAGTTGTATTCACGATTACAGGTAATAAAACGCATCTCCCTCGCTCACGTTGAACAGCATGGCCACGGGGAGAAACCGATGCTCGAGTATGCTTTTATCTCGTGATATCGTAGGAACATTTGTGGTATGATACTGTAGCAGGGGACAGAGGCGTCGCGTGATGGTATCCCGATTCGTTCGGGTGCGGGTACAACAACGCTACGACTGCCATCGCCTGTGCAGCTAATTAACATACTCATGGCTACCCGAAAAAGGAGAAACCGGTAAGTAGGTCAAGTGTACCACCGCACATCGGCAACTCTATTGGATGGGGTTCATTCATATCTCCGGCCACTTGAAACACAGCTGATGAGTAGGAGCCACACTGGACCAGCTATAAAAGCCTAATTTTGATATTGAGGAAGTGAGCTCGCCGATTGATTTCATGCTCGCGTTTATTTTTTTTTTGGCTTTTACACTTCTTTTCGCGACCGCCAACAAGGTTGAATGTACGGCAGAAAAACATGTTGAGCGAAAATTGGCAGTGGAGGGTGAGAATTTCGCGAGCAAGAGAGCATATTTGGTTGAATGGAGAGCATGTACCCGCCTGTCTGTCCGGTAGCAGTCAGTGAAAGTCTACAGCATATAATAACTAAGACGAAGTGAGTGGTTCTACAACGAGGTCATAGGCTTCTCCGAAGTTCATTTGTTCGTAGATCAAGTTTGTTTGATCGCGAGGGGTATGATCATATTAAATCAGTGCATGAATGATCGAGGAAGCAAACAGCAGAGGAAAGAGTGTGTGTGTGTGTGCACTGCTCATGAAAGTGGATTACAGGGGCCGGTTTAGCCTTCGCGATTCGACATGGTCTTGAAAGTGAATTCGAGGAAGAGAGTGATGTTTTTATTAGAATTTTACTTTCTCTGTTTGAGCGTATGTACGTATGTAGGTACGTAAGAAACGAATGGGAAATAAGAGGTACAGAGATGAAAGTTTTTCAAGGGTAACCTCACTATCCTTTTAAAGAAAACTGAAGCCAGCTTCCTGATGACAGACATACACTCCCGATCATAAGTTTAAGGACACCCCCAAAAACATGACAAATTTGTTATGTTCATATCTCTGTCATGTTGCGTCGTTCTCTTTAGATCATTTGAAAGGTATTGAATGGAACTTTCCTCGTAGGCAAATTGTTCAATGTAATTTTCAAATTTTGTTACAATATTTTTCAAAATTTACTCCGAAGAATCGTGACTGATTTTCTCAGAATTTGGTTGGCCAAATTTTGAAATAAAAAAGTAGCAGAACACTTATGCTATACCATTTATACCATACAAATAACCTTTAAAGATCGAAAATTGAACGTGAAATGAGAGATCATTGAACAAAACACATTTGCATGGTTTTTTGGGGGTGTCCTTAAACTTATGATCGGTAGTGTACATAATTCCAATTATTTTTCAATCTCGATATCCGAGTCTTACCGATAACAGTGTGCACGTGGCTTTCTAAGGCAGGCATTTAAAACCATATTTGACTTTCTTGTGGTCCCTTGAGTTAAAGCGTAGAATGTATTTATGCCCTTTTTTGAATTGTGGCATGTTTGGTCCAACACACTCATAAATTATTATCGTGTTCGGTTATTTTTTACCGAAACAGCTAAGCGTTCGGTAAAACTTTGCCGTTCTATTTAAAGCCTGCTTTACTTAAAAAAAAATATTTCAAAAAACGTTCAACCATATTCAAATTATCAAATTTTGAAATTGTAGTAGAGTTTTCGTTTTATAGTAGCTATGAAACTAGTGTTACGTAGACAGACAAATCTGGCCACTATTGAGAAGGCATTGGTCAGCTGAACAACTATTTTTGTTTTCATGGCTTACTATTCTGCAGAAAACCCAGATCATCTTTTCGCTGCTGCATGATCAAATATCAGTATCATCGTTTGTTTTTGTCGCTAAGAAGCCCTATTTCGATTGGTGAGATGGCGTGTATTTAGAGAAATCTAAGCATTTTTCAAATGATACGGAACATTACAATTGAATGCGGATTAATGTAAGATCTATTTTGATTGAAAAGTTTCTAGAACTCTTCGAATGATGCGGAACATCACAATTCCATGAAGCTACTTGTGAAAAGAGCAAGTATGTATGATTTAACTGTATAGAAAACGGATACCTCATTCATTTTCCATTGCAATGAGGTACTACGACTTGCACTAAACGAATAACATGGCCATATCACAAAAGATCAATGTATTAGTCGCGGTTATTATGACCATAACAAAGCGGATATCAGCGAATATTTACTTCATAAATAACTTCCAAATACCTGTCATTTTTAAGTACAATGCATTAAAATGGTTTTTCGATTTTATGGGGAACATCTCGCTATGTTCTTGTACCAAAAAGATTCGCGGCTATGAATTTTGGTCGAAATATTTGTGGTTTGTTCCATCGATTTTTTTTCTTAGGAAAGCAGCTCCAGTAATATTGAAAAAACTGGTTTCTATGTACAATGCTTGAAATAAATCAGAACAAACGCAAAACAAAGGAAAGAGTGAAATTCATTAGAAACTACTCACGATTAGACTCGCAGGTTCAAATCCTTCTTCCAGATATGCTAACAATATGTTGAAAGGAGAAAAAAGGCCCAAAATAAAAATCCAGGGACCCAAGGCATTTCGGGATTCAAAAGTTTATTTCCCGGCAATCGGGAAGCTCGGGAGATATTCAAATCTCGGAACTTTTCATCCCGGGACATCCCGTTTTTATAATTTCTTATATAAGGCAGTTGAGGCCACTTATTTGGTTGTTTGGTTACTTGGTATGTTTGTAGCAAAACAGGCGTTTGGAGGCTAGAATTCTACGTACAATGTCATTTTTAAATCCAAGAGGGCTACTTCCGGTGAAGCATCTTTCACAGAAAATCTCTAAAAGTCCTATGATTTTCCGAAAATTTATTTCCAATACTTCAATTATTTTGTTTGTATTACTTCTGCGTAATACTTTACATAATTGAAGATGCTGAGTTTCAAATAACATACTTAAAGGGGGGGGATACACCTAACCATCCCTCTCCAACTGGGGAGTTTGGTAATTAGAGATGATCATCCCGATTCGTACCTTCCTCAAAGTTGGCCTTGCTGGCTTTCTACTCTCTATATACGATTTTCACGCTGCCGTACTCTAACGGAACTATCAACTTTATACTTTCATCACCTCATCTATCGTATAAAATGATCACTTTAAATCTGTTATTTGAAATTAGAATCTTCAACTATATTTCCAATAGCCTGAAATTAGTAACCGCAGAATTTCTAGGTGGTTGTTTTTAAAATTAAGAACCTTAGCAGTCGGTTGTATCCACAATGATTCAAGTTGTTGAAGTTTGCAGTAAGTTCCCACCTGGATGGCGTCAGCTTATTTTAAATTTTGAGAACAATTCAGGCATAACTTTTGATAACGGCTCAAAAGCATTTGTAAACAAACTTTCGGAAAGGTGATAGTTGCCTCTATCCGATGATGATGTTGGTTTGGGTGGGCGTAATTTGGTTCGCGTGTAAAGGGCCTTAAAAAGTTTGTTTAAAAATGCTTTTGTGCCGTTATCAAATGTTATGCCTGAATTTGGTGTCAAACGGAGACCGCTTTCTGATTGACTGAAAATATCACAAGCAAGCATCAATGAAATTACTACAGGGTTGTTTGTTATTGTTTTGGCCGTGTTGCTAGTTGGTATGATACACATAATTGGCATAGCCACAACAGCGGTAACATCAACAATCAATACGAAACTAACGATTTTAAATTGACTCACCACTTTAGTAGCCTATTGGTCCCAAGCAAACGATTAACGTACTCTATTCTAGTCGAAATTCTAGTACTACGCAATGTTTGTTTTGATTCGCTATGAAAGTTTGACAGATAAAATGAGGGGTTATTGGTTTTTCCTATGTTTCGAGGGGTGAATCGATTAGCTTGGGACCGAAGAGAGTACCAGAGCTGAGCCAAAAAGTTGAGCACGTTATTTCGGGACCTTCTAGTCTTAGAGTTACCTCTATGGTAACATTCATGGGGGTAAGCTCCAACTCGGATTAACTTTTAATACCGTCCCTGTTTGGATGATCTGCGAAGTGTTTGCATAGCATCGTGTTGAATAACTCAGATATCGACATCAAAGCAGCTGGACATTCTTGATCGGGATTTAATCCGCATATAATACCGATTGGAGCTTACCGCCATCAGTCATTTTCATTTTGTTCAAATCTTGCTCTATTTTGGTTCGTTCGAAATTCCAAAATGAACTGCAACACTAATAAAATTCCACACATTTTTATTGACGAATTTCCATTTGAAATTCCACATGATTTTCATGTGACCACACATAAACAGAATCCACCCAGAAGCACACATGAAATTTATGAGTCAAATGAATAGTATGTTTGGTTACACATGGCTTTTGTGTGTACACATATTAAGTATGTGTCCGACACATAAATATCATTTGTTGATCACATTGCAAAAACTCATGTGTGGGACACATAAAAACAATCTTTGAAATTTTTTCAGTGAAGCTAATCGGATGAAGTAGAAGCGATAAAGCGAATCCAGGGCTTCATTTCTACCGATTTTCGAAGAACCTAATTGACGAGTGCACGGATGGATTTGAGTTCACTCACTCGACAAAAAGTGACACAACAGCGGGGCCCTGTTTACTAAAAATGAACACATATATGTTCATTTTTAGTAAACAGGGCCCCGCTGTTGTGTCACTTTTTGTCGAGTGAGTGAACTCAAATCCATCCGTGCACTCGTCCATAATCCGCCGAGAATAAATACGTGCTTGCGTTTTTTATGCAGTGTAAGTAAATACTAAAAAATAAATAAATAAATATAATATTGTTTAATGCGAAATGATTAAAGGCCCAAACGCAATGTGGACGGAACCGGAACGGGAACGGAAAGTTTGACAGTTGCCACAAATGACATCAAGATGCCTAACCGAAGTCGATTTGATTCTAACTAGTTTTCAATCCGACAAGTAGGCTTACTCAGATCGGGCTTTTCAGCTGCCGCTGCCGTTCCGCTTCCACTGTAATTGCGTTTGGGCCTTAGGTGTAGCCAATAATTTTAGATCAATTTCTCGAACGGAAAAATAAATCCGAATAAAACGTGGAACACCACGGTGATTGTTGAATGGCTAGACGAACAGTGAATATGGAACCATTTGAGAACAGTGCCTGTTTTTTATCTTGTATCATCACCAGTGCTGAGATTTGTCATTGTCATTGAAAGCCTTTTGCGCGATATTGACAAAATTGTTTTTCACATAGTCAATGATAGACTTGATCCTCAAAAAAATCTTTGTCAAAATCTCATTCATTTTTTCGTCAATGCCAAAGATTCACCTGGTAACAGAAAGGGTAATTTCTTGCATTCTGAGTCACATTATTGTTTTCAAAGCTGTTCAGAACGTAGATGCTTGTTCACTTTAATGGCTCCATGTAATTGTTTTCCTCAAGCCATTTAATTTCATTTTAAATTTAGCTAATAAACAAATCAGCACATGTTCGTCACTGACAAAAATGCCACTGACAATTGACATGGTTTGCCTTGACGATGACTGTTAGCTCAAACGAGTGACCCTAAGAGAAGAGGTGACAATACGGGGGCGAAAATGAACCACTTTTCTGTCAAACGTGAACCAGCTCCTGATTGGCCGATTTCATGTGCGTAAGATAGAGATAGAGATAGATTAAGATAGAGATAGAGATAGAAATAAAAGAGGAAGAAGAGAAGAAGCAGAATTTTGAGTATCACCGTGTATTGTCGAAATTGCACAGCACTGATCATCACACGCAAGGAGTAGCGCTTCAATCCACTGTAGATGAATTGCGTTTGTTTTGAACATCTTTGCTGTTACGTACTAGCTTAATTAACTAATGAGTTCATTATACATCAACGAATACGCGTTTGTTGACATTCTCCAGTGCTTGATTATCCAACCCAAAAATCTCAAAATCAGAAATGATCCTCAAAATCAAAATAATCAAATTCATTTTGGGCAAAATGATTATTTTGAATATTGTCGACTCGAGAGCCTAAAACCAAGACTTTATTGGTTGGTTTGTGTGTAAAAACTAACATGACACGTCCTTCAGCGATCCTCAAAATCATCCCCACCAAGACGATTATTAATATTGACAACAACGGAGGCGATTATGAACATCCAGACACGAATGAAGAAAAACAAATGTTGACTACGATACTCAGAGGTTGCCTCGATCAAGAGAATGTTGGTGTGTGTGTGTGTGTGTGTACAATCTAACCCCGACTGTCCGGCAGTGTTATTATGGAAGAAAACTGCTTTTTATTACCCTTAAATTAAAGCAGGTTTAGTCCGGGAGTTAGAAGGTGTTAGCTCTATTGCAGCTCCAGTGACCCATTTCAGAATGCCTGGTAATTCACGACCACTCCGAGGTCACTTTTACTGACAATAAGCCCTGCATGTTCACTCTACCTTTATTAAATGGATAATGGTATCATAAACACAGTTCCAGATTCAAAAAATATTATTTCCAAATCTGGCACGTATATAGTTTTGAAATTTGTTCAACTGTATTAAATCGATTTGAATGGACATTTCTTATCAATTTTGTTTCGAATACCTCTTGATTCATCTGCTGGCAGCACTTACTGGCCCTTACCGGCGACCAACTCATCTGCCCGCAAATGCAACAAGGCCCAAATCTCAAAGCTCTCCGAACGTCCCCTCGAAAATGCAATCGAGATATGTATTAGAACAATCTTCAACTGGAACGTACACACTAAGATTTTTTTACAGGAGTCAGTATTTTTTTACTGGGTTTTTGAATTACTGAAAAAGTCGGTAAAAATTCAAATCACCGTTATCCGTAAGGAATAAATGAAATCGACCAATTTTATTTTCTACCATTAAATGGGGTTAACAGAACTATGTATGTACAAGTTCAGAACAAAATTCTCATTAATAAATTTTCCACAGATTTTTAAACTTTTACCGAACAGTTCCGCAATTCAAAAACTCGGTAAAACCGTACTGACTCGATTAGTGTATACTCACCAAATCAATACATCCGGGAGCAAATTCCCGATGCTTATTTTTCTCTCGCAAACCCGTCGTCGTCGAACGGCAACAAAAGGAAACTCGGTGAGCAATTTTGTGACACGGAATTTTCACTGAACATAAACCGCGAATTCACGAATTTCACCACACCCAACTGCGAAACACGTTCAAAAGCACTTTTGGTACAATTTCGATCAATTTCTTTCAAAAACACAACAAAAAAAGTTACAAGCGAGCCAACATCAACATCGATTGTGCCGAGCTCTTTCACGCACCTTGCAGCGCGTAAATAAACTGAAATTAAAAATTATCACTCGCGATGCCACTAATTTCTGGTCCGGGAGAAAATTAAACAACGCAGATCGCAACATCTCTTCTGATGCTTGCAAACATGTTGAATCACGTTTTCTTGCTCTATTCTAAAACCTCCCGGAAAGCGAGAAAACTACCAATCACACACGTATAAACGTCCGGGAGGTAGAGCGCCAGCGATAATCCGGCAATTGCAGCCGAAAACTATGAGAGCGAACGCACGCACAAAATAGAGAACAAACTTAAAACACAACCGTATCCGTTCGAAACTGCACCCGCACTTTAGGTGAATCATCCTGTCGCAAAAAAGCCATGCAGGAGACGGATTCTTCATTGCCTTTAACTCCTCGATCAAGAGAATGTTGGTATGTCAAAATTCAGATTCATGCAAGTAGCTGGTCTATCTGTTAAGGTTGTCTTCTTTTTCAACTAAGTTTAGTGAAGAAGAAATGATTTTTAACAGCACTGGTTGAGAACAATGTAGGGCAGATAGCGAATCAAGAAAACGATTCAAAACCAATAGAAGTACGTTTACGAAGGGAGATTCTCCGTCTACTCCAGCAACTGATAAAGCTTAAACGGTAATTGATACGTTGTTTCAAGTAAAATTATGCATATCAGTAAGAAAATTAATCTTATGTACACACATGACAACAGAGGAAAAATCACAATTTTACACATAATAGCCACTCATAGCTGATGAAAAAACTACGATGATTTCCTGATGATCCTTTGAATTATCATAAAATTTCTTGTGGAGGACGTACGAGATTTCAAATTTTCGAATAGATTAAATAATATCAAATTAAAAATGGGGACCGATTTTGGCACGGGTTCACTTTTATCAACTCTATTCTTGTTAGCACATCCACAACTCTATCTGAAAATACTATTGATGCCCATCTCGCATTTAAAATAATTGTGCAACAAAAAGAAGTTTTTTTTTTTAAACAAAACCATATCTTTGGCAACACTGCACGGGACTACGTGCCACAAAACGTTAAATTACAACAGGGATGCTACATTTGAGCTGACGCGTCATGTCCTTGGTTCCCACCAGATAATTTGTTTAATAGGACCGGGAATCAAAATCCGGTCTCTGAAAATTTCGTTGCATTCCGTGAAGACGTTATTTTGAAGATTTAAGGCGTCAAGATGCTTCGTTATTGGCAGATTAAGGTAGTTCGAACATAAAAGTATGTTCAACGATGAAATATCCAATTAGATTAACTTTTGCAATTCCTTCAAAACAACAGTGCATCTAGTTTTTGATACTGTGTAATCTGTTATTCAACCCGAACATTGTGCAAAGACCAGTGTTAGCGGCGTCGGTGGTGTAGTGGTAAGCGTTGCTGCCTCTCACTTTAAAAGGCCTGGGTTCAATCCCAGTCGGCGCTGTTGGGATTTTCTGAGGCATAAAATCTCTGATCATGTCTTTTTTCGGGATGGAAGTAGAGTCGTTGGTACCCGGTTCATGAGTTGATAGGTAGGGTCCAGGAGCTGCCTTCCTGGCATCAGTAGCATTGTTATTCAGTACGGAAAACAAGATCGACGGAAAACAAATAAAGGAAAGAAAAAAAGACCAGTGTTACATTTTGATTGAAGTTCACGAAAACTCCTGACTCGCGAACATTTTATGAAATCAAATCAAATGTAAGCTCAGAAAAGAACGAGTTTTACAGTGATCACACCTCCTTCTCGTTGATTGTCAAGTTACGAAACACTTCGCACAGGTAGCTATCAAAACAACCATCGATCACCGTTGACATTTATAATCTGCCATAACTCATCGATGATCGAACGCCATCACTCTAGCCACTCGGTGCGAAAGGTGTTGCATCATAGTGAAACCGATTTGTTAAGCATTTCATTTGAGTTTACAGCGAACTCTACCGTAAGTAGTATACCGTTTAGCTTTTGACCATTATTGGTTGGGTGCTGCATGGGTGTTGTTTGGTGAATGCTCGTTCACAGCATGCCCCACAGATCAAAAGTGGTAATCGTGCCAACAACGTCAGCAACTGCTTGTTGTATCGCGAGCGGTTCCATGGCTTAAACCAGTTTCAATAACCTCGAAACGGGTAGTTATTATCATGGTGGAGTGAACTGTTTTCGTACGCTTTTCTCTGCAGAAGCTTTTTCTCGATTGAACGACCGTTTTAACATCGACGGTGAATGGGATTTTAGGATGCTGGGGGTGTCTCTACACTGCAACTTCTATCTGCTGGTACGGTTCACATCAAATACCAAACTATGTTTATAACTGCTACGTCCTCCATCCGATAGCCATTCACCCTACATTATAAAGTCGCCGAGCTGTGCCGCTTGATCAGTTGAAAACTTGCGGACATTGCAGCCAGCGCCACGGCAAGAGTCCATAAACAACGAGTCCACATCGAGGACGCTGATGGCATGACCACGACAACATTTCCTTTCACCGCTGACTTGTCTCGCGTGGTCTTTGATTATGCCAGTTTGCTCGGCTGCCTTTTTTTTGCTATTTTGTGTAAGGCCATTTATCGTTCGCCAGTTTATGGCTCTTCCGGACTTGGAGTCGCATGATCTCCGGGAGCTTTGTTTGTATCTAGGCTATAAATATTATTGCTCAGCTACCGTTAGGGAACACAGATAAAGCCGGCATCAAAAACTATTTTCTTATGCATTTTATCCATAGCTGATGTGCCTTGGAGAAGATGGATTTCCGTTGAAGGTACTTACCAGAAAGTGCGCTAAAATAAAGACTATCGACTGCAGTTCCATGGTGCTCTCATTGGAATGCCTGAAAAGAAGCAAAAAAACGAGAAACGATTAATTAATTAATAGGTGTAACTACCGGGGGCGGGAAGCGTGTTATAATTTACGAGCAATGGAAGCAAACGAGAATTTATGGCATCGCATAAACTGAGGAAGCTGTTCAAATATGAGCAAACTGAAGCTGCAGCAAAACATGCCTCCGATCCCAGTGATGACGATGATTATGCAGAGCTTCCCCAGTACAATGGAAACTATCATGAAACCTGATATGAGAAACGGCAAAAATCAATTATATTTCTAGCAGATTTCGAATTCATTTCAAACTATTTATAACAATTCAGCTCGTTGGTCAGAAAGCTCGATTACTGCAAATCAGGTTTTTTTTAACTTTAAACTTGGAAGACGAAGGAAAACACTCAAAGAAGAATTCAACTAGCAAAATTAAGCTACAGGCAAGCCTCGAAAAGTGGCATAAAATAGAAAATAGCCATAGTTAAATGACCTTAATTGTAATGGTAAAATTGATGTTGATTGAATCTTTTCAGTGTTGTGATCATTAGCCGATCGGCTAAAGAGCCCAGAGATTGAGAGAAAAAAAAACTGAGACTGATCACGCCGGTAGGTCAATCAAGTGTGAAAGCGAATCATCGCACCGGAGGAGTGAGTAGCGCGCATAGTGGACGAAGTGGGCTTCTTTTTCGCTCTCTATCCAATTCGGAACATCCGGAACGTTTGAATGTTTTAAAAAGGGGCGGTTACTTTTCGATTGATCTTGAATGCATACTTAATTACGGCATCTTTATTGAATCGTGAAAATGTCCTCCAACTCAATGATTATTCGCTACCGAATCGTAGAATGTTGTTGATGAAATGGAAGTGAGTCGAAAAACAAAATTAATAAAATGAAAGTATCTTGAACATTTCATATTTTTTTTTTCGAAAAAAACATACCAGCAACTAATATTGGATCTTATCATCAAGTATATAAAAAAAATGTTTAGGTTATGGAAATCTACAGGGTTGTCCCAAATAAGTGAAAAAAAATGAAGAGGCATAACTTTGAATAGGGCTGATATTCTTTATGGGTTAGGTTACTAACATATTGAAGTATAACAGAATTCACTTAGGGGAAATATGGGTAAAATGCCAATGGTGGGCAAAATGCACCCTTTCTTATATATAAGCTGTTAATTTATATGATGGCGAGGAATTGCTGCCATACATTGAACATTAAATGTACTTCATGAATGAAAACAAAAAGCGGTTTAGTGAAAATCATTTGAAATTTATAAAATTGAAAATGTATATTCTGGAATTGGTGCTATCTCTGATCACTACCAACATGTTAGACATATCCTTTATCTTTCAGCTCGATAGCTCAACCCGTATGTTTTTTTTTTTTTTACAAAAATAGACGTCATTTTCATTATTACTATTTGTTACTTAAAGTTGAACGAAATGCGTCCCACGAGTTTTAGTATAGGTAGAATAACCATCAGCTTCAATCGTTCACGTTCAACGGAAGAAGAGCGTAGATAAAGCCTAAATATATTGTCCTTGGCATGAAATCTTTTGCCACGTAGTATTTTGAAAACAGGTTTTGTTGACCATATTTATTTTACCAATCTAAACAATAATTTAGCAATTTTCGTTTACCAATTCAATTGTATTATCTTGCTTATAGCCAAATCTAACCTTTAGATGGCATTGAACTTAAATATCGATTCACAATAGGGATTAAATTAGGATCTACCTTAGCATGGTTATCCCCTATACTTAATTTCGGTCACCTTTAACTTTTGTGATTGCTTTAACTCGTAAAAGACCGGGACAAACTATTTATTTTCAAAAATTTGTATCTCAGAGATGCCATGGCCGAATAAATTGAATTTTTTTAACATCATTCCGCTTAGTGGTTCTTACAGTTGTTGGGTGGCACTCCCCCTCAGGCCCCTCCATCTTTGTTATATATTGAAGGATGTGTTGGCACGGGGGTGTTTTTTAAAATCTTTATCATAAATTTTAATTTTCATTGCGAAAATATATTGATTTTTTTTCTTGTTACTCGAGAAAATAATAAAAAACAATCATAAGAACTCATATCTACCTAAAAATCGATTCCGGATGTTCCGGATTATGGTTCCATATGGTCAAATTTATTATCTCTCATAAGCATATTATGCGACACATGAAATCACACCAACTCGATGAAATATGACAAATGAATCTCAAAATTATAACCATGGTGACCGTAGATCCGGTTCCAGATATTCCGGATCATGGTTCCACGTGGTCAAATTTGATATCTCTCATAACCATATCAAGTGACATATCAAATCACATCTATTCGACGAGACATGAGCAACAGATCTCAAAACGAAAACCATAAAGCCATATGGCCACCGTAGAACCGGTTTCGGGAATTCCGGATTATGGTTCATCAAGGTAAAATTTGATTTCTCTGATAACTGTATTAAGCGATATATCAAATCACATACGGGGGTTGAAACAGTTGACGTTTTTTAATACACTCGCTTCGTTGTCGTGCGCGACAGTCTGTTTGTATTCGAACACTCATGCTCTACCGTCGTCTCTCTCACACAACACGAGCGGTAGAATAACATTCGAGCTAAAAGAAAATTATCAAAATAGCTATCATATGACATGTGTGATTCCGTTGTAATTCCTCAATTTGGTGTAAATCAAACCATTTCTGATCAGAAATATTATTACTAGGACATCATTGCTTGCTATTTTCAGAATTCACACAAGCACACCATCAGCAGCTCTTATTATGAGAAAAACTAAAATACATACATACGTGACGGTCTTCGGCGACAGTGTCGTATGACAGATCCTGTCATATGACATTTTAGTTTGGTACTGTACTATGATAGCTTGTTTTGCAAGTGTCGGAGGCAAAGGCAGTCAATTATCACAGAAAATGTGTCGACTACCGTGACCGTTTACAAGACTGATCACATATTCGACGAAATATTAAAAATCGGCTCTGAAAACGAAAACCATAGTCCCATATGGCCACCGTAGAACAGATTACATATATTTAGGATTATGGTTCTAAATGGTGAAATCACTTCTACTCAACTTAAGGGGGTAGTCCACTCTGGAAATTACAAAAAATCTTTTTTTTTTGGCTTAAAGAATACTTTGGGATGTCTTCTTTGACATAGACTTGTCTGCAAGTGACATCGTTCCAAAGTTAAAGGCCGATTAGTGGACTCGTGTCCAGACGCTCCAAGCGCGCTCAGGTGAGCGCTCGGAGTACCCGCCCGTTACTGGCGAAACGGCGTGTCTTAGTAGTTCCAACTGCTGCCGCGATTATCTCTAAACCATGTTTTCAAAATTGACGGGCGCTGTATTTTAGAAACGGCTCATTCGGTTTAAACGGCAATTGAATTTTCGAGTTACGTACCTTTTTTCTAGTCTTTATCTCCAATTTTAGGGTACAAAAACGGACTGTTTTTTTTTTCAAAACGTCGCCAAATTTTTATTTTTCAACCAAATAAAAAACGGCTACGTACAAGACTGGGTCATCTATCAGAGAATAACCACAAAAAATTCGTTGTTCCAGCTCCAGTGGTGTGACCACCAGACGTCCCGCCCCGCGACGACTCAGACTCGAGGTCTCCTAGGGAACCTGGTGCAGCGGCTACAGGAGACATCCAATCGTGCCAAAAAAAAAAATCTCAATTAAAGAGGACATTTTACAAAACCATGCATTCCTTTTTTTGAATTGATTGTTATTTACCCTAAAAAAAAAAATTCGTGAAAATGACCTATTTTTCATGCCGCCAGAGTGGACTACCCCCTTAATCATGTATCACATAATCGTAAAACAGCCAAGAACAGTGAAGAAAGTATAGTTGTAATGCTTTGAGCTTTTATGAAAATGAAATAACTTGACGCTATCTGCTTTCTGTAAACATTAACCTGTAAAGTACCAGGACGATTTTTTTTTTAGAAAATGCCTGTTCTCAGCAGTTTTACAAACTAATATCATAAACCTGAACTTTTATTGAAGGAGAATAGTAGATCGCTTTTTAGAGATGCAAATATGTCTGTGTTTTTTCGGATTTTTGCACAAGTATGCCCACATGCTATTGCTGTCTGACGAATTGGTCATCAGTTTATCTGCACAATCAGATTTGTGGCCAGACACCGATTCCGGGAGTTGTGGAATGCGGATCTATAAAACATAGTAATATTTCTGGAAATCGTATCATGCAACATGTCAGATCATGCCAAATAGGTAGAAACAAGCCAATGAAGACCATTTGAGGTGTATTCGGTGACATTTGGCAAGTTTAACTTCGGTTCCGGGGTTCTGAAATTCTATTCCGTGAGTTCTAAGATAGGATTTGCTATAACATTATTACGTTCAAAGGAGCCATATCATGGGACATGTCAAGTCGTGTCAAACTGACAATGGGGTCTCTGAAATCAGTTTATGGTATATCCGATGACATCTGGCCAGATTGACATCAGTTATAGGGGTCCTGGAATCCGGTTATATAGGCCATCTTAATATTTGAGGTAAATTAATCATGCTGCATGTCAAATTATATCAGAATAATAAATGAGACCAATGAAAGCTAGTTGTGGTTATTCCTTTGGCATAAGTCCACATCTTATGTAAAAAAGTATGAGGGACACGATGTAAAATATTTAATTAAAATATACTATCAAAAAAATCCCATTAAATTTTTTAGTTGGGAAATTAAACTTAAATTTGGCAACACTGTGATTTTTTCTCAAAATTTCATACATTCTTACAAATAGTAACTTATGCAACAAATTGTAAAATGGTAAAAAATCAGCGCGAATTACGACGAATGCTGAACAAATCGAGGTGTGCAAAATTTGTTTGCAATTTTGAAAAATACCCTTTGAATTTTAATTATTTATATCTATAAAGAAAGCTGTTTCAAGATTAACTGCATATGGATGTCCATGCGAATGACCAAAAATTTCTGATCACACTTGTTGGTAGACAAGAAGCAAGGCAATACTCACATTTATTAGTATTATTTTAGTTAGGAAAAGTTGACCGTTACGTTACTCTGACGCATGATGAAAAACAGGTACACTGGAACCTCCATTTACGAATTAAACCCGAGGCTCGTAAATCGAATCAGTGCAAAAAATAACGGATTTACTTCGTAAAAGCAAAACTCGTTATTTGGGATTTACTTCATAAAAAAGTATTTTTTTTTTATATTTTCGTATAACCCCAATATTGGTATTTTTAGAATAGGGGTGACGTGTAGCAAACAGAAATCCATGCCTGACGCCATTTTGAAATCCAAGTCTAATACCCCAGAATATGGTTGTTTTTGGAATTGGATTGACGTGTAGGAAACGGAAACCGAATTTCAAATTGGCGTCAAACATGGATTTCCGGTCACTACACGTCACTCCGATTCCAAAAATACCCATGTTTTGGGGTATTTGACAGAATTTCCCAGTTTTTTTTCAACCAAAAGCCACCATAGTGGATATCAAAATGGCGTCAGACATGGATTACCGGTCTCTACACATCACTTCGATTCCAAAACTACCCATATTGTTGGGTATTAGACAGAATTCCTAGATTTTCTTTAGCCAGAAGCCGCCATTTTGGATTTCCAAATGGCATCAGACAGCATTTTTCTTTGACTATATGTTTAGTATCACTTCTGCGTGAAGTCAATGATTTACATAGTTGAAGATGCTAATTTCACATAACAGACTTAAGTGGTAATTTTTATACGATAGATTAGGCCACCACTGGGGGAATACCCCTCACCATCCCTCTCCAACGGGAGAGTTTGGTAAAGAGAGATGATCAAACGGATTTGTACCTTCTCAAAGTTGTCCTTGTCCGCTTTCTACTCTCTATATGCAATTTTTACTCTGCCGTACTCTAACGGAACTATCAATGTCAAAAGGGCCACATGCATGTGTCGGTCTCAGGGCACTGAAATTTACATATTGATTTTTTTTTAATGCTGTCCGACATCGATTTCCGGTCTCTACATGTCACCACGATCCCAAAAATATCCGTATAGTGGAGTACTTGACAGTATTTCTCAGTTTTCTGTAAACGGTAGCCACCATTTTTTATTTCAAAATGGCGTCAGACATCGATATCCGGTACCTACACGTCACCCCGTTTTTCAAAAAGACCCATAATGTGGAGTATTTTACAGTATTTCCCACTGCGTGAAAAAAACCTCGTTATTTGGAATTAAATTCGTAAAAAGAGGGACGTTAACTGAATACTGCGTTAAAAAAAGACTTCGTAATCGGAGGTTCAGTGAATTATGAATGAGTTCTTGTACTTAGAAGAGCTGGCGGAAAAAAAATGAAATCATGTTTTTATCTCATTATTTTTGGCATAGTGTATCTCAGGAAATAAGCAAATTAAATTTTGTCCATTAGTGTTTCTTATAAAAAAAAAGATGGGGAACACGATGGTGCTGCCAGAATGAAAATCTAAGCAGGATCATTCTGAGAAAATTTTATTTGAACTCTTTAATTTTATCAAATATTTGGCAACACTGAACAAATATTAAAAATCCATTTTCAGATTCCTTGTCAAATTTTCTCATAAAACACTCTACATATAATGTTAATTGTAGCTGTATTCGCTCGGGATATATAGATAAAATAAAGTAGTTCTTTCTTGAAAAGCACCAAAAATTGAAAATACTCCCTTGGTCCTCGTTCATCCCAACAATTAATATTCATAAAAATTACGTGAAAAAGGCTAACGTTGAAATTGCAGACTGCAATCACTCACACACTTCATATTCAATTACACGTTAATACAATTAATATTATTTAAGAGACAATACAAAACCGAAAAGGTTGATTGATTGATTTCTTTATTATAGAGACTTTCAGCCTACCGAAAAGGACTTTCACTTAGTAAAACCGAAAAAGAGGGAATTCGAATTCTCAAAGAATTAAAGACAAAGCCGGAATTTTATACAAAATTGGACAAAAGTAATGCAGCATTTTTTTCATATCTTTATTAAGGAGACTTTCAGCCCTGGGCTGTTTTGTCTACGACACGTAATGCAGCAGTGATTTTGGAAAAATAGAATTACGACAATCGGATGACGAAAAAAAAAATACTAATGGCCCATACAGGCAGTTGAGGACTATTATCTCGCAGTTGAGGACTATTATCTAGGATATTATCTCGGCCGAAGGATCCCCCACTCATAAGCTCGCCAAATGGCTAGTAAAGGAATTTCAAAATATGCCTAACCCTTTTTCCACTCGCTTAGTAAACAGCACATCGGAATTCGCATATAAACTTCAGACAACAGGAGAGATTCGGGAAGGTGAAGTCATGATTTCATTTGATGTCACAGTACTAGTAAAGGAAGCCATCTGCCTTTCAGAGGACTGGCTTCTGAAGCAACGCGAAGATTCTACTTGGAAAAAACAAAATTCGGTCATATTTCAAGCTTACTCGTTTTTGTATAGAGGAAAATTATTTAATTTTCAGAGAAAATTGTTGGCATTGTCAAAGAGAAGATTTATCAAAAATTTTGGAGGCCATAAACAACGTTCACAAGGGCATCAAATTTAATCACGAAAAAGAGAAAGACGACAAATTCCCCTTCTTAGAACTTCTCATCATCAGAGAAACGTCTTCGTTCAAATTAGAAATTTATAGGAAACCAAAAATACATAGAGAGTAATACCAAGCTCTTCAAACCATTCCCATCAACACAAAACGGCCGCTTTTCACCACATGGTTCACAGGATGCAAACTCTTCCCTTTAGCAATACAGGCAAATCAAAGGAAATAGTTTACATTTTTTAATTCACTAGACTTAATGGGCATAAAAAAACCAATTCAGGTACTAATCGATAAAAGACCAAGGGACCATATAAGGCGTACGTTAACATCTCTTACACCAGTAACTGAGGGTTTAAAATGGATAGCGGTGAATTTCGACAAAAACATCATCAGTTCGAGCTTTAGAAGATTTGATCAAGATTTAGTATTCAGCAGCAGGACAAATCAGCTGAAGTCATTGTTAGGATCAACAAAAGATTCAATCAATGTCTTAGGAAAAGCCGATGTCTACAAAATCTCTTGTCCAGATTGTAATGCTATCTACATTTGTCAGACGAAAAGGAAATGGGATACAAGGTTTAAGGAACACATAGCACAGGTTAATAGATATATCTACAAAAGGGCACCATTTGATAAAGGATAATATTAATATCCTGAGGAGTGTATCTTCACCTTGGAAACTAGACGTAGTAGAAAGTTTAGAAATATTTAAACAAATTCCATCAACATTGTTCTAAAAAAAAAAAAAACAAAAAATACGCTTTCTTTAGTGATAACAACAAGTGTCTTTCCTTAAGCGACAAAAATATTTTCGGCCACCTGTTTGGATGGGACCTCACACATAAAAAAAATAATTATAAGAAATGCCCAACCGCCTATTCGGCATACCATCCCAACTTTTTGTGATATGGTTGTACCATTTATGATATCCTTCGTGTATGTGCGTGTGTTTTTTTAGGCAAGGAGGAAACCAAAGGTATCATGCCACAACTTGATGACCGGGCGCGCTGTCGCGGTAACATGGTGCGTGGCATTCTTACCGAACTAAAACCTCCTTGGACGCCTTGACCTTTTCCTCCGGAACCACTTGTCGTATTACTTCGGAGGGGCTGTGCATTACGTACCTCACTTTACCTCAGGCAACTGGCGCTTCCAGTTTGCTGATCGTCTCTCCAATTGGTGAGCCATTTAGCTCCAAGCGTCACGTTCTACTCGGCTAACCTCCGGCGGTGGATTCATCCTACTCCGACGGAGAGTTCTCTCGGCTTAGGCTTTCACTTTGCACTTGTGTGAGCACATTACTACTTTCTAGCTGGGGCCACATTGCGCATCTTCGAGAACCAAAAACTTTTTCATGCAAGCGTTCGTTCAAAAAGTCTTTCGTTTCGAGATTCGCAATGTGACCGCTGCAGCGCTGACATGATCTGCGTTACTGCTCTGCTGACAGCGTTGAAGATGCCTTCCTCTCGACACATTTCTTCGCGAAATTCTCCGTTCTAAGGGCGAGCATCTCCTCTCGCATAGCTTAAAATTTAGGACATTCTTCCACATTCCCACACTCCGGACAGAAGGGTGACGTTGTGTGTCCGAACCGATGCAGGTACTTCCTGAAGCAGCCATGACCAGACAGGAATTGCGTCAAGTGGAAGTTGACTTCTGCATGCTTCCTGTTCACCCAGGTCGGAAGAATCGGTATTAGTCTATGTGTTCTTCTACCGTTCTCCGCTGCATCCCACTCCTGCTGCCACTTCGCCATCGGCACCGTTCTCACCATTTTTCGTACTCCTCTGGTTTCTCTCCTCATACAGCACTCGTAGTCCTCCGCCAAGGTGATGCCGATTGGGATCATACCGACGATAACGCATACTGCCTCGGTCGAAATGGTTATTTACGCACTCATGACTCGCATGGCCATAAGCCGAAACGTACTGCTCAATTCCCTTTGGTTCTGCTTCGCTTTCAGTGCTTCAATCCAGGCTGGATCACCGTACCTTAGTATGAAGACACACTAGCCGGAAGACGCCTCTAGCTGCTGCTTGGACCAGAATTGTGCGGCATGATTCTGGCTATTGCGTTGATGGACTTCACCGCCTTCTCGCACGCATGTTCGATGTATCTGTTAAAGTTCAGCCGGTCGTCGATCGTCACTCCCAGATACTTCAGCACGCGCTCTCGGTGATTTCTGCTCGCTGCACTGCTTTACAGTTACTGACCAACATCAGTTCTGTATTGTGGTGGGGTTTCTGCAGCTTCGCTCTTTGCATCCAGTTACCAATCGTATCCGGCCGGGGCGGCCGCCAGCATTTCCACTTCTTCCAGGGTCTCACCTGTTACCGTCAAGACTACATCGTCCACAAAGCAATCTCAACTCGTTTGGGTAGCTTGAGCGTCAGCACGCCATTGTACATTCTGTTCCACATCGTGCGACCTAGAATGGAGCTTTGTAGAACTCCCGCCGTGACCCTAAGCGATTTCTGCCCGTATCTGTCTCGTAGACTAGGACCCGGTTCTGGAAGTAACTACTTAGAATCCTGCAGAGGTAGTCTGGAACCCTCATTCTATGGAGCAATTTCTCAGCTTTGTCAATCACTGTTCGAATTGCATCCACTGTCGATCTCCCTTTCCGGAATCCAAACGGCCTCTCCGACAATCCATGTTCACTCTCCATGCATTTCGTCAGCCTGTTCAGGATGATCCTCTCAAAGAGCTTTCCGACAGTATCCAGCAAGCATATTGTCCTATACGATACAGGATCCCCCAGCGGTTTTCCGGGCTTCGGTAACAGCATAAGCTTTTGTACCTTCCACCTATCAGGGAACTGACCCTCTTTCAGACATTTTTGCAACACCATCCTGAACATGAACGTCTAGATCGCCGCCTTCATCGCCACGTTGGGAATTCCATCCGGGCCGGGAGCTTTCTTCGTCTTCGAAAGGCTGCTGCTAGGACTTGTTCAACGGTGTCTCCATCTTCCTCGCCATATGGTGCAGGTGGCCAGGTCGTAGGGTCATGCTGTGGGAAAAGTCCCTCCACGATGACTTTCAGCTTGTTGGGACACATTTCAACCCACATCGTTGGACGTCTGATCTTCGCCATCGCGACTCAGTATGCGTTGCCCCAGGGGTTGGCATCGGCATCTCGCAACAGCTCCTTGAAACTGTTTGACTTGCTCAGCTTTATCTTTCGTTTTAGTGCAGCCTTGGCCGCTCGGAACACCACCCTGCGCTCCTCTCTTTCTGCTTCAGTTCTTGTTCTCTGAACGCGCCTCCTGGCTAGAAGACAACTAGCACTGATGGTGCTAATTTCCTCGTTCCACCAGTAAGCTGGACGCCGCCTGTTCGTTGGCTCCAGTTTTCTCGGAATAGTTGTGTCACATGCCCTTGCTAATGATTCGGTCAACTCATTCGCGCTTAGGCTCGGGACGCTGCATTTCAAGCTAGTGGAGACAAGATTGAATCTTCTCGGTAAGATATTATTTTTCTCAATAAAGCTGTACTCTTGATAAATAATGTCGTTCTACTAACTCTAAGACGAATAACGCAAAAATTTCAATGGAAACACGCCTTGCCGAGCTGCAAGCAATTGTGACGGGAAAATGAAATTGTCCGCTGTTGAACGATGCCACGAAAGACAGCCGAGGACCAAAATTCTAATTCGAGGACGTAATAAGGAAAAATATCACAGCGGATATTGAGGAATTCTACCACTGAGGAAGTTCAAGTAAGTCTTCTTTGAGCTCACTGTTCAATATCTCTTCTTCGGATTTAACAGGATCGGATCACCAAGCATCAACTACTGTCGAAAAAAGCCACCCTGTCGTTCACTGTGTTGAGAGACATTCTTGGAGCACCTACGCAATCCTAAACGATGAATCCCTCTAAGATGAATGTTCTGTACGAAGGGGTTATTGGGCAAAGTCCGAAGCTATCGACCAAGGAGACCAAAGGACCGGAGGCACTAAGCTGCTTTCCGTTGCTGTTGGTTGACCTCACTTCACAGGATGTATTGCACAAGGAGCAAGATTGGAGCTACATACCGGATTACACCTTACACTTATCAGATTTCATTGGTTATCCAGACTTCCGGAGTATCAACTCCTTGATGGACACGACGCAGAGAATTTCAAGCAAAGTAAACTTTCAACTGTACCATTAGTTGCTTGAAGAACGCTAATTTTGATTTGAGTGATGGAAATATAAATAATGATTGTTATGTGTATACGAACAATAACCATTGGTGTTTCGTGTTATGTTCAATCCTCGGATTCTTCGCAGTTCGTATTTTTTACATGGAACATTCGTTCTCAATACGAAATAAATTTAACTGCAAGTGTGGCAATTTAAACGAAACTAGCTTCATAGAAAGTACGAATCATTTCGTTGCAGAAAACAACGAATGGATTTGTAAAACAAATGAACCATTTCGTTGTATAAACGAAATTTAGTGTTCAGTGCAGTTTATTGGTCCCGAACAGGGCAAAAATAGCCGAGTCCAGTGGAGAAGGGTTCTCCGTTCGGACCAGATAGAACGGATTGTGGTATGCAAAAATGAAGTAGACTTGGAGAGTTCTCGATTAGCAGCTGTGGAAGAGGTCAAGAAACACAATGATGAGGACACGCGATAAGTTTCATTTTAACTTTAAAGCCAACCTGAAGAACGAGGAAGACGTGATATTTCTGTTGCTTAAATTGTAAAGATGTCACGACCACTTCGAAATTCAAGCAACATTGGAATAGAAATTCAATGCAGATAGCGATGACACAGAAGATTCGATTCAGGGAATGCGAACATCAAGATAGTAAAACGTGATTTTTTTTTATAATTGACCACTGACTGCCGCAGTAATGGCAATGGGTACCTTGTGATGAACGTCGTGTCCATCAATATTATCGTACAATCTGATGTCATCCCAACTTTCAGCCATCAAAGCCGAAAATGGAAAACATCCACTCAGTAGCTGCTCATGCTGACAACATGAAAGATGTTTTTTCCTTGCACATCATCAAGACACACCAAGGGAAAGCAAACCTCACTTATCGAGCGCGTACCATCTCTTCCATTTCCTTCCGCCTTTTTCATGAGTATCGATATGATCGCGTCAGATGACGGTAAAATCTCTGTCACGAAGCTGCTGCGGAAAACTGCACTTATGGGTTTGGTTGGTACACTTTCCTTCGCCCTATCTCATCGTGCCCGAATCAATCTCTTGAGTGCGTAAGTAGGTAATAATTATGTGGGAAGTAGAGCCAACCTGTTGATGAGGTGGAAATCTCTCGCTCTGTGCGGTTGTTGTGGTCGTGCAAAAAGTAAAGCTTAGGTAGTTATGGGAAATAGGAAACGGCCGTTGTTGGTAGGAAAAAGTGAACAGGTAGTTTTGGTTTCAGCGGTGAAGTGATTGCTTGAATGAATGAATGAAACACTTGATTGTTCATATGGTTGGGAAATGGGTGGAAGCATATCGTGTGGGAGAAACATATTTCAACCTTTTCAAACGAATGCTTAATGGGAATTGGGGCACTTGTTTTGTAGCTAGACGACCCAGTGTGTGTTTTTGTGGCGGAAAAGGGTTGAAGTGGAAGTTAAAATACCCTTTAGATTGCATATGGCGGATTAATTCAAGTACGGTTATAAGTAATTTCCAAAAGACACCATTATAAAGCTTAACATCCACATTTCATGCCTTTTGGTCCCGGTCCATGTGTGTTGATGGGTGAGATACCCTACGCAGGTGTGGAAGATGCCTCCCTGCACATTCGATTGTCATCAATGGAAGGCAATCGATGTCCGTCGGTAATTGGTACTAGATTGCGGAATAGAGAACGACGTTAAATAAAGAAATTAAGATCCACATTTCACAGTAATTTTAGCCAAATTAAAGCTAAACTGTATTTTCGTTATTGTTCCTATTGAAGCCCTGCCCATCAGGTGGCCAAAGATGAAGTTATCTGTTTCGATCGTACGGTATATCGATTCGCTGTACGATCTCAGCACGTGATGCTGCTGCTGCTGCTGCCACACTGTTGTTGTAGTATGTACTGCCGAATGCCGGAGCGATATGTACTGTTACGGCCGGTTGATCTCATGCTCGTTTTCCAAAACAGTGAGAGCAAAAATTGATGGAAGGAAATAAATTGCATTGCATAATACGCTGTGCGAAGAAAAACAACAAAGCAACGTGAACGTTGCGGATATTTTCGTTTTCCACGGAATGGAAGATGTGCCAGCTGATGCGGTTTTCTGTTTTCTCTATTTACAGTGCTCCCCCCGTAAGGGTTGATGAGTCGGCGGATGCGCAACACCTCGTGCCGCACCTCTCCCATCATATGAAGCGGGATGCGATGGCGGCGCTTGGATTGTTGTGTGATGTCATTCGCATTTAAATTTTTCACCCGTGTCATACTTCTTCATTGGCCTCCACAAAGCGGATTTTGTGATGGTGGACTGATATGGAAATGTAGGTATTTCGGCTACCAGTGGCAGCCAAATTGTGCGAAGATAGCATCGTGACCAGGTTATTTGGCGAAAATTTGTAATTCGTGGCTGCGGGGGTTGTAGCTGGTTCGCTAGTTGCGCAATGCAGGTGGTGGTCAATCGTACTGCTGGCTAAAACCATGGTGGGTGGTTTATGCACATTCATCAGCAAAATGTGGGAACTATCAACGTCTATGCGATGAAAAGCGTTGAATACAAACATTTGGGAGCTTTGATCGTTTGATAGTCTACATAACTTCGATCGGATTAAGGATAATATTCAACGCGCCGTGATGAGTAAATCATTACGTTACAAAGCGAATTTATTTAGCAAAGCATGTTTCGTATGAATTAAATAAATGTGTCTAATTAGCATATTAAAATTGATTCAGCCTTGAGCTGAGCCCACTATTTTAATATCTAAATTATGGTTTAAGTGCAGATATAACTGACTTTCAGCATAAGAGCAGTTCCATGTCACATGAATTTTTGATGTTTTTCAAAATGGCGTCTTTGACATTTTCAATAAATTGAAGCACGAAAACATCACTTCTGATAGAAATAACATCTGAGATAAAGTTATAGAAAAAATAAAGTCTTTCTGAGAAAAATATGCATAGAATTTTTTAAGTAAGTAAGTAGCAGAGTTACATTTTCCTCGTGCGTGCAAAAATGTGCTGCCGAGACTCTCAACAAACCGTCTCCCGTCGCAACGAAAACAACATGTGACGAGAGAGAAAGAGGCACGCGAGAATAAGATACGAGCGAGAAACAAATGCGACACCCAAAAATCCTGGCGTGCGTGAGCCTCGCGCTGATCTCATGTGCCTCATCTCATGTGCTACGATTAATGCTAGAACAGCAGAGCTCTAAGTTCTGGAAGGTGTAGGTAAACGAAATATAGGCTGTTGAAACTTGGTTGCTTTGACCGACATTTCATATGCGTTACCACAAACCATTCCTATTTTAGAGGAAAGATAGCATAAATTTGCAGTGCTTGAATTCTTGGAATCCTCTAACAGCCAAAGCCATTAATTTGCCGGTCAATTAGAATATTCTTTGTTTATTTTTTTCCGGTTCAACACTTAAATGCACTTGCATGACTAACATCTTTTGACACGTTATTTTCTAAATATGTAATGGAAAAAAATTCTTCAAAAAGTGTATCGTGTAAAAGTGTTTAGTACGGGGATTTGACCGTTTCAAGACGTTCACAAATTTCAACGTAATTTAACCATTCATCGGCAACACAACTGGTATGCATTGTTAGAAGGGATGTTATGTATTTTGAATAGATTATATCGGAATGCTACGAATGCAGCAATGTTATGATAAGTCAATGGGTCGAAGAATTTTATGCAGAACATTTTTTTCTTGGCGTATTACCTTTACGCTTTCACTTTTACTTTGTTACCATTACGTTAAAAATGTTCAGATTTTTTTAACTTGCCTCATGTGATCGAGTATTCAGATAATTATATTACCTTTGCATACCAACAGTGAGTATCGGTACCAATTCCACAAAGCGACCACCAAGCGCCACCATCTACAACAAACGGTTGACCCGAAAGTCGTACAGCCATCGCTACAACCTACACCAGATAAACCAATCAAATCCAGGGGGGAGGTGGCTGTCAAATACGAACAATCGTCACCTACCTCGCATAACTGATTCAAAACGTAAACAAGCCATAAGAAACCTACAGGGTTTATTTACGTTTGGAACCAATTTCATACAAGAATGATCAGTAAGTTGATTTGACAGCACGTCTCCCCCCAGATCAAATCACCATGTTTCCACCAGCATCGGCGCAGCACCGGAATATGATTCAAAATCTCGTCGCATCCGCTTGCTGGATCTGCTGAGATTGTATGGTTTAAATTTGGAAAATACCGTGTTGAAAGTTGATCTATCCATTTGAAACAATATGATATTCAAAAACTTAAGCATATTCTTAAGTCATCCTTTTTTATCAACTCTCTAATTCAGATCAGAAGAACATCAGCCAATGCTGGTCTGTTTATACTTCCTGGCTGTCTAGGGAGCATATCTGAAAGAAAATCTTGTTACTTATGTATCAATAAAACAGCAAAAAAGGTTATCTTCCATTTAATTCCACTTTATTAATTTTGGTATCCATGACAGATACGTATTTCGACTACAATGTGCAGTCTTCATTAGTGTCATTTCCACTAAAGAACTTATCAAAATCTAACCCCTTAAGTACTCATACCATAGGTAAAAAAATCAAGATCATAGGTATAACTTTTTTTTACCTATTATTCATGGTGTATTTTCATAACATGAAAATACGCTATGTTCATGAAATCATGAGTATTTTTTTTTTTCATTTCGGATTTTTGATTTGTTCCCATGTACGAAATTCACTGAAGTTCGGTGAGCTTCTACAAAGTTTGGTGAACTATAAAAAAATCTGAACTTCAAGAAAGCTTCCTGAATTTTAAAAAAGTTCCCTTAAGTTCCGCGAAGTTTCTTGAAGAACTACAAAATTCCTTGCAACTAGGATAGCAGTTCGTACCCTGCACAACAAAAAATTAATTTTGGTATCGCATCAAAGTGGATGCACTTCAATCGTGTTAAAAGTATGGTGTAATATTACTTGCCAAAACGAAAAAAAAAATCATTCATACAGTGCATGAGCTGACAGTACACTGTTTTTACTGCATTTGTTTATTTTTGTGACCATAAAAATTACATGAGATTTTCGACAAGATTGAAGTGCATCCTCTTGGATTTTATTTTTTGCTGTGTGGTGTAGTGGTTGTAGATGCATTGTCAGACAGCACCAGTAAATCGACAGAGAAAGTGTTAGAGGTCCAGCATGAAGAGGTGGTGATAATGGACGTGCACTCAGGAGGCCGATAAAGCATGCACAAACCAAACCCAGCATCCTCGGCAGAAACGGTTTGCGGATCTGTCGAGATTCAATGCGTTGCAATCAAAAAAAAAAGAAGGAAATTGATTTAGATCTTAATTTTAAAATTTGTTAAGTCCTTCGGCTCCGCAGAGCTTTCAAAGATATTGAGCCTACTAAAAAAACATTTTGGAAAAAATGGTTTTAAACTCAGAGTGTGACAAATATTTTGGATTCATCCTAAAATTTACAATCCAGTTTTCTTATTTCTCATCATATTTTCAGGTTGACTACTACTTGGGATGAACACACCATGTTTTTTTTTCTCTAAATATATTAGAAATATTATCATATATATATATTAGATAAATATTAGATTAGAAATATATTTGAACAGTTCTCAAATTAAAGTACATTTTCAATTAACTAGTGATGTTATCGGCTACAGCTCACACGAATCAATTTCAACAGCGAAGACATTTTTTTTAAAGGGCCTTCTGAACTATTGGTTCTCTACCAGCTGGAAAATACCTATTATATTAAGATGGTTTCAATTTGATCAACCAAGCTCAATTGGTTCCAAATCAGGCTGATCAATCTCCCAAAAATTGAGCTATTTGATGGCGAGCTCATTCTGCACTGGCTCTTTGGAGTTTATATGGGAATTGTTATAAAAAGTGTACTTTTTGTTCTCATCGTTCTAGCCCTACACCAAAATGATTTACGTAAAAAGTTGTCAATCGGAGACCCCCCTCCCCCTACGTGAAATTTTCCCAGCAACAACTTTGTTGAAAACCACTTTTTAATTGAATGTCTAGAAAATTAGTTATTAATTTATTTCTAAGTTTATAACTTTCTGGTATGATTAATCGGCTGCTTTCAGGGCAACACTGCATCTTGCCCTTATGACATAATAGCCTGGATTGTTTTTCCTATTATTCCAACGTTGTCTGCTGAGTAGTAAATAGAGCATGTCAGAAGAACATCATTTTCCTAATCAATTAGTACTAATTATCCTAACGTTCAATTTTTCAATTTCCACATAAACTTCAAAGGGCTAAGTGCAGTATGAGCTCACATCCTAATGAGATCAAATTTTGTGAGAATGATCAGGAGCTGATTTTAAATCGTTTGAACTTGGTTGAGCAAATGAACCATGAAAATTCCAAGCGCATGGATCGGTAACAAATAACCCCGCCGGTAAATGATTTGTAATCGTTTAACTCATCTTCCGCTTGAAATACTTCTATAAAACCACAATCTCTCAACCCTCAAAAACTGAATACCATCTGGTTCAAATCAATCAGCTGTACCAGCAACACTAGAGTGTGACAGGACTACTCGATCAACAGTTTTCCGTTGTTTTCTTCATAACCAACCAGCCACTTTTAGCATGCACGCAGGACAAAGGTACGCTGCCGATCTCCCTGGAGCTCCCCGAGCTTAGCTCATGAGACACAGCACATGTGACACGAATGAGGCACGTAGGAATAAAAAAGAGACGAGAAATAATTCGTCTCGAAATGTACCAGGCACCTACGATCTGATAGAAAGCGTGTCTCAATCACGCGGGATGGATGCACGTGTACATTAACTCTGGTAAGTAGTAAATTTCAAGGGAATTCTAAGGCTAGTTCAAAATAAATTCCTAGGCAATTCTTAGGAAAGTCTCAAGGGAATTCCGAGAAGAGTGGCAAAGAAACTTGGAAGAGTGTTCCTAGCAAATCTTGAACGGAATTTCATAGATTTTTTGCCTTATATTCGAAGATAATGTTAACCAGAAGAAGGGTGCCTTCGATTAATTTTGGCTATAAAAATGTTTAACAAAACTATGGGATAAGATATCACAGACAAACAGAAATAACACATTGATTATTTCTCACTGTAAAACATCATCGCTAGAACATGACCGCCATCTGTTGAGTACACTGTGGTGGGTACTACGCTGAACAGATGGCGGTAGTGTGTAAGCGTCAAACGCAAGGGAATTTACTATGCGCGCAACAGGTGGCGGTACTACCAACTACGATATTTTTAAATTATCCGTTAAATGCTTGGTTGATGAACAACTTGCGAGTGTTATGTCTGATTGTCTGTGAATATATTATTATGATATTTCATGTGTGTAAGTAACAAGAAAAGATTATTAAGTTTGTGTTTGACACATAAAACCTGCAAATTTACCTTTAACAGAGTCACAATGAGCGATTTTCTGATCGTCTCTTCGCGAAGAGTGAGTTAAATAACAAAATCGATTATTGCACAAACTTTACAATATTTTGCTGTTGCTTACTCAAACAAAATATTAACATAATATCTTATTATTCCATTATTTCATAAAACATATTTAAGCCAAAATTAATAGAAGGCAGGAATGGTCCAAGAGCTTTAGGAGATTTCGAAGATTCTGAGCAGTCTTGTAAGCGGTCACGGTAGTTGACACATTTTCTGTGATAATTGACTGCCTTTGCCTCCGACACTTGCAAAACAAGCTATCATAGTACAGTACCAAACTAAAATGTCGTATGACAGGCTCTGTCATACGACACTGTCGCCGAAGACCGTCACGAATGTATGTATTTTGTTTTTTTTTCTCATAATAAGAGCTGCTGATGGTGTGCTTGTGTAAATTCTGAAAATAGCAAGCAATGATGTCCTAGTAATAATATTTCTGATCAAAAATGGTTTGATTTACACCAAATTGAGGAATTACAACGAAATCACACATGTCATATGATAGCTTTTTTGATAATTTTCTTTTAGCTCGAATGTTATTCTACCACTCGTGTTGTGTGAGAGAGACGACGGTAGAGCATGAGTGTTCGAATACAAACAGACTGTCGCGCACGTCAACGAAGCGAGTGTAGTAAAAAACGTCAACTGTTTCAACCCCTGATTCTGAGTAAGATTTAGGCATAATTTTTTCAACTTTTAGGGACTTGCAGGTTTCCATATGATATTTTATGCAGAATTATGTAGATAACATTAAACATATCTTTGTGATAATTATTGAAAGATTAAGAAGGATTGTAGGATCTATTGGAAGATAATTCTTAGGGTTAAACATGTAATCTCCTCTGTGTAGAAAGCTGACTATGCCTTTGCCAGCCCCGTAACGTGGGTAGATCACCTTTTCGTGGTACGATACGGGATGTAAGATTTACCACCGACTTCTAGTCCTGACTTCTTCAAACTGAGGGAACAGGATTTTTCAGTAATCCAAGGAACACATCTTAGTCCTTGTTACTTTTTTTTTTGTCATGTTGATAGTGATAAGTTCTCGGGTTGCCTGAACCGAGGATGATCTTGAAACAATGTGATTCCTAATCTTCTATTCGTTGTTCCCTAGTTTTAAAGGGCGAACACGAAATTATTGCGACACATTCAACAGGGCATAACTTTTTTACCATTCGGTAAAAATCAACCAAATTTTGCACACTTTCTCATTGATGTGTATTGTGTACATGCTGTCAAACTCGAAGTCGTGTTTTTCGATTCAACGAAAATGGAGGTGAACCAACGCGAGTTGAGAGAACAAATTCTTTCCAAACACTTGGAATTTCCTGACCTGTCGCACCGGCAGTTGGGAAAAATGTTGAACATTCACCATTCAACCGTCTCCAGAGTGTTGAAGCGGTTCCAGGAGCGGTTGACGTTGGACCACGGCAAAGGAGCTGGAAGAAAACCGGGACCGGAGAACAAAAAGACGGAGGGAAAGGTGAAGCGGATGATTAAAGCAAATCCCAACGTCTCAAGCCGTGATTTGGCTAAAAAGATCGGCATGTCACAGAGCTACGTCCAGAATGCAAAGAAGAGAGCTGGACTACATACATACTAGGTACAGAACTTCCCAAACCGCGATGAGCGGCAACAATCGACGGCTAAAACTCGGGCACGGAGGCTCTACGAGAAGATGCTGACAAAATATGGCTGCTGTGTGATGAAACGTATATAAAAGCCGATTTTAAGCAAATTCCGGGGTTGGAGTTTTTCACCGGCAAGAGCAAGTTCAATGTGGACGACAAATTTAAGAAGAAGAAAATGTCGAAGTTCGCCTCCAAATATCTCATTTGGCAGGCCATCTGCTCTTGCGGACTGAGGAGTGAGCCTTTCGTGACAAAGGGCGCAGTAAATGGCGAGATCTACAAATCTGAGTGCCTCGACAAGCGCCTTTTGCCGTTCTTGCAGCAGCACGACAAAGCTCCGCTATTTTGGCCAGATTTGGCATCATGCCACTATTCTAAAAGTGTCCTGGAGTGGTATGAGGCCAATTCATTTTGTTCCAAAGGACATGAATCCGCCAAACTGTCCGGAGCTGCGCCCGGTGGAGCAGTACTGGGCAATAATGAAGCGGGAACTTCGGAAGAGCAAGAAGACAGTCAAAGACGAGAAGGACATGTTAAGAAAATGGAAAAAAAAACTGAGAAACTGGTACCGGATGACACTGTAAAGACTTTGATGGAGGGCATCAAGCAAAAATGCGTTCAATTTTACACTCAAGGCTCCATCGATTAACTTTTCTTTTGATTTTTGAAGTAAATATATGTATAAAACTACCCTAAAATTTTGGTTTGATTCTAAACATTATAAGAAAATTGGCATGACATTTTCGGTGCCGCAATAATTTCGTGTTCGCCCTTTAAGTGGTTAGGCAAGGGTTTTGATACATGGTCATTATCAGTGTCATTGCTTATGTTTGTTGCTAAGGAATCAAATTTTGACTGACAAACGGCGTGCCTTTGGAGGGTGTTCCAACACTCCGAAGGGTATAAATAGCGGGACCTTTCAATTAGATCGATTCCTTGTGATGAAGGCAAGAATAACAACTGTATCAAAACCGAATTCTTCATCATTTCTCAATAATGATTGAGTAGTACGACATGCACTAAACTAAACTCACGGGATATACTACAATAAATCAAATTACTGCTCACTGTGGTTTAATGTGAAAACTGAGGAAAAATGCCATTGCAAATATATAGACAGCGGCCTGTGCTAAGTTGTTTCTGATATTAGTTTCTACTTCTTTTTTGTGGGGTCTAATACTCCTTTTTTGTGCGATTAACTAACTGTATATCCGATTAAGAAGCTACAAAGGAGTATTTTATTTAAATAAAGGGAGTTAGCATCGGACTAGCGTAGAATTTTAAATAGTCATAAGCTTCTTTTAGGTTCAGAACATGCTTTTCAAATGTTTGTAAAGAAGCTTCTTTAAGGTACTTTTAATTATGGAAACTAAATTTATAATAATACTAAGCAAGTCTTAGCGTGAAATTTAAAAAGCACAAATGTTAGTATCCACAAAACATACAATAATGATATTTCTGCTCCGTGGTTGCTGCGCTGCTACAAAGAGAGAGTAGCAATTTATTTATTGTATGTTTTATGGAAGTTGACATTTGTGCTTTTGAAATTTTACGCTAAGGTTTGTTAGAGTTTCACCTTATAGTTTGTAACGGTAGACATTTTCGTTAAATTATATTTTTGTTAGTTTATCTTATTTATCTTTAGATATTAATTCTTTAATTAATCGTCGTTCAATTTATTAAAACAATTTATAATACTAACTGAAAAGGACTTTATGCGCCCATGAGTTTTTTTTTCCAAAATTCAACGTCAGAAAAATCAACGATGAATTTTCAGGTTAATTTTGTTTTTTATTTGTCGGTGCTATTAATTATTAATACTATTTTACCCTGATTCAAGAGCAGGAAAGCTAGTACAACATGCATAAGCATGCTATCAATTGACTATTGATCATTTTTAAGAGTTTAAAGCTGGAATGATTTTTCTGCGTTGTGAGTGTAAGTGCGTGAATGTTAGAGTGGGTCATCGTTATATGAAAAAACGCAAACTTTACTTCATCAATCGAGAACAACCCTTTTTTGGTTCCATTTGGAGTCCGAAACAACTGTGCAAAATTTGGGGACGATTGGTTGTAGCTCGGCTTTCCGCATTGCGTTTGAAATTTTTATGGAAATTAGTATGGGAAAACCAACTTTTTTGCACTTTTATCCCTAGAGACCACATGAATCAAAAGTACAACTAAGTATGCACAAATATAGTCGAGAAAGTGCCTAACAACTTTGCCAAAGGAAGTACGGTGCTAGAATGTATCTAAAAAAAGTTAGAATAATTCAAATATTTCTGGTTTGAATTAAACACCAAAAATCCCTTTTTCTGCCAACACTGCCGGTGAACCAATGAAAGTCAGACTCCAAACTAAAATAACTTCGGAGTTTCTTATCTTGCTGATTTGGCATGTTCAAATGAATTATTCAAAAACAATAGCTCTATCTCATATGTGTAGTTGGATAGGGGGGGAGGGGGGGGGGGGGTTAATAATATACCCCGTCCTCCACACTCATATCAATAGTTTCAAACTGAAATAACTTCGGAGTTTCTTATCTTATCGATTTGGTATGCTCAAGTTGAATTATTCAAAAACGTTTGCTCAATCTCATAAGCGTAGTTAGAGAGCGAGGTAGGGGGGGGGGGGTTTCTTTATCCATTTTTTAAAACAAAAATTGTTGTTTATTTATTTTCATCAACCGATGTAGACTAGTACAAATACATATAGGGAAATTTATGTATTCTCGACAACCTAAGCAGCGACCTTCTTTCTACAGGGTGCGTGACGAATTTTTGCAGTAAATGGCATATTTGAGAAAAATTACACCAGTTAGTTATTCTAGCAATGAATGTTATGTGATGTATTTTCTTTCGCAACATATGGAAGTTGTAAGTAATTTTATTAAAAAAAATCGCCTTCCCTTTTGACGACTGTAGTTAGACGCTTCCGGAAACTGCCGTATGCACGTTTTACAATGTTTCGATCCATAGATGTCATCACTGCCTTTATTTAAGCTTTAAGCGAATTAAGTGTGGTGTGAGGGGTTCTATTGGTATCCCGTTCGACGAAGCCCCATACAAAATAATCCAACGGATTGATATCGAGACTGCTTGGGGGCCAAATTTCTTCCTCCCAAAATTCTGAAATATTTTCCGCAAGCCATATCTGTGCTTTATTAGCAGTACGAGCAGGTGCTCCGTTTTATCACATTCTCAAGCCTTTTTTTTATATTATACACTGTTCTTTCATACACATTTACCGACCGAATTATTTCTTTTATGCTTACTCCGGTGCACAACAAAGCGACAACGGTTGACAGATTGCTCTCTTGTTTCGACATCTTTACGTTTACTCAACATTGTTACACCTAACAGTATAAGCTATCCAGTGCTGCCAAATATATCTAAATCATGATGCACAAGCATGAGAAATTACTATACGCTATACGCTAGATTGCTTTTTCTCAGTGGTAAAAATATATTCAAATTGAAGCTGAAAGCATAAATAATCGTTTGCATGCATTCAGCGAAGTGTTTTCGTAAGAAAATCCAGTGAAAATAGTGTTTCAATTTGTGTTGCCGAAAATAGTCTGTCATGCCGAAGCCGTCATTTCCTCTACAAATTTGTGTTTCTTAAGAATATATAGAAAAAAATGTCTGCTATTCTATTTTTACGAGTTATGATTCCGTATGGAGTTAAAATATTGTTTTAGTTTATGCCGAGACATTGAAAAGTCAATGGTTTCGCAGTTGATTGTAAGACGCCATCACGTTGTAGTGTAAATATTTAATATTCACTTGTCCGTTCATGTGTTAGTGAGGAGATATTGTTTGAATTATTAGCAGTTGGAATATTTTAAATATTAAACCGCCATTAGGGCCACCCGCATATATAAAACACAGAAGTAGTCTTAGGCACATAAAAAAAAAAAAAAAAAAAAAAAAAAAAAACAGGAGAAAACGAAAACTGTCTTCACCCGTTTCGTCTCAGACATAGGTACAGTTGGATTTCTTTAAGTGAGCTACGTTTCAGTTGGGCTCCCAAGTCAAACGTCATTTGTAACAGTGCTGATTCCTTTTCGAAATTTCAACCGGCTTCATGCAAAAACTGGCAAACGAGTGGAATAATGATACAGATTATGTCAATGCGATACAACGAGTTGCTTCCTTGATGGTGAGGGGTGAAGCTAATTATTGACTTATCAAGAAATCCACACGAGACATATTTCAACAGCAATATTTGCTACAAGGGATAGAACAGCATCGAAAAGAGTACCCTGAGAAATCGTAGAATATATTAAAAATATAATCATTACAATCCAATGATATTTGTGTGAATGTATCTGACATTGTATATTGCACCAAAAGAGTAGGGAAGGAACTAGGGGTACTCGCTTTACAACTACTCTTATGAGATTGAGCAAATGTTACAGTAAGTAATAATACAGTAACACCTCCCCTCCCCCCCAATATCTAACTACGCCTATTAAATGGAGCACATGTTATTGAATACATATTTTACCAACTTGACAAGATCAGAAACACCGGATTTATTGCAGTTTGAAGCTTTACTTCCATTTAAATGAGTGAGGGGCGGGGGTATGGTTAGCCCCCTCTCATCACTTAATATGCCTATGAGATTGAAAAATTGTTTTTAAACAATTCATCTGAACAAACCAAATCGATAAGATAAGAAACTCCGAAGTTATTTCAGTTTGGAGTCTGACTTTCATTTGTACACCGGCAGTGTTGGCAGAAAAAGGGATTTTTGGCATTTAATTCGAACCATTGATTTTTGAACAGCTATAACTTTTTTTTAGATACATTCTAGCACCATACATCCTGTAGCAAAGTTGTTAGACACTTTCTGGGCTATACTTTAACGTATTTAGATGCGTGTTTGTGAAAAATTATGGTCCCTAGTAATAAAGATGTAACACAGTAGGTTTTCCCATAAAAATTTCCATACAAATTTCAAAGGTAATGCGGAAAGCCGGGTTACAACCAATCGTCCCCAAATTTTGCACAGTTGTTTGGGACCCCAAATGGAACCAAAAAAACATTGTTCTGAAAAATGACCACAATGAACCATCCTAGTGAATATGCATGATAATCTCAGCGTGATTTTTGTTTGCCGGATTCCCACGCGAGTTTATTCTCGCAAGGAACTGCTCAGGAGGCCATGTGAAATTCAAACATTGGAAAAATGATCAATCCTAGGAAGTTAACACAGCTTCTTCACAATTTTGTGAAGATTACATGAGAACATTTTCAAGATTTGGATGCTAGGTTAATTTTTCACAATCTTGAACTTTACGAGATTTCGGTGAAGTACCTATTTGAAAGATCTCAGATTTTAGCTACACGCACAGTGTAATCGCTTCAGAATTATTTTTATTTCTACTTACAATTTTTTAAAGATTTTTTTCAAGATTACCTGAGATTTCGAATCAAATTATTTTGGAATTCTCCTCGTTAAAAATAAACCCAATTAATCCACAACGATTCTCGTCAATTTATTTGGTATTCTGATAATAATTAAATGCAATATGTCAGAAGCCTAACATGTACTTATTCAAGAGCCATGGTTTTTATTAAATCTGAGATCTTTAAAATACGTAATACAACGAAATCTCGTAAAGTTCAAGATTGTGAAAAACTAACCTAGCATCCAAATCTTGAAGTTCTCATGTAATCTTCACAAAATTTCTCAGTCTGTAGATTAAAATGCTTTTCTGTAGATCTCATTGTTTTCTAAAACAATTTCATGCTCAAGTGCCCTTTGAATAATTTAAATTTAATTTAGATATTTAAGTTTAAACATTCTGCAACTTTTAAGAACCGTTCAAATTTCAAACTTCAAAAATTGGATTATGGATCATAATTTATTAATTTTAAAAATGTTGATGATGTATTTTGTATCTTAATTGAAAGAAGGGGAGGGTTTCAACGGTTTTGCATTTAAAATAAAATGCCGCTGCCTTTTTTATCCAGTGACATAATTAGCTTGAATCAATCATATCGGTATTACATTTCTTATCATATTTTGCTGTTTATATGAAACCGGGAAAATGTGTTGGCACCCGGGAAAAACCGGAACTTTACCTGGAACCAAGTGGAAGAATTATATTCATCCACCAGTGCCAAATGTCATCTAGAGGTGAAACCTGTTTTTTTGGCTAAAAAATCCATTTCTTATCCGATTTTGTTAAAACTGGTTGCAAATGAAAGTTATAAAGCTTGTACTCGAAAAAATGCACCATTTTTATCCGTGTGTAACTTTTTTATCGGTGGGTAAAAATTGATGAAAATCTGGGTATATCTAGTTTGGAGTGAATTGTTTACATGTGCAAAATTTCATAGTTAGTTAGTTATTGAGATGTCATCGAAACAAGAAGAAAATCGCCGGAGAATTTTGCGCGTCGTCATGGAAAATCCAACTGCGACCATGAGATGGATCGGAAGACAACTGAGAATCACCCATACAACTGTGTCTCGGGTGGTAAAATCGTTTAAGGAGTCCCAGACGACCGAGCAAAGGGCTGGAAGTGGAAGAAAATCGAAGACAGCTGACCCTGTGAAGGCCCGGAAGGTGTTGGATTATTTCAAGTGTAATCCGAACCTTTCGATTCGCGACGGGGCTCTGAAGGCAAAGTGTTCCGCCTGCTTCGTTCAACAAACCATGAAACGAGCTGGGTTTCGTGTATTCATGGTCCGGAAGGCACCGAACCGGCGTGATCAACAAAACACGGCGGCCAAATCCCGCGCAAGGAAGCTGTATCGAGAGTGGTTAACGAAACCGATGTGTGTGGTTATGGATGATGAACATCAAGGCAGACGCTAATCAGATACCGGGGCTGAAGTTCTACGTTTCCAAATCACGGTTTGATGTTCCGGAAGACATAAGAAAGAAGAAAATGGACAAATTCGCCAAAAAATACTTGCTCTGGCAGGCCATATGCCAGTGCGATAAACTGAGTAAACCGTACATCACAATGGGTACCATCAACAACGAAATTTACCGCACCGAGTGCCTCCAGAAGCGTATGTTGCTCTTCCTGCGGTCCCACGGAGGCGAGACATTATTTTGACCGGACCTGGCATCATGCCATTACGCGCGATCGACGTTGGATTGGTACAGAGACAATAACGTTGTTTTTGTAACAAAATCCGCCAACCCCCCCCAATTCACCAGAGATTCGTCCAGTGGAAAGATTTTGGGCCATAATGAAGGCCAAAGTTCGAAAATCGTCCGAGGTGTTTAAGAACGAGCTGGAGTTGAAGAAAGAATGGATGAAAGTGACCAAAAAGGTCGGCTCCACCATTGCACAAAATGTAATGAGGGGTCTTAAGGGAAAGGTGCGGGCTTACAGCGATGGAAAGGAAATTGAATAAAGTAATTATGCCGTAACATAATCCATATGTATTAGTTCATTCCCTGAAAGTTTCAAGAAAATCCGACGAGCACTTTTGTCTGGTGCATTTTTTTCGAGCACAGGCCTTATTTATCTTCTTTCATTTGTTATGATGGGAATTGGATTGGATTTGAGTGGACACCTAAAGTTTTTTTTCCTTGGTTTGTTTTTCGTCGATCTTGTTTTACGTGCTGAGAACCAATGCTACCGACGCCAGGAAGGCAGCTCCCATACACCTGGACCCTACTTATCGACCCATCAACTCATGAACCGGGGACCACCGGCTTTACTTCTCTTCCGAAGGAAGGCGTGATCAGAGATGTTATACCTCAGAAAATCCCGGCGGCGCCGACTGGGATTGAACCCAGGCCTGCTGGGGTGAGAGGCGATCATGCTTACCACTACACCACCGGCAACGCTAAGCCACCTGAAGTTGATTCAAAGTAAAAAAAAAAGCAAACGCTTTATTCTTTAAAAAAAAAAGGATCTTAATGGTCCTAACTATCTCCCAAGCAGTATTAAAAGACATGAGTTTATTTTAACGGTTCTTTTATAAACGCAGGAAGGATAAGAACAACACCACAGCTTTAAAGCTGTATTCCGATAATATTTTACGCACATAATTGACACCACCTACTGATCCGAAAGGTTACCCTCAGTGTTCCGAATATAACGATGCTTACGCTACTGAAGATTTGTTTCAACAAAGCTGGTAACTCACCTGAAAATAAACAAAGAAACATTAAATTAGTCTCAGTTTAAGGATATACCAAATCAATAAATGTTATGGACATTTTTTTAAGTTTAGACAAGCCTAGTTTATTGAATATATTGTACATTGTGTAGATCACTTACACTGCTAAGTACATGCTTTTGGTTAAATTTATTCTGTCACATGGCTGTCAATGACATATCACTGTCATAATACCGAACCTGAAAAATGGATGTCGATGTGGTGGTGACAGAGTGCGACTGTTACTTTGCCAAGAAACAAACATGTTCACAGTATAGTTCCACATTTAGCAGGTTTGGTATTACGACGGTACATATTGACGAAGGAAGCTTTTAGAGTATTGATGCAATTGCCGCACACCCTAATATTGTCACTCTGGTCTCGTTTTAAATTTTCTTCCAAAAGCGCGACTCATTTCATTAAATGTGTGCTCGAATGCTCATCTGTTTTTTGTTTTCAATGTTCAAAATTTACTCTTCCAAAACGCGGAAATAATTAAATAGCAACAATTATTTCCTCATAAGTCTAAATAGAACTGCAAGCTTTAAATCAGTAAAACCTGAGAACGAAATTCATGATGCGAAAAGCACAACATTACTTGCCATAAACTGTGCCAAAACTTCAACAACTGTGCCTGGATCAATATCAATGATCAGTAATTATAATTCAAATTTTATGCTTGAAGATACATCATGATTCCGAGCATTCATTGCTCAAATTTGAGCACTCAAGGACTTTGCTCACTCCTAATAGGTAAAGGTATTACCGAAGCCGCATTTCCCCTATGCAATATTTATGGCAATTTATATTATCGAAAGAATGCAGCTGATGCAAGTGCATAATTGCGTCCCCTCTGAATCAATAATTGATTTTTCGAACGGTGGCCATCAACCAGTTCTCCATCTAGTCTGAACCAAGTTCCTACATCGATCTGTTCACAAAATGTATATTATTAACCACTTGCAACCAGACCACTTGATTGGGTTCCGCAAGCAAATGCACAGCAAATGTTCCGCAAGTTGCCATCTTAAGGAGGGGGTACACATCTTCAATTATGCAACCAATCATTCAAGCATGCTGCTGTCTCGAGTCGGGCCAACAACTATGCCACACCGCCGCAGCAATTAGCCTACTGCAACCAGATGCAGTAGCAGAAGCAGTCCTCTGGTCCGTTGAAGATGCTGCATCTCATCACAAGCAGAGCTGGCGTCATCGGGTAAAAACATCCAACCGCAACGAGGTAGGTTGCTCGTCATGTCAGCCGGCAGCCTGTTGTACATGGGTAGTGTAAAGCGTTAACGGTGGAATGAAGATTTGAATTATCTCCTCCGCATGCCAGGCAAAACAAAACTCTTCAACCAGAGAGTCAGAAATCATCCCCGCCGTCGCATCGTCGTCATTGCATGACTTTTAGTATGAGCCATGACAGCGGAACGCACACAACCGGGAAGTCTTGCCTCCAAACTATGAGCTCACCTTTGTCAATGACAACAACACACATTACCGCGCAACAAAAGGCACGCGAGCTCGTTGCTTCAGGCTCTTGGTCATGTATGTTCGACTGTTGTGTGGTGTACCTACCCACTTCCTCCGGGTCAAGAGATGAGGTTCATTCACTCGAGGGGAAAAAGGTTGTTCATTATTTTTCGGACCCAAAACTTGGAAATAATTAATTTGAATCAACCGTTCAACATGAGAAATAGAGGCAATACGAGCCATTGTCAGTCAGATGGCGGCATCCCACGTTCCAGTCGGTGGTCCGTCATTGTGTGATTGACATTGAAAAAACTAATTCCGCGAGGGTTAAAGCAATGGCCCTCGTCTATTTTGGGGCGCACCAAACATAAATTTAATTTTGCGCTGCAACTAGCGGGTGATTAATTTGGGCTGCATTCCAGGCCGATTAACCGACTTTAAATGGATACGTCATTAGCGCGATGATGAGGTAAGTATCGGTAGTTTATGGCTGCAGACACTGACTGGTTGTAGCTGAGGAATTAGCGGCTTTTGTTGAATGATTTGAAGATGTGTAGTGTGAGATTGCGTTGTAAAGTCTGCAATGTTTTGAGATGAAAGTCCGAGCAGGGGACGGAATGCCTTTAAAAAAATCGATCAATTAGGGATGATTGAATTTAATTTTGAGCGATAATTTTAGTTCATTTTCCTGAAGTTGTTGTGAATACAGCAAAAATAGATCGACTGAAATATTGTTGTAAGCAATCGGCTTCTAGATCATAAAAAAAAACAACATGTGACCTCGCTGGATTTGAAGTTCTTCCTTCATTTTATGAATCAGTACATGCACAAAGGCTGCTTGTAGTGATTTAGTTATTTTAAAAGGATTGCTTAGACTGGTGATATATGGTTATAGATTAATTTGAGCGTCCATTTCTATGTGTCACTGTTATCTTATCTTTATTTTTCTTTATTAAAGCGACTTTCAGACCCCAGAAGGGGGTGCCCCAAATAACAGAGTTGGGTATTAGGGGCCCCAGAAGGGGGTCCCCCACTAAAAAGTGGGCCTCGGAAGAAGGTTTCCCTAATACAGAGTTTTTTTTTTTTCAGAGTTCGGAGCTCAGGTTCAAACAATAGTACAAATATAATAGCTGAGTAGTGTCACAGTTGCCAGCGTAGTTTAGGTAGAAGTAATTTGTCATAGTCGGTAGTAGTCAGTGTCGATAGCGGATTGTTGGTGGTCGTGTCAGTCCTTGGGCTTAAATACTTTCATAAAGATTGGCGTATTTAATAAAGCAGAAGACTGCTGCTTCGGTTGATGGGTCATTCGATAGGGCGTTCCTTATGCTATTCGGTATACCGTAGAGACTTCTTATATTGCTGAACACTGGGCAATCTACCAAAATGTGTACCGTTGCAAGTGTCACAAGTTTTCCGGAAATTGGAGGAGCAGCCCATGTAGTGAGTTGCACGTGTGTGCCCGGAATGGAGACGAGACAAGATAATCTGGTCTTGTCGACTTGGGGTGTCCTGCCATTTGGAAGTCTCTCCTTTCACCTTCCGAGTAAAATATTGCCCACTCAAGGTTCCAGGCGTTGCGGATAATGAACCTGACCCATCGCTTAATGTCGGGACCAAGGATCTCTTTACTGAACAGTCGGCCAGAGCGGCCGGTAGCTGCCAGATGATCTGCTTCACAATTACCTCTAATGTCGCAGTGACCCGGTACCCAGAGGAAAATTGTATTGGGTGGTGATAGTTCTTGGATCCCCTGGATCCATGGATGCCTTAGGAACTAGGATTCTAGCGCAGAAAGGACACTGGCCGAGTCTGATAAGATGCAAATGGGTTTGTTGGCGCTTTTAGTTACAGCGTGGAGAATGGCCGCACTTTCCGCGGAGAAAACGGAGCATTGGTCAGAGAGCCGGAAAAAATGGCTCTCAGTAGGGTCTGCGATTCCAAATCTGACTTTTCCTCTAGCTTTAGAGCCGTCCGTGAATCGGTGATGGTAGTTGTGATACTTAGTCCCTAGGATTTTGGCGACGTAAGCGCGCATCTCCGGCTTTGAAGCACCAGGCTACAGAGAAATTGACACAAAGTGGAGGGGCCTCCCATCTCCTAGCTCCGTTCCAGTGGACTTCTGACAGTGGGGGAGTTTCTGATGAGCCAGGGTCTCAAGAAGTCTGTTCTCCTCTCTGAGGAGGCAGATCTCTTCAGTTCTGGTTGTTTTCTCTAGGAAACTGATGGTCCTCGACGCTAGTGTTTCTGCCACCTGGTACCTGAATGGTAAAACTCCAAGCTCCACGCAAGCCGAGTCTGCGGGGGTAGAGGGGAGCAACCCTGCTACAGTGCGAATAGCTTTGTTGTAGGTGGGAGTCAGTCTGGCGATGAGGAGTTCAGCGGCTGGGCAAAAGAGCTCCATCCCATAGAAGATCCTGCTGTTTACTACGGCATTTGTGACCCTCAGGGTGAGTTCTCTATTGCTGCATCGATGCGGGCCGGAGAGGGTACGGATCAAGTTCAGTCTTGTACGGCAATTGTTCTGGATCTCATTGAAGTGAGGGCCGAAGCTGAGTTTTCGATCCAGAAGTGCTTCGAGAATCCGATAATTTTTCCGGAAAGGGATGGGAATACCATCACATTTGATCGGATCTTGTATGGGGCGATGTGAAAAGCGGCATATGTGTGAAGTAATACTTTTCTCAGCTGACAACACAAACCCGGATTGAGACGCCCATCTATGGACGGAGGAGACTGCGGCCTGTAGTTTTTTGCGGAGAGCCTTTAGGGTAAGACCTACTGCCAAGAGAACAATGTCATCGGCATAGACAAATATAAAGATCTCTTTTGGGAGTCCAATTACAGCGCCCTGCGGGACACCAGTTTCTTCCAAGCGAGTCGATGATTGATGGTTTCCTAATATTACCTGAAAGGTCGGGCCGCGGAGAAAGTTTCTGATACAAAATAGGATGCTACCACCTAATCCCCAGTCCTCGAACTGCTGCATGACCCGTGGGGACCACGTACGGTTATACGCCTTAGCAAGGTCCAGATATGCGACTTCTTCATGGGAATTATTGTTCATTGCATCCTGAAGGACATTGCCGAGTCCGGTGAAAAAAGTCCCGTTCCCATGACCTGGTCTGAATGCATGCTGCTGATGATCCAAATATTGATTGTCTTCTAGGAATCTCATGAGACGACGGTTCACCATCCGCATAGACAGCAAGTCAGTGAGATGGGGCGGAAGCTCTTTGGAGTTGGACTGGTAGCAGCAATTTTTGGGATGGGTACTACCGAATTATGTGTCCAGTCCGAGGGCATCTTATTTTCCAGCCAGATATTGTTAAGGATCCTCAACGTACTGTTTTTTTTTTATTTCGGGGGGTAGGTTCTTAATCATAGGGTAACCGATCTCGTCAGTACCTGCAGATTTACCGGTGCATCGGCTGTGAGCTAGGTCGAGTTCTGCAGCTTGGAATGGGGCGTTAAAGGATGGCATGGACGAGGCACCTGGAATGGTGATCTTGTCAAGGCTCTGTTGGGATACTTTATTTCTAAGAACGAAGCTTTCGTCGTAGCTGGCAAGGGAAGATAGTGCCTCGAAGTGATCGCCAAGCGCCTCTGCAATTGTTATGTGTCACTGTATTATCAGTCTTTTTTTTTTTAATTTTAAGTCCTCCCATGCAATATTTATGTAATTGTGTAAAAATTAATCGTGAAGGTTTCTGATTTCTGTATTAAAGTTATTCTAACAAATACCCTGTAGTACATGATGTTCTTGGTTGTCCGTCAAGATTAAATCATACCGTGATCCTTTGATTTTGACAATTCATCTTTGTACCAAATTCCAGATATCTTCCAACATGACATACTAAGTGTGGCATTTCATCAAATATGGATAAACTATTGATAAAATGCTGTTATAATTCATTCAAATATTCTAAGTACTGCGCGAATACTACACAGTTTGAAAAAGTAGTGTTAATTTATGTCACTATGATGCACATAAGTGGAGCGTCACATATCATACAAGTTCACATTACAGATCGTGTAAATTTATGAGTCATTTATTGAAATATTCTAAATATTGTATGCAACCATCCATCTTTGTAAGCAATATTTCTTGCAAGTCGCTAGTTTACGTGAAACTGAAGTTTACATGCTTCAATTTTAGCATGCATGGATATTTACATCACCATTAAAATTCATAATTTTTAGGTGTGTATGATCAAAATAGACATTATCTTGCATTACGTAGATTCCATTTTCAACGCAGCTCAATAGGTTGTGAGACAAGAATGGTTTGACTTGATAAATAGAATGAAAACATTAGACTTGTCGACCTCAAATGGTTTTTCAAGTTCAATATTGAAACGTATATGAGGTTAAACCAAATTGTTTAACCAGTTAGTTTAAATTTGTTCAAATGTGGCGTCCATTTTTGAAAATTAAATGCGATTAATTTGTTGATATATATGCCACTGGAGCAACTTTGATATACGGTATGTGAGCCAGTTTAGCACATGTATTGGGTCCTGGTGGGAACTGTAGCTTTACAAGATATCATGGATATATTAGGCTCTGCGCGTCTTTGCTTCAGCACAGCAGCATCTATTGAGTTAAAATACAAAATTTCGGTTCAAAATTCTCAGTTCAGCTGCATTGAATTGGTTATCAAATATTATTATTATTATTTATCTTTATTAGGGAGGCTTTCAGCCTTGGGCTGGTTCGCCTGCACTATCAAATATTGTTTCTCTAAGTAAGTCGCTTTCTTGAGCTGTAAGGCATTCTTTTGTGTTTTTTCAACAAAATATGCAAAAATTTTATGATTTTTATGCCCAAATGTAGCGTATATCGAAATAATTTGATTTTCAGCTTTATTCCAAGAGTTTATAGTGCGGCCAAAAATAACGGCGATATTAACTTAAATGTTTTTATTTGATAAACAAAAAAACCATTGTGTCGCCAATGGACTAAAGGTCAGGCATGTCGTGATTCATTCGCGATTGGTAGCTTATTCGAGCTAAATCTTCAAGGGATAACATTCTAATTGACAGTGACAATTCTGTCAGTGACGAACATTGCAGTTGTTGTTATAAGCTAAATTTGTAACGAAATTAAATTAAGCAAAACTATTGCATGAAGCCGTTTAAGTGAACTAGCATCTACGTTCTTGACTTCCTGCATAATAATAATCAGCACCGTACTGTAAAGGTGGCATTTGCCACCCACAAATTTATAAGGGGTGGAAAAATTACTCTTATATTCATTGAACATCTAGAAATCCCTTTATCTTTTCTTCTTGTAAGTTTTTTTTTAACTTCTATGAAGTTAGGTCAGCTTCAACCAAGTTCACTAATTTCAACCATAATCTCAGAACGTTCATGGCAATCTCCAAGCTTAAGGGCAAACTTTGAGCTTTTTTATGGATTTTCCCAAGAATTTTCCTAAACATCTGAACGAAACAAAGTTTCCAAAAATTTCTCCCAAAGCAAGTATGGAATTCCCTGAACTTCCTTAGTTTCGTTGAGCTTCTACAGTTTTGGCTGATCCTGTAAAAAGTTGCTCAACAAATTGTACAATTCCTCAGAATTGCTATGAAGTTCGCTCAACTTCTACAAAGTTCCATGAGCTTTTTTTAATTTCGTTAATTTTATGCGAAGTTCCCTGAAGTTCTACAATGATTTTTCAATTTCTATGCTGAAATATTTTCAGACCATTATTTTTTAATGGCAGAGTATGCACTAGTACGGATTTCTGGATAAACTCGACGATGAATTGAGTGATGTTCGTTGTTCGAGTATCCGGGACACTCTCGAGCCCCTTTGAATCTCGAAGGGAGTTACGGCAAGTGGATGGACTTTTGTATTTACTTTTCAACAACGCGTTAGAAGGTGTGATCAGAAGAGCTGGGATAGACACGAGTGGCACGATCTCCAGCTTTTTGGCTTCAACGATGACATCGACATCATGGCACCGAACTTTGAGACGATGGCGGAAACGTACATCAGACTGAAGGCTGAAGCTAGGCGGATTGGACTTGCCATCAACGCATCAAAGACAAAATATATGAAAGCAAGATGTTCTAGGGAAGACAATGTTAGCCTCCCACCCCGAGTTCAGATTGACGGTGACGAAATCGAGGTGGTTGACGAGTTCGTGTATTTGGGCTCAGTTAAGACCGCCAAAAATGATACCAGCAGAGAAATTCAAGGACGCATTATGGCAGGGAATCGTGCCTACTTTAGACTCCGGAGGACGCTCCGGTCAAATAAAATTCATCGCCCCATGAAGTTTAGTATATACAGGACGTTAATTAGAACGGTGGTCCTCTACGGCCACAATACCTGGAAAATACTTGTGGAGGAATGTGTCCTTGGTGATTTCGAACGGAAAGTCTTGCGTACCATCTACGGTGGAGTGCAGATGGATGACGGAACGTGGAGGAAGCGAATGAACCAAGAATTGCACCAGCTGTTGGGAGAATCATCCATCGTTCACATTGCAAAATTGGGCGACTACGGTAGGCTGGGCATGTCGTAAGAATGCCGCACGACGACCCAGTGAAAATGGTTTCTAGAAAGCGACCCAACAGGAACAAGAAGAAGAGGCGCGCAGCCGGCAAGGTGGATCGACCAAGTAGAAGGTGACCTGCGGACCCTTCGCAGACAACGAGGTTGGCGAACTGTAGCCATGGATCGAGTAGAGTGGAGACGACTTCTTCGGACAGCAGAGGACATCAAGGCCGTAACATGATTGATAAAGTAAGTAATGCTTTAATGAAGTGTTCTGAAGGGTCAAATTCCTTAAAATTGTACAAAGGTCCAGTAGCTTCCTCGAAGTTTTCCGAGCTTGAATAAAGTTCCCAACACTACGAATATTTTCCAGATATTTCAAAAAGCTCCCTAAATTTCTTCGATGTTCTCTGAAGCTCTACTAAGTTGTCCATCGTTTAATTTCCTAAGTTTGAACGATGTCTCCTGAACACCCACAAAGTCTCTGAAGTCTGATAAAGTCTAATGAAGTTAAAGAAAAATCTCAGATCTTCACAGAAGTTCTTCGAATTTCTTCAAAACTCTCAAAAGTTTGCTTATTTTGAAGTTTAATGACGATCTACAAAGTTCTCTAAACTTCTAAAATATTTTAGGAGCATTACGAAATTCTCTGAATTTCTATGAAGTTCACTGAGCTTCCACAAAGTTGCCAAGCTTAGCTGAATTTCAAGAAAATTTTCTACATTTCAAGAATACTACTGGAACGTATGTACAGCTCAACGAAAGTATTACGATTTTTCTAGAAATATTTTTTTATGAAATTCTCAACGTTCTTTTTATTTTTAAATATTTCTCCGAGCAGATCGTAGATGTTCTCGGAAATCAAATTACGTTTTCTTAACTTTTACGAATTGCCTTTAACATCTAAGAAGTCCCTAACAATCTGAAGTATTGAAAGAACACCTTCTTCCGTTCACAAATATCTAAAGTAGCGGTAAAGACATCTCATCTATATTTTTTCTAAATACTCCTGACATCTATGAATATCTCCCACTTCAAGACAAAGAAAACAGATAGAGGAAATGTTAACATCGACATCACCTATTGTCTTGAGATGAAATCGTAGAGCATTAATTTTGTGCAAAACGATGCTATGGAACATGATGTACTGCCTTGAATCGCATATCAGTCCCATATGGAAAAAAAATAAACATCGAGAAAATGGAAGTCAAAGTTACGAAGTGCAATTTTCATGTAAGTTTTTGAAATATCATAGCAAATTTGGTTGAAATGAACTTTGCATGCTTTTCTATTTCATGGAAAAATATGGTAACTGTAACTTGACTTCTGGACGATGGAATTTCAGAATGGGACTGTTGTTTTCACATTTTCACGATCAACGTCCGTAGTTTTATCACATAATATGAAAGTTGATGCCAATTGATAGTAGAAATGGGACTGATATCGATTCTAGGCTGTGTACCTAAATGCAAAAAATCAGCGCTAAGGGATTTCATTTTCCTCCTGACGATAAAAGGTAATGAAGAGTCGAAGCCGTCTTCTCCACTATATTAGTGAGACATAGTTGTATTTTCTCTTTCTCTTTTACGCTACCCTTATGGAATGTGATGAAGGCACTGAAAAAGTGAAGGGGGAGGGGCGCAAATCTGTGAGATTGACACCTAAACGAAAATCTTGAGTACGGCTATAACTATAATAATGTATCACACAATGCTTGAAATTACATTTCTTGTTACCAGGTGAATCTTTGTCTTGATGAAAAAATTAGTGACATATGACGAAGTTTTTTTTTAGAATAAATTCATCCCGTAACGATGTCAAAAATAATGTTATAAATGTCGCGTGAAGTCTTTCAATGGCAATGACAAATCTCAGCACTGGTTTTTTGGTAAAGTGGTGGCAGAGATTACCGTCTTACAATTTTTGTCACATTGGCCACAGCCTCACCCCTGCCTGGAACATGGTCCAGATGTGACCAATATGGATCTGATTTCAAATTTTAACTTTCATTTCATTTCAATTTAGAACCCTCCTGTAATTTGATGTATCACATGATGTGTTTGTCACGCTTCTGGTCGATTCTAGTATCATAATCCGTACTCACCGGAACATTTTTCGGATTTATATTGGGAACCAGATGACGGATTCCAAAACTAATCAATAGTTTATATAAAGCCACCTTTCGCTCGATGCTTGTTGCGTCATGTGCGGTGCAGTGGTTTCAGAGAATACGACCTTACAATTATTGTCACGTTAACTACCCAACAAACATTGAAAGCTAAATAAGCAGTTATTCAGGCAAAAATAACGATCAACGTGAGGATGTGCACATTGAGGATTAAGGGCCGTTTCTTCAACTACAGCATCATCAACGTGCATTGCCCACACGAAGGGAGACCCGACGACGAGAAAGAAGCGTTCTATGCGCAGCTGGAGCAGGTGTAATACGGCTGTTCGCAACGGGACGTCAAAATCGTTATCGGCGACATGAACGCTCAGGTAGAACGGGAGGCAATGTATGGACCGGCAATCGGGCCAAACAGCCTGCATGCCGTATCGAACGACAACGGCCAACGATGCGTGAAATTTGCAGCCTCCCGGGGTATGGTAGTTCGAAGTACCTTTTTCCCCCGCAAGGATATCCACAAAGCCACCTGGAGATCACCTGACCAACACACAGAAAACCAAATCGATCACGTTCTAATCGACGGGAAATTCTTCTCCGACATTATCAATGTCCGCACGTACAGCAGTGCGAATATAGATTCTAACCACTACCTAGTTGCAGTATGCATTCGCTCAAAACTCTCGACGGTGCATAACACACGTCGAAGTCGAACGCCGCGACCCAACATTGAGCAACTACGGGACGCCGGAGTTGCCTAGGACTACGCGCAGCAGCTGGAAGTTGCACTACCCACGGAAGAGCAGCTTGGCGCAGCTTCTCTTGAAGATGGCTGGAGGGACATCCGTTCAGCCATAGGTAGTACTGCTGCAACGGCTCTAGGTACTGCAATCCCGGACCGAAGAAATGACTGGTTTGACGGCGAATGCAAACTGTTAGTAGAGGAGAAGAATGCAGCACGGGCGAGAATGCTGCAACACCGCACGAGATTGAATGTGGAGCGATACAGACAAGCGCGGAACAGACAAAACTCGGTTTTCCGAAGGAAGAAGCGTCAGCAGGAAGACCGAGATTGCGAGGCGATGGAAAATCTGTACCGCGTAAACGACACACGGAAGTTCTACGAGAAGCTAAATAGTTCGCGCAAAGGCTACGTGCCGCAAGCCGATATGTGCAAGGACTTGGACGGTAACCTTCTCACGAACGAGTGTGAGGTGATTGAGAGGTGGAAGCAGTACTATGACGAGCAGCTCAACGGTGAAGCAGCAGAAAACGAAGTTTTCACGGCAACAGACCTTGGAGCACGCGCAGAAGACAGCAAGCTACCGGCCCCTGATCTTCGAGAAGTTGAGAAGGAGATCGGTCGGCTGAAGAACAACAAAGCAACTGGTGTAGATCAACTACCAAGTGAGCTATTAAAATACGGTGGTGAAGCACTGGCTAGAGCGCTGCACTGGGTAATTGCCCAGATTTGGGAGGAGGAGATATTACCGGAGGAGTGGATGTAAGGTGTCGTATGCCCAATCTACAAAAAGGGCGACAAGTTGGATTGCTGCAACTACCGCGCGATCACACTGCTGAGCGCCGCCTACAAGGTACTCTCCCAAATTCTATGCCGCCGTCTGTCACCATATGCAAGAGAGTTCGTGGGGCAATATCAGGCGGGTTTCATGGGTGCCCGCGCTACCACGGACCAAATTTTCGTGATTCGGCAGGTTCTGCAGAAATGCCGCGAATACAACGTGCCCACACATCATTTGTTCATCGATTTCAAACCCGCATACGACACAATCGATCGAGATCAGACGGATTGGACTTGCCATCAACGCATCAAATACATGAAAGCAAGAGGTTCTAGGTAAGACAATGTTAGCCTCCCACCCCGAGTTCAGATTGACGGTGATGAAATCGAGGTGGTCGATGAGTCCGTGTATTTGGGCTCAATGGTGACCGCCGAAAATGATACCAGCAGAGAAATTCAAAGACGCATTATGGCAGGGAATCGTGCCTACTTTGGACGCCGGAGGACGCTCCGGTCGAATAAAATTCGCCGCTGCACGAAGTTGACTGTCTACAAGACGCTGATTATACCGGTGGTCCTTTACGGCCACGAGTCCTGGACTATGCTCGTGGAGGACCAACGCGCCCTTGGTGTTTTCGAACGGAAGGTGTTGCGTACAATCTACGGTGGAGTGCAGATGGATGACGGAACGTGGAGGAGGCGAATGAACCACGAATTGCACCAGCTGCTGGGAGAACCATCCATCGTCAACATTGCAAAAATTGGGCGACTACGGTGGGCTGGGCACGTCGTAAGAATGCCGCACGACGACCCAGTGAAAATGGTTCTAGAAAGCGACCCAACAAGAACAAGAAGAAGAGGCGCGCAGCGGGCAAGGTGGATCGACCAAGTAGAAGGTGACCTGCGGACCCTTCGCAGACTACGAGGCTGGCGAACTGTTTCCATGGATCGAGTAGAGTGGAGACGACTTCTTCGGACAGCAGAGGACAACAAGGCCTTAGCCTGATTGGTAAGGTAAGGTAAAGTCAGGCAAAAATATGCGTCTTCAACCAAAAAATGGCCTATTCAACTTTTAATCAGCTCAAATTGTTTATTGCGTATACCACCGGGGGTACCCGGAACATGTCCAACTGTTGCCAACGTGGTGCTAGGCACTCAATTTGACATTGATTGATCTTGTTTTTTTTTTTTTAATTCTCATGTAATTTGATGTGTTTAGCACGCTTCAGGTCGGTTCTAGTCTCATAACCCAAAGTACCCGGAACGTACTCGAAAAAAATATCGGATGGTCAACTTGCTCCCTGCTAGAATTGTAGATTGGGCTATAAGAAACAATAGATTGATACATGTAAACTCAAAAAATATGTATATGTTGCAATTTCCAATAATGTGTTGAAAGGGGTAGAAAAACAACCGAAATAATCGATTGAACTGTTTCAAACACATTGTCGGTACTTGAGCGTGTCGGTGATCATCTCTTTTTGCTGGTAGTGGATGGGGGATACCCCTCACCATCCCTCTCTAACGGAGGAGTTTCGTAAAGAGAGATGATCAAACCGATTTGTACCTTCCTAAAGTTGTCCTTGCTCGCTTTTTACTCTCTATAGGCAATTTTCACACTGCCGTACTCTGACTATACTTTCATCTCTTCATTTATCGTATAAAAATTACCACTTTAGTCTGTTATTTGAAATTAGCATCTTCAACTATGTAAACCGAAATAAATTATCTCAATACTATAAGGTTGACGCCCTTTTGAAAGTAAAATCTCGGAAAAAAAAGGTACCACGAAAAAATACACAATCCTTCATATCACATGTCACAATTTGCATCCAACTCGGAGTCAGTATTCAGATAGCCAAATTCTTCCTTGAGCTAAAATAATCTAGATAAAATTTGATACATAAATACAACATTTGCAATATGTAATGGCAAACATTTGTAAATTCTCTTTTATTAAACATTTACGTTATTTCATTGCAAAGAAGGATTCTCCGTTGAAATAATCACAGTAAAAAAAAATCCAAACCACCCCTACGGCCAATAAATGAAAAACTGGCGCTGAAATTTAAAGTTTAAAATCAATCATAAAGATTATTGTGGTGCAAAATTAACAGTTTCCACATCGTATTACTATTCAGAATGCTTTAAACTTTAATTTTATAGTGACAGTTGCGAAACTACATGGGAGTTTCTATTTTATAAAATAAACTAGCTCCAAAACTGGCTCACCTACCCTACCTAACTGCTAATTGCCTGGGAGGAAATGGATCCTTCTTAAAAAGAAAGGTAAATATTACGCTTTGCATCGATTTCCAATATAACACAAATTCAGACAACCTGTGAGCTGAGGGGCTAACGATTTAAACATTCTGCGCATCAGATTTGAACGTGTACAAAAAGTCACTGGAAATTAATTGAAAATAACAACTTCCTCCGACCGAAAATGGCCTTCCACTATCCTGCTGTTATAATACAGAACCGGCAGAACCATTTCAAATATTCAAACAACCATTACACTCCAAGCGATCAAACCATACACACATTCAATCCATACCACATCTCTGTTAGCCAAGCTTTTCTTGAGCCCCAGGTTTACAATCTTATTCCACGTCACATCATAGCGAACAGATTGCTTACTGCCACCTTCCCCACCAGAGAACCTGAGAACCCTCCACACCACCACCTTCGATCATAGGCCATAAGCTCAACGCACGATTGTCATTGAACGTTTCGACTTTTATGGGCATGGCAACTATTTCAGTTCTGTGCCTGCATGAGCACAATTTGGTTCGGAACGGCAGAGCAAGGGGCTCACCAACTGTCTGGCGTCGTCGTCGTTGGAAAGATTGATATATTGAAAGTGTACTTCAAGGGAGGCTAAATCAAGCCTGGGTCTTAATTTGTACCACGCCGAACGGTGCACTCTGACTGTGTGGTGTACGACCGCGACGGCAAGCGGTGAAGGTTTCTTTTTTCATAGCGTTCTGTGTCCGCCAGCCACCGCCGCCAGCCGTAAAAGGTGCGAGTTGTACCTATGTAGATGAGGTCTATTTTTCTCATTGCGGTTGATTGGAAAAAAAAAGTATCACACTATCTATACTCTCACCCACCGTGAAGGTCTACGGGGAGAAAATGAATCATAATTATTACCGCACCGGCAGATTTTGACTGAATTACCACCGGCAATACTAATGATGAGCTCGAGTGAGCGGTGTTTGTGCATCATTCGTTCTAGCAGTTAATTCTCGAGCCTCCTGATGAGTTTGCGTGCCTGCTGCAACCCGTTTGGGGATGAGTGCCTTAGTCATTAGGAAGTCGGAATTATTTATAGCTCATCGCATTTTGTTTTCCCATTATCTTGGGATGCGATCATCACCGTAGACGTCGCCGTCATCGTTGGAGTCTTCACCGTTGCCATCTTGATAACAGACGTGGTAGGCTTTCGATGTTGATTAATGTTCTGATGGGTATTCTTTGACTGATATTGATTTTTCTCGGTTTCCGCCAGCTTTTATCGTCTTTTCAATTGAATTTTATGGGCTGAATTATATGCTTAGTGCTTTTATCGCAGACCTCCCGGGAGGAGAACTGGAAATGTTCGGTCACTGGACTGAAATTATGTATAGCACTCTGCCCGAGCAAAACTGGAGATCACATTGAAATAAAAAAAACAATGTTGTACGATGCTTACAAAAATTGCAAAAAATCTGTCACACTTTCCAATATTTTTAAGACCAAAATTAAAGATCATAAAAGTACCTAAGAAAATAGTTTTTCATTTGTTTGTACCATTTGCCATTTTAAAATATTTTTTATCTATTTGCAAAGGGAATGTGTTTACAACTTATTTTATATACAGTCCTTATCGATGTTAGAACAACTTAGTATAATACAGAGCAAATTCTCTGGATTTTAAAATAATACAATCTGTGTCTATTAAACTACCATATGGACATTGTGTACTTCTCAAATTAGTTTTATCCAATAATTTCTTCATGCAGAAAATGCAAAATTGTTTTTTATTCTTAAAGATATAGTTTGTGCATCCCACCACTTAGACCCAAGTCCAGTAATGCAACATATCATGACACTCTCGTGAAAGTCGTCAACGCATTAACCGGCTATCGCTAACAGAACGATTTGTCACGCAGTGCGAGGCAAACGACTATCACCAGTAATGATCGCTGCTCATAGGCAAAATGTAACCGTCGCTGCTGATGATGAAAAGCACAACGAAGGCAGTGAAGATTTCTGCAGTACGATGATGAAAAAAGCGAAACGACAGAATAAAATGAAAACAATGCTTTCGCATTCCAAGTTCGACTGGGCAGGCGCGACTGTGTGAGTTACAAACAAAGGTGGAAAAGTTAAACTGAAGCTGTTGGGCTCACGCAGCAACACACTCGCATAAGCAAGCGAAGCAGGAACTGCTTCAAAAAGAGCGCAGATGAGTGTCATGAATGTTGGGAATGACCAGATCGGTGGTGGATCGGTCATGAGGAGCAGTGCTGTTTATTTTCGTATCATTCGATTGAAGATGAACCAAATACAACAATTCAATCAATTTTGCGAAAACGAATATTGTTATGCCCATGAAACTCTTCATCAAACGAACCCCATCGTCACTCACAACCAATTGATATACGGAAGTTGAGTATTGAAGAGACCCGAAAAATGGTCGGACGGACGGACATGTTCGTTAAATGACTAAGCAAACATATATCACTCATTCGAATGAGGTCTCTGTGATAGCCGATAGCTGCTTTTCTTATTTTCATCAAATATATTCGATTGATTTTGAGAATTTACAGCACTGACGAGGAGAGCTTCGACAAGCACATTTCTAGGAATTTACCAAGCATTATTAACATCAACTGTTCAACGATCTTGATTCTGATCGAGTGCAACTCTTCGCCAAATCAACTCGGGAAGATTTAATCACTGGCGTGCACAGAGTGAGGCAAGGTAGGGCAATTGCCCACCCTTTTAAAAATAAGATTTTTATTTCCACATTAACAAAATTATGATATAAAATAACTTGATTTGAAGGTAAAATAACCTCAACTTGATTTGAAGAAAAATGAAAACCTTCTATTGCGTCAATTCCTTTGAGATGGTGCCTGAAAATTGCACCACAAAGGTGCATGAAAGGACAAACTTCAATGAAATTTTTTTGTCAAATACATACAAAAAAAAATCTGGTGTAATTTTTTTCTCATGGAGGTTTAACAAGAGGGCAAATTTAAGGTTGAAAAAATTGATGGTGGTGGTAAATCAAAAAAAAAGCTTTTCATTGAATGTTTCTGGTGTAAAAATATCATCAAGTAAATAATCAAACTGAATAACATGGAGGGACTAATCATACTAAATTAATTGAATCACGCTAAAAATCAGGAGCTGCACATTTAACTGAAAACTTCTGGTGGAAAGTTCGCAACATGTGAATGTAGAAGCAAGGTTTATTCATTTTTCTGGTGCATAATTTGCATCGTTCTGATGTAAGCTTCATTGAAAATTTATGGTGAAAATTTGCACCATTATGGAAAAGGTAAAGCCTGAAAATTGACCCACAAAGGTGCATGGTGAAACAAACTTCACTGACAATTTGTGGTGCACCATTCAGATGAATGGAGGAGCATAATTTATTGAAAAATTTTGATGCAAAATTTACATCGCTCTGATAAATGAAATGAACAGAAAATTTTTGGTGGAAAACTTGCACTGGTCTGGTAAATGAAGGCACAAGCTTTATTTAAAATAAAGCTATATTGAAAATATCTGGTGGAAAATCTGCACCACAACAATGATGGGTAAGCTTTTTGGAAAAATTTTGGTCTTAAATTTGCATCCTTCTGCTGAATAGAGAAACATACTAGTTTCTGGTATAAAATTTGCACCATTCTGATGATTGAAGGGAAGCTGATTTACTGAAAATGTATGATGAAAAATCTGAAAATAGGGGCAAGCTTTATTTGGTGGAAAACCTGCAACATTTTGATGATAGGAGAAACAAGCTATATTGAAAATTACTGGTGGAAAATGAAAAAATGGAAATCTTCACCAATCAGAAGATTGAAGAAGCAAATTTTATTAAACATTAACGGTGGAAAATTTGCATCGTTCTGGTCAAATGAAATTTTCTGGTGTAAAATTTTCTGGGGACAGGGTTGTATTCAAAATTTCTGGTGTAAGATTTGCAACAATTTGCTGCATGGAGGGTCAAGCTGAATTGAAAATTCCTGATGTAAAAATTGCACAGTTCAGGTGAATGGAGTGGCAAGCTTTATTGAACATTTCTGGGAGAAAAACTACAACGTTTTGGTGGATGGACGGACAACTTAAACTTGACTTCCGAGAAGAACCTCAGGGGTATTGAATTCTGAGGATTGTTCCAAAAGAAAAGATTTCTGGGGATGATTCCATGAAAATTCTGCGAATGATTTCTAGTGAATCTTGCAGATAGTTCCAAAAAAATTTCGTAAAGAATACAGAGAGAATAAAATTTTGAATGAAATTACAAAGGTATGTTGGGGAAAAATTCGAGGAAATTCGGATGATAATTTCAAGCTCATTTTGGGAAGAATTTCTGGAGAATACAGAGGGAATTCTTCTGAAACTTTAGGAGAATTTCTGTTCCAAGGTGTTCTGAGAAAAAAAAAGGTCTAAAACATTCCGAGAAGAACCTCAAGGATATTGAATTCTTAGAACAGTTCTAAAATATTTCTGGGTAGAGTTCAAAGAAAACTCTGAGGATAATTTGTAGTGCATCCTGCAGATAGTTCCAAGATAATTTCGAAAAGAATACCGAGAAAATCAAATTTGGAGTGAAATTTCAAGGGGATTTTACGCAAAATTTTAAGCGAATTCCGCGGATAATCTCAAGCTCATTCCGGGAAAATTTTCTGAAACTCTAAACGAATTTCAGTTTTAAGGTGTTCTAAGAAAAAACATGAAGAGTTCTAAATATAATTCCAGTTGACTTCTGAGAAGAATTTCAAAAGAGCGCTTAGGAGAGTTCTAAAAAAATCCGAGATGAACCTAAGGATATTGAATTCTGAAGACAGTTCCAAAGGATTTCTGGGGAGTATTCCAAGAAAATTCTGCGAATAATTTCTAGTGAATCCTTCAGGTAGTTCCAAAATAATTCCGAAAAGCATACCGAGAAAAATTAGATTTTGAGGAAAATTTCAAGGGAGTACCGATAATGTCTAGCTCATTCCGGGAATAATTTCTGGATAATACTAATGAAATCTTCTGAAACTCTAAGGGAATTTCTTTTCCAAGGTGTTCTGAGTAAAAGTCAACAAGAGTTCTAAAAATAATTCCAGAGGACTTCTGAGAAGAATTTCAAAAGAGCTCATTGAGCTCTAAAAATTTCGAAAAGCACCTCAAGGTATTCTGAGGATGGACTTTTTCGCAACTGTACAAAGGATGAAAATGCTCGTTAGTTTCATATTGATTGTTGGTATAAGTCTGCTATTTATTATTTTTATTTAGATGAATGCGTCATTGGGAAGGTACTAATGGATATTTTTGGTCGCTATTGAAAATTTAGTCGATTGCTGAATTTATGTATGGGCCCAAATTAGGGGTATTTAGACCGACATTTCATCCATTTCCCGTATATTGATAATGATCGACCGACGGAAACATTCGTGGGTGTGAGACGGGTGTTGAAAACAGACGCGACGACCATCTTCAATACCATTGCTGAAGTCCTGACAGCGATGCAGATATCTTGGGAGCAGGTGATGGCAGTATGTTTTGACGGTGCCAGCACAATGGCTGGCAGCACTGCTAGAGTACAAACCAAGTGCAAGGACAAAAACAACCATATACTTTTATTAAGAGCTTTGAGTGTGTTGGTTTATTTCCTTTTAATTCCTTTATAATTGCTTATCTTTTGACAGATATGCGTATTTCATCTACTTCTTGAAGACTTCATCAGCGCCAAGTAGTCAACACCACCGATCAAGATTGGATTGATCAAGAGCAATATACTGTTTGTTACTGCTATGTGCACAGTTTGAACCTTGTATTTGTCGAAGCAGTGTGCATGTGAAAGGAGAATGCGATTCTTATTGGTCATTCATGTCGGTGCTATCACCACCATCTGACGTGACTTCAGCTGAATCCAACCAGCAAGGCAACAACATTGCAGCAAATGTATCATTTCGGTTAAAGCCCTACTATTGCAACCATTTGACGAACCGATCATCATCGACATTGCAAATTTCCATTGGCTGTCTGAAAGCAGTTTGCGTTTAAGAGGATGAACCACCACCGGAGCAAAAAATAAATAAAATTAGCTAAATTGAACAGTAGGGAAATAGAAGGAGGTGGACAGATTAAAAGCACCATATAAAAAAAATTGCCCCTCCTTAACAAGATTCCTGTGCACGCTAGTGGATTTAATATCCGCATATTATTTCCAATTCTTATTAAAATTTTGATTTTCGAGAAAAAATCTCACAAGGACGGAATTTAAACCTTTCCTTGAATGATATAGAATAAGGGCTGAAATATGCGGCGAATTGAATACACAGAACACTGCGTAACGCTATCGCCTTAGCGAATCAGATAAGAAAGTACTCGCATGGTTCAATCCACAACTAAAAAATTTGAAGAATAAAAAACAGAGAGCTCATTAACTAAACAAACAGAAGAAAAAACTGAAACCAATTTGCGAAACTATCGTAGCTTATAAATGCAACCAATAAATTCAGCCATCAACTCTACATATAAGGATTATAACCGCAAGGTCGAAAATGAAGTCAAGCCATGTTCTAAGAACTTTTTAAATTATGTAAACACGAAATTAAAAAGTAGCAATTTTCCTTCGCGAATGAATTTGGATGCAAATGGAGGTGAGAATTCTTCTGAAATTTGCAATCTCTTTGCAAACTTCTTCCAAGAAGTATACAGCACATTTTTCGAAGAAGATCGTGACAGCAATGAATTATCGGCTCCGTAAAGCTAACGCGATTGAGCCTTCCAAATAAACGAACTAGATAAAAAAAAAGACACCATATACGCCCTCAGGGAAACTCTACTGGCCTAAAAGAGGATCCGGAACGACCGATAAAGTGGCCACATTTTCCTAGAACCTTGTGATTTTTTCTATGTTTTTCAGAATCCAGAGATCATAGCGTATTTAATATGGAAACTATATTTTGAGTTATAGTGGCCATTTTCTGATTCTACAGATAATCTGGATTGACCGATAAAGTGGCCACATTATAAAAAATGTCCGAGAACCTTGCGATTTTTTCTATGTTTGTTCAGAATCATAAGATCAAAGCGAATTTAATATGGAAACTATATTTTGGGGTATAGTGGCCATAAATTATGTCGATAAATAGTGGAATTTCCTACTTTACCGGGAACTCGGGTTGATCCCAGGCCTCTATCTCGGTACACAAAAGTCTCCGGCCAATGAAAACACCACCAATCGATTAAACAGAGTTTTTCCTTTGAGAATATGTATAACATTTTGACTGAAACCGTTTGGCAGCCGAGATATTCAATTTAGTCGCGGTTTTGTCGTTTTTTGCCCACTGTGCACTGGCTTGACGAAATGAATAAATAAATAAATAAATGCAAAACAAGCGGGGGGTCCTCAGTTATAATAAGGACTGTATAGAAAATAAGTTGTACAAAACTGTTTCTTTCAAATCCATAAAAAATGCATTACAATGCAAAATGTTTCTTCAATTATTTATGGCATGTAATTCTGAAGAAGTTAACACAAAAACTGGTGGAAAAATATTATTTTAGGTACATTTATGATCTTATATTTTGTTCCTTTAAAACATTGGACAATGTAACAAAACAGGTTGCTCACACTTTTTTTTACCCATCGTTCAATATGTTTTAAGCATTTTCATGATCTTAGTAGTCTTAGCATCCATGAAAAAGGTGGTGAATAAAATTCCACAAATGTTTTCAATTGTTTTGACTAAATTTGACATCATTTCTGTATGCCACTCTTACTGAAAACTGAAGAAAAATTAGATTTAAATTTTCTCCGAGAACGGCACTATGCAATGTGTTCACAACTACAACATATTGAATGTCAGATCAGCAGACTTGGAAAAAATTAAACATCAAACATTTTATGGGTTACCTTCTGTCTTTTACCTAGAAAACTACCGAAGTCAGTAATACTTTTACCGAAATACTGAAAAACCTCATTTTGTCCTTACCGACTCATCAGTTCGCACATTTTTTTGATTTTTTTTTTAATGATAGGGTCGGCCTCAATGGCAATCGAATAAATTTTCCATACTGACCAAAAATATCCATTAGTACCGTCCCAATGACGCGTTCATCTAGATAAAATTGATAAAGAGCAGATTTTTGCGATGGGTCCAATTTGAGATCCATAAGCTAACATTAGAGCCATTTCCTGTAGTTTAATTAAATTGGGTTGCAAATTGAGATCCCACTATCAAAAAAAGAGGCAAAAAAATTCCCGTAAAAACAGAACTGAGTATGCTGAGTATACTAACATTTTTGAAACAATATGGATCGACTCTAAAGGGTGTTTCGATCAAAATTTGGTCGGCTTAAACTTGACGCATTTCTTAAAAGAGTTTAAGCAAGGTAAACGGAGCATTAAAAAAAAACCTGAACATCCCTCATTTTATAGGTGTGTGCGTGCAGAATCACGAAAATCCGAACTACTCGCGTGCCGAGTACGTCAAGGTAGACTTTAAACTGCTTCTTAGGAAATGGAAGGGGAAAGGTGGCAGACATTTTCAAGCATTTGAAACTGTCGAAGTTCGCTAAAAAAATTATGGTTTTGCAGTCTATCTATACCTGTGGCTTGAAAAACGGCATTTTCACTGCAACCGGAACCGTCATCCAGGAAATTTACGTGAACGAGCGTCTGGAAAAACGTCTGCTACCTTTCCCGAAACAACACGATTGTTCCGTGCTCTTTTGGCTGGATTTGACATCCTGCCATTACTGAAAAAGGCCATTGAGTGGTATGTCACCAACAACGTGCAGGTGGAGCCAAAGGACAAAAACCCTCCCAACACGCCAGACCTCCACCCGATCGAAACATATTGGACCATCGTCAAGCGAAACCTGAAGAATACCAAAAAAACCTGTTGGAAGCGAGAAGCAGAAGGAACGTACGTTCTGCGGCAAAAAAAAGTGGACGAGGTGGCTGTACATAATCTGATGGCAGAAGTCAAACGAAAGGCCTGTCAATTCGGATTCAGTCAACCGGAAGCTTACACACTAAAATTATTTTACCGAAATCTGTGAAATATTAGCGAAATCTAACAGCTGAACGTTCGGTAAACTGTTCGGTGATTTTTAACAGATTTTCTGTGATTTTTCACAGATATTCGTTGAAAAATTACACGAAATCTATGAAAAACCATCGAACTGTTTACCGAACATTCAACTGTTGAGGTTTCGGTAAAATTTCACAAATTTCGGTAAAATAATCTTAGTATGTAGCTGAATATGTTTCATTGTTTTATACTAAAAGCATTTCCAGGTGAAATCTAACACATATACCCTTTTCAAAAATTAGTCTTGAGTCAAAATGGTCTCGTAATCCATGAAAAAATCATAATCTGTTGAAAATTTTATCAAAATCGGAGGGGCTCGTGCCAAGTCGATTCTTCCGGCTTGTCCCAATAATTGGCTTCCACTGGACATGTCTTCTGAATTCCCCTGGAAGACTCTTCCGACTCCCCAATAAGTCCATCTGGTTTCCCCTAAAGATTGTTCCGATTTTCTTGGGGAGTTTATGCAGAGTTATCATAGAAATTGATTTTGACATTTCCCGGAAGTTTCCACTGGCTCCTACGCATAGGTTTTTCTGATTTTCTTCAGTAATCCAAATGAGTATATTTCTCAAGCGACTTCAATGACTTTAATAGAGTGTTTATTTAACCTACACCTTTCAAAGCGTATTGTTCTTGCTGAACTTACTGATGTGTCGAAATACATTAAAATAGTACACTTAAATTTGGTATTGACACCCATCAGCAATAACCAAGCCAAAACTAGAAAAGAAGCAATTCATTAACTACCCTCGACCTTAAACTTCAATTGAACAACTTCCATTCTACTACCCACTAAAATCGATCGGAATCAAATAATTACATACTTACTTAACTCCCTCAATTCCAGTCACAAATTGTTGCACAATTACCTCATTAGTCTCCGGCTAACCTTCAAAAGTGTTGAATACATTCATTCCTCCACCCAGTCATGATATAATGTTTCAATACAGTCTGAACCGTACGCTGACTTCAATGATGTCATCGCAAACAATAATGCGAATAGATGCCCGCCCGCCATCTACCAGGAGAAGGAGGAGGTGTAATATGTGCGTTTTTTCCAACGCTCTGACTGAATCGACGTGCACGTTGCCACTATATCCGCCCACATGGTGGAATTGTTTAGTAAAAAGATATAACTTCCTTCGCCACTCTGCCCCGTGTGTGTGTGTGTGTGTGTCTGTGCGCGACAAATAAAGAAAACAGGTTGTTCAACCTCGCCAAAGTTGAGAACGTTCGTCACTGCAGCCCGCCTGCCGGAGTTTATAGTTGACTAACTGTTGAATTTTGTTATTCCATGTGGGGGTGGTAGACGAAATAATGATCCGCTAATCAAGGTAACCTAATGGCAATTTCAGTTCATTTGAATCCGCCATACATGATCGCTGATCTGATTCAACTAAGACTGGTGCGGTTTATAGCAGCTGAGAAAGAATACAGATGAAGTCTACCTCTTCCGGGTACGATCTTGTTCTAAGCCTGGATTGGAGGCGTAAGCTCCCTTAATCTAATTAACATCAACAGAACATTCTTTAATTAAATTAAATCAGATCACTATCGTGAAGATATGGAAAATGATCCAAATAAAATCATGCAAACGGGAAAGATTTGCAGAAAGCTAATTGAAATTAGAAATTGATTTGGTTGTTGATCTTTAAACCAAAACAAAAATCAAAACAGATGTAACGAGCAACCCAGGCTCAAGCCAAAAACCGTTGCTCGGTCCAGTATTAATTCTCTTTCCCCCACACAGCTGCACCTGACAGTCGTTAAATAATGTTAAAAAAAACTACCTCTTCCCCTCCCACCGCGGCGCGCCCTCCACCAATTCCGACTGGTAAAAAAAGAAGCCAGCTCCAGAACAGATAAAGATCCGCAATAATCGGAACAGTTACAAAAAGCACAGACGTGCGGGGAAAATTCTTGAGGCCGATGGACACGTGAAGGCGCAAAGGCCGAAACTCGAGCGAGCACCGCAATTCATCAATCCGAAACCAAAATCACGAACAACCAAAACAAATTCCCAGACGAGGTAGCTCCGCTAGATTTTTGTTTGTGTTGGGCAGTTGTTGTTTTCGTCTTCTCGTTACGTTCTCTTCTGACGGGGTGCATCAGCGAGGCGCGTGGGGCGTCCACGCTGGGAAGCCAGCTGATTTGAGCAATTTGGTTGAATCGGATAAACCGCACTTACCCACAATTTACACACAATTAGTAGGAGTGTACCTTTTGGCTGCCGATTAATACCTTAGGTTCTGTTAGTTCCTTTCGGTGAACTAGATTTGGGTGCCGGGGTTTCTCGCCGCACTATCATTGAAAGCTGTGGTGGGAGAGTGCGAAGCAATCTACACCGGAGAACTGTTTTCTATTATTGCAGGGGAATGGCAAAAGCGCGCTCAGAAGCAACGCTAAATCGAGGGCAAATTCAGGTCTGTAGGTAATTGGTAGATTGGTGAAGCTGTGTGCTTTCGAGAGGGATGATGGTTTGGAGATCGTGAGCGAGAATGATACAAGAATGCACAGGGCAGCAGCTGGAAATTGGTAGTTGCTTTGATCAGTTTATTTGAATGGGCAGATGAAATATGTTCTTATATTGAGCATTAATTTAAAACCACAATTATAGCACCTTTTTGACTAAATTACATATTTTTATATTTTTCTACGTTATTAAGTTTCAACTGGATTCTTACGCCTGGCTTCAACATGCTACTTACATGATCTTTATTGCTTGTATTTGTACATGTTTGAATTTCAACTGACACAAATTTCTCTTTTCAGCTTAAGTTGTTGCATAACCACCTTGGTGGAATTGGTTTGTTGTATCGTAGTATTTGGAAATGCTCAAAAACTCATATCTCATGCGTGAGTTTATACGCCTATGAATTTTGTCTTGCAAAATTCGACGTTGCAAAAATCACCGATGAGTTTCAGGCTCAACAATTAATTTCTTTATATTTTGGCGTTATTCATTGTTTGTGCATCAGGGATTAGAAAACTAACACAACATGCATAAGCATGCTATCAGTTGACGTTTGATTGGTTTTTATGAGCTTAAAGCTGGAATGATTTTTCGGCGTTGAATGTGAGTGCGTGAATATGCAAGAGAATTTCAAGCGTGGATTTTGTAAGCCACATTTGCACGCTCACAGGGAGGCTCAATGAATGAGATTTGAAAATAATTATCCGAACACTGGACTTGTATGTCATGTCAACCTTTATAAGTTCACATTGTAGACGAAATACGCGTATCTGTTGATTAAGGCAATGGAATTGAAAGGAGATTACTAATCCTTCTCTCTTTCCTCATGCAGGTGGGGTAAGGTGCAGTTATACGAGCCGTATCGTTTATACAACACAATCACTCGTTATTTCTACGGATCCATGCGTTGTTATCGATAAAACTGTCACACGCGTTACTGATTTTATATCATATTGAAACGTATGTTTCTTTAAATAAATACGAAATGTTCGTGTTTACTTAAAAAGTATGAAACTTTCGTATACTCAAAATTTAAAATGCGTGCTTTGTACGAATAGGGGAATTTACGTATTCTCGGCAACCTAAGCAGCGACCTTCTTTCTATACACGCAAACCAAAAATCTATTACAATAAATGTTAGTTCCGTTTCCTATCATCCTCTGTTCATGAACATCGCAACGAATGTTAGGAATTGACCATGCAAGCGATGTAATGGTTTTTTGTCTTTTTTTATTTCGTGTTAGCGTGGATATTTCGACTATACCAGTAAGATTGTAGAACGACGCACGTTGTAGAACATTGTAGAACGACGCACACACTTGCCTCGAATGCCTCTATTACAATGAATGTTAGTTCCGTAATGGTTTTTTGTCTTTTTCATTTCGTGTTCTGTCTACGCTTTCGACTATACCAGTAAGCTTCTAGAACGACGCACATTGTAGAACATTGTAGAACGACGCACACACTTGTCTCGAATCTCTCCAGCAGAAAAAGCATACGAAGTCGAGCATGCGAGAAAATGAGCGCTTCATATTTGCTTTTAGACTATCCATATTCAGGAGCATGGAGAGAGCAGTGAAAAAAGCACAGGTCTGATAATCGCAACGTTCGTGGTTCGAGCCAAGTCGGCAACCAAATTCCTATTTTTTCTCGACACAATAAATTTACCTCACTAATACACTCTACATTTTTCGGTCTCCAATTTTCTTGCATTGGACCGCAGCTAGGTATATCGCATCCTCGGTTCATGCGGTCTCCACTTACATCCTCTGATCATGAATCCCACATAATTGTAAGCGAATCTTACATCCACCGGTTGGGTGTAGCCCTTTTCTCTAAGGAACGCACACATATGCAGTATTGGTTTGTTTACAATCTGCTCTAACAATTTCAGTCGAAAGAATTGTCAAAAACTGTTTTGAAACGCTTTTACAAAGCTCCAATCTTCTCTAGTGAGAGCGAGTATTGTCGGCAACCAGTTTTTCTTCGGCAACCGTTCCATTTGAACTGCATGTAAATCTGCTGTTCTATTATCGGCAACTCGAAATCAGCTACAATTTGTAGTGCGTGTGTTTCATTTCAAGAAAACCTTGCTAGATTGCTTTTTCTCAGTGGTAAAAGTATAGTCAAATTGAAGCTGAAAGCATAAAGAATCGTTTGCATGCATTCAGCGAAGTGTTTTCGTAAGAAAATCCAGTGAAAATAGTGTTTCAATTTGGGTTGCCGAAAATAGTCTGGCATGCCGAAGCCGTCATTTCCCCTATATCAAAAGGCAACGAAACTTTATTTTAAAAATGCACGACTTCATTTCGTATAAACGTGTATTTACTTCTTAATGTCACAACTGCATACGTACAAAGTGCAGAAGGCTTCAAATCGTGACAAACGACACAATACGGTGAGATAGTCACGGGCTCGGAAACTGTACACCCAGATGCTGCCGAAGCCTCATTGTCTTATCATGGATGATGAGACTTACGTCAAGACGGACTTCCGGCAGCTTCCGGGCTTCTGTTCTTCTGGATGGTGAAGGCACAAGTTTGATGATCCGGAGGAAGGAAGGAAGAAGAAACTTTCAAAGTTTGCCAAGAAATACAAGATTTGGAAATCGATCTGCTAATGTGTCAAACGAAGTATGCCGTTCGTGGCTACCGAGACTGTAAACGGAGAGATCTACCTCAAGGAGTGTCTACAGAAGCGTCTGCTTCCTCTGTTGACGCAACACGAGGGCCCTACGACCTTCTGGCCGGATCTAGCTTCGTGCCACTATTCAAATGTTGTCCTGGAGTGGTACGAAGCCAACGGGGTCACTTTCGTACCCAAGGACATGAACCCCCCAACGCACCGGAACTAAAGCCAATCGATAAATACTGGGCTATTATGAAGCAGGCACTACGGAAGCATCCCAAGGAGGTCAAATTTGAGGAAGACATGATGAAAAAGTGGGTTTCCGTACAGAAGAAGCTTTAGCCAGATGTTGTACAGAATCTAATGAGTGGAGTTAAGCGTAAGGTTCGAGGGTACGGTTATGGTATTGAAGTTGAATGAAATAAATATTCCAAAAGCTTACTAATGGGTTATATTTTATTGTCTGAAAGTTTGAAAAGGCTCGGTTGAAATTTTCGACAGCGTTTTTTTCCATGATGCAATTTGATGTGGGACACCCTTTATTACACCCAAGTAACAATTCAAGCTGAATTGTAAGAACAAAGGTTGATTATTGGTTGATTTAAGGTGTACGAAGCTGATTAACACCAGGCTGAATATACAGTTGATTAGTAGTGCATGAAGCGAATTGTATCCCCATAATTCAACCTCAGTAAGTTAGCTGATATAAAGACTGAACAAGACTTATTTAAGCCTAATACTACTCTACAAACCAGCAATGCGCTACAAATATTCCGATAGCCTGATAGAATAATATGAATTTATAGCACAATATTGTTAAATGTTGTCAGTCTCACTTGTTGCATTTCCGACATTTTAGTTATTCTAAATTCACTGCCTACCTTTCTAATACCAAGCAGCACCAGCAGTAAAGACAATTGAAAAGGGTGAGGAGCTTTTCAAGAATAGTTCCACCTAGAAGTGGACTGCGACGACGTCGGAAGTATTAACATTAGTATTACTGTGTTTTGTCTGTTCACGACTTTATATTGCACTTAATTTTCATACCGCATTTCAAAAATAGAATTCAATAATAGCACTAAAATAGCATCGAAATACATCGCGCACTTGTGTCCACATTGTGTTTACTGCACTTGAAATGGGAGGAATGTTTTACTGTCACAATTTATTGTTTATAATTCGGCATTGCTGTATAATACTCTTCCGGTTGCTATTATTCAACTTAATTTTGACGTGCTTCATGTTAATGATCATACCTTCTGCTTCAAATAGTGGTCGTGTGGGTATAGTTGACGCCTGTGAATCAGCGACTGCCGGTTCGAATCCCGAAATGTAAAGGTAATTTTTAGACATACAATAACAATATAAATATGTAAATCCAATTAGTCAGCAACATTCTAAAGCAGTCTCATAAAAGCATATAAGATATGAAGCGGTCTTCCATTATATTTTTTTTAAATAAAAAATTAGGGCTGAACAAGGGTTGGAAAAGACTTATAATTTAGATTGTTGTTAAGCTTTGGGCTGATTAAAATCACCAGATTTAGATGTTTAAAAGCTGAACAAAGGTTAAAGTGGTCTATGTACAACAATTATTAAAACTAAGCCTGAATTAAAATCGTTTAAAGAACACTTGTTAAGCATCAATTTGTTACCTGGGACACCCAGCCCAACACACAACATTCGTCTACTGAAACATATTTACTTTTGATTGTGGCTTCGCTAACTGAAATGTATTGTATGCGTCAAACCAGTAGTCAAACCAACGCCATTTTGAGGGGGTAGCAAAAACGGCCTGACAATATTGTTTCATTTATTCTCCATCCGGGACGTCGCTGGCAAGCTCAATGTCTCCCATACTACTGTGCAGCGAGCCAAGAAACGAGCCGGATTGTCGACGTTTAAGAAGATGAAGGTGGTGAACCGAGATTACAAACAAAACACGTCGGCAAAGCAGCGGTCCCGAAAGCTGTATACGAATCTGCTCACAAAGTTCGACTGTGTCGTCATGGACGACGAAACTTATGTGAAGGCGGATTTCACGGACAAGAGTTTTATACCGCATCAGGAAAAGGGAATCGCGTATATTTTGGTGGACTGGTGGAAACAAGTTAAAGTGCAGTGAGTTGTTCATTCTTCAGTGGTTTGAAAAATAATGTGAATATATTGATTCTTGCCGGCGCCGGTGGTGTAGTAGACCTTACCTATCGACCCATAAACTTATGGACCGGGGACCAACGGCTTTACTTCCGAAGGAAGGCCTGATCAGAGATTTTATGCGTCAGAAAATCCCGGCGGTGCCGACTGCGATAGAAACCCAGGCCTTTTGGGTTAGATAAATTCTGTTAGAGCGCATTGTATGAATATTTACGCTCATTGTTCTCATATCAAAAGGAGTGCTCCTAGCGTATCCCATTTTTTCTAATTTTATTCGTAGGACGAAGAAAATCTTATGGCATTTCAATGCATTTGGACGGAATTGAAACTCGTAGGACGAATTTAGAATCAAGAAGCAGTATTAGATTTTAAACAATATCTCAACAATTTGTGACTCTTTATCAAATCCAACGGTACGTATGGAACGGTGAATTAATTTAGAAGTCATCTTTGACAGAAATATTCAACTTTTTTGTTTAAACTCGTTCAGAAAAGAGAGGTAAAGCACGGGTTGTGCTTAGTAGAACGGAAATTGGATCAAAAACCCTATGTTATTTACATTTTGCTACATAAAATAAATTAAAAATTTAACTATTTTCATCCGGGGGTAAATTGATCACCAGGGTTCAATTGGTTGATTGGTGATAGATGTCGAGAGAAATCTTGAAAGCATTTCATTATGAGAATTCAATGGTAGCTTTGACAAGCTACTCTTTACAAAAAAATAGTTTTTTTTTATTTTATCTAGTTGGCCTTAAATAGCATTCAATATCAGTTTTCAAACATACGAATCATAGGGTTGGAACGATTGTTGTCCTTAACTTGAAAGATTTTTTTGTTCACTGAGTCTATTAATGTATTTTTTAAATATGGTTAAACGTTTCCAATGTTAGAAATTAATGATTTTCTGTGAAACCACTAGTGATACCTACTATAAATGCCTACATTTAGGTGCAACTGCATTAAAACAAAATATTATCCATAATATATGCTGGAGATGTAATAAGAATATCTCATAAAAAGTCACTCAAAAGTAATTTTAAGGGGTTTATCAATGTCACCCAATGTCTAAATTTTCCAATTTAAGCTTTAAAAAATGTCCAAAAACTAGAAAAAAAAACTCGCAATTTAGCATTTTATTAGATTAGAGTAGATTAAACTTCAATGTAGACGTTAATGCTTCAACGTTAATCACCCAAAAACATTATTTTCGGTGTTTAGTAAAATAAAAAGAACTCAGTCATTCATAAGTTATTGATGCCTTTCATGACATTAATTTACTATTAATTAAAGCTAATTTGCTAAAAGATCTTTTACCTCAACTTAACAAATGGGCTCATGGGATATATTGGAAGACCAGCGTATAAAATTCAATAAAAAGTTCTGAACTGAACATAATGATTCGACGTAAAATTATAATTACCTACATTAGCAGAAAAAATAAGGATACAACTAAAAATACAACAAATATTTTCTTAGCCTCCATTTAGGTATTTTGTTAGAGTAGGACTCATATGTCGCAAATACAACGTGCCCACACATCATTTTTTCATTGATTTAAAATCCGCAGACGACACAATCGATCGTGATCAACTATGGCAGATTATGGATTACGGATTTCCGGATAAACTGACGTGATTGAACAAGGCGACGTTGGATCGAGTGATTCGGGGTCACTCTAGAGTCCCTTTGAATCTCGAAGGGGGCTATGGCAAGGTGATGGACTTTCGTGTCTGCTATTTAACATCGCGTTAGAATGTGTGATAAGAATAGCTGGGATAGACAAGAGTGGCACGATCTTCAGGAAGTCCATCCAGCTTCTTGCCTTCGCCGATGACATCGACATAATGGCACAGAACTTTGAGACGATGGCGGAAACGTTGCTGTCGCTGAAGCTACATGGTAAACAGTTGTCACATCTAATCCAAATGCTGTTGCACTACTTGACTCAGTCTGTCATGCGGCACTACGAATCGAAGGGATTTTTCATTGATTTTTCGATTTTGTCGTTGAAAAATATGTACTGTATAACACATTTAAATCAAAATGATTATCATTTGAATTGGCACCACGGCTTTCATCCATTGAATTTGATGAATTTTGCTTTTGAAAGCAAATGTCAAAAACGCACATGCCCAACATTACTCGCGAAGATGGCAAGTCAACAACAAATTTATTAAGAGCAAGAAAGCGATAATTCTCGCATCACTTTTCGAATAGACCAATGTAACAAATGTAAACAAATCGAGCTAAGCGATACAAACTATTGCTCTTCTATCATTATATGTGATACAACAACACCCATCCAAATTTACTTTGATTTATTTAAGAAAATCTTAGCTCAAAAATTGTCCAATGTAAAGTTTGAAATGATGGGTACATGATTGTTACTTTGGTCATTCGGACTGCCTAACATGATTGGTGCTCGTTTTCTAAAAGCGGGGCCAATCTAAAGTTTGGTATTCTACTATGAAATCTGTGAAAGGGAATCTAGTATCATGTAGATCAAAACGTCAAATGTAACACTCATTGATTATGTCTGTAAGAAAAATCGTCCAATGTAACATGTCCGATGTACAACGCGGCTTGTCAAAATATACTATGTGTTTTTTTTCTATGTTGTAGCATGAAATTCAAAGTTAAATTGTGATTTTATCGTTTCTACTGAATTTTCACTGACTCCATTAAAAATAGTATTGCAAAATGTATTGCTTCTAAACAGTTTAAATAATAATCTGACGAACTTCAACTTCGATTATCTCAAAATGGTGGATATGTTACATTGGTCTATTTGAAAAGGGACGCGAGAATTCTCCATTTCCACCCGAAATAATTTGCATTCTAGAGCGCGAGTATTACAAAATTGTTGCTGTATTCAATAATAGTGTATTATTCAGATGAGTTCTATTACAAATCATTGTCAAACTTATCAAATTGATTGCTCAATGTTAGTTCTACTACAAGCTTTGTAATGTTGTTCAATATCACTTGGACACATGTGATCTGGGTAGTTATATGATATATGTTCTATGGTCATATTCTGAATAACATATAACAAGACTTGCACCGTATTGCACATGAACAAGGCAAGGTGGATCGACCGAGTAGAAGGCGACCTGCGGACCCTTCGCAGACTACGAGGCTGGCGTCGTGTGGCTATGGATCGAGAAGAGTGGAGACGACATCAAGGCCTTATCCTGATTGGAAGGTAAGGTAAGGGACTCATGTGTGATTACATTTTGAGACGAAGGCAAAAGTACTTGCATACCAGTCCCATCACTCACTATCGGTTGTTTTATTATTTTGAACGTAATACCAGCGATAAGCATGATTGGACTCGATCGATTGTAATTCTAATTAAATCGAGTCTCAATCGAGGTACTAGCTATGTATATATATATATATATGTATTTAACATTAATCTCTGTACTAACTGACCGACGTAAAGAATAATTTTTCATTTCGTTACCCCATGCAAGATCATAATTGCTTCACTAATCGAACGCCGCTAATCGAAATTTGATTATAAATTGTATCATTTCCACCAAATAGCACTTCCGTTTTGCTTGAATCGTAGAACATGTACCGCAACAGATGCCCTCAATATGGAAAATGCTAAAGCATTTCATTCCAAATGCAGTTCACCGCATCCGTCCCATTCTCCAACCGGGAGTCAGCAATTAACATACATACCAAATGACAAACAGCGACATCGAAATGCTAATTCATCATTCTACTGCTTCTTGCCTTCTCAACAACGGCGCTTTTCTTTCCTTGATTGCCACGCCATCGACCGGATCGGCACCACCGACCGTCACCGGAAGCCATTTCCCTGTCGCCGCAGCCCTAGTCTGTGGCATCGGAAACCTACTTTTGATTCGCAGAACATCTTTCTCCACTCATCTTCCAGCGAAACGCAACCACCACAACAACAAAAACAACAACAGCAACGGCTGACCGAAAGTCGGATGAAGGAAGAGGATGAGGAAAACACAGTGCAGCGGCAGATCCAAGGGAGGAATGATGGAAACCTGGAGCGCGTAACCCCATTTCCACCTGTAGTGTTGTTTCTTCATGGAGTGTGTTTATAATTTCCCGCACTTTTCAACAGGGAATGAAATAGTGCGCCGCGCAAGTCGGGTGACTTATTAGAGCTTGGCGAGTGGTGGTTCGGAAGAGAGATGGGATGGAAAATAGGCTAAATAGTTTAGTGCTGATTGCCATTCCTACACGACTTGCTGCGTGAAGAAACAACAGATGAAATGAGGGGATAAATGTGGATGATTTTTTTTTGGTTTACCTGAGCAGTGAAACGTTGAGGCGAACCGTTTGATGATGGGAAATCAGATTAAGTTGCTCCATTTAAGCCGGAGTGAGATTTGGGGTTCACGCTGTTGGATAAACCATTCCGCCCGCCCGGGGACCGCGTGGAGGATTTTTGCGATAGCTGTTATATCTTATTTTCGCAGTCAGAAAGAAAGAGGTATGAACAGACGCAGCATGACACATTTTTTTTTCGCTCAATATGAAGTTGCTCTATTTACCCTTCATACAAAGAAGGGTATACATACCGCTTGGAAAATCGACTATCGATCCTAGGCCAAGTGTCATATAACAATCGACTCAGCTCGACTATTTCATAAAATGTATGTGTGTGCGTGTGTGTCCGTATGTAACAAAATAATGTTTGTCGGTAGCCACTGATCTGAATAGGACACAACATTCGCCAAATGAAATGTTTCATGATCATCCCATAGAACGTTTTGAATAGTTTTGGAATCGGTCAGCTGGTTCCGGAGATGTTTACACTAAAAACACTGTAAATTTCATATGTAAGATCAATACTTGAATATTGCAGCACAGTTTGGTCAACTTTTTCATTCACGCATGAGGAACGATTAGAATCAGTGCGAACACAATTCTTATTATTTGCTCTTCGTAAATTAGGTTGAACAAGATTTCCCCTTCCATCTTATGTTATGCGAATCAACATTCAAACAATAAAAGCGCGTCGTGAATTTACAATGTTTTCGTTAGTGAAGATATTGTATCGAATCGGATTGACTCAGTAGAGCTTGATAACAGCTTAACTCGAAATATATTTACTACAAATCACTATTGCACAAATTTTGCCAAACTTGGTCCACATAATTATTATGACTGCTTACAATAAACGTAGTGAAACTATTATAAAGTCAGTGACAAAAACCAGATTGAAGCAGTACATTAATCCTATTCGTAATTTTAACACAATGTTACAAGTTTAAAATGACTTGTACAAAATGAAACGATTAAAACTCATAATGTGACTCTTTAAATGACATGGGAATTCAAAAACTAGTTCAATGGTAGTCATTTGATGTGACCAGCATGACACTGGAGAAATCCGGCCATGTTCCAATACCCCTGGAGAAGTAGCCAGTTTGTGACCAGGATCAAAATCCGTTATGTGATACCTCAAATTAAATGAAAATTCTTAAACCAGTTCAATGATAGACATTTGGAGTTCACAAGACCACACTGGTCACATCCGGCCATGTTTCAGGAACACCCGACAATTTTTGAATCAGGATAGAATTGAAATATAAGTTGATGCGCTGGCAGCCATTTATCATTTCATTCGAAATAAATCCCTCTATTTGATATTCGTTGACTACGGAGTCCCGGATAAAACCGTCAATTATGGTAGGTGCAATTGATCGTGTATGGAACCATGGGCTGCTTTGAAAGCCTATCACTATAGAGCACCTCAACGACGTCGATTTAGCTGATGATGTTGTGCTATTAGCACAAGGCACTCTCCTATGCAGAGTAAGCTCAACGACCTAGCCGAACACTCCTCTACGGCGGGTTGCACCATCAACGTCAACAAGACTAAATCATTGAATGTCCACACGGACAACCCTTCCAACTTTACGGTAGCGGAGTAAGCAGTGGAGAAAGTCTTGGCGGCAGATAGCGTTAGATAAATCCAGAATCCGCAATTCAAGTCAAAAGTGGGGACCTTAAAAATTTGGGTTAATCCATGATTTCCGAGATCTCGGAAATTGAATTCTTAGTCCCAAAATGTTGAAAATGATGGTATTATCAGTATAAATCATTAATATTTTTCCAAGCTATAGAATCTTTAAAATGCTTCGAAGTACCGAATCTGAAATAAATGTCTATCCTCAAGATATCTAGAATTTTCTTGATTTTTTGTGTGTGCAGTATTAAAAAAGAAGCTCACCGTGTAATCATAAAAAAAAAACCTTTTTTGGATCAAGATTCGAAAATTCAAATCAATTTAAAATTAAATTTAAAATATTTTTTTTATCATGTCGCTATTTTCATCAAAATGGGCAGCCATCGAGAAAAACCGGGAATATGAATTCTTAAATCTAGTGGTCTATCTGGTCTAAACATTGCATTTGCATACCATTCATGATATTTATGTCAAAGTCTCTTGAAAGTGATCGACTTCATATCATAATTACAGTACATTGTTAATACAATCTAAATCATATGTTTCGTTGAATCCTATCGTCAACTCCATCATCAAAATTCATTGTCTCGATTTAATTATCAAAACGTGCAAAATTGCAGTTTGTTCCAAAGTAGCCCGCATGTTGAAATTTATGGCTACGTTCGATTTCAAATCAGGTGGTAATTCTCCCAAAATGTGAGCTCATTTGGATGCAAACTCATTGTGTACTGGCCCTTTGAAGTTAACATGGAAATTGCTGTGATAAAAGTGAACTTTTTGATCTCATCGTTTTAGCTCTTCGCAGATCTACGGAAAAGTTTGCTAGCTGTACTAATGTGAAATATTTCAGCTGCAACTTTTCTGAAGAGTGCATTTGAATTGAAGGTCAGGATAATTAGGTATTAATTAATCAGAAAGATGATATTATTCTGACCTGCTCCATAAACCGCTCAGCAGGCCACATTGGGTACTTGGTGCAAAGAATAGGACAAAAAATCCAGGCTACTAAGTGCAAGATGCAGTGTTGCCCTAAAAGTAATCGTCTGCTTACTTATAAGAAATATTGGATTGGAAATCAATTAATAGCTAATTACCTAGAAGTGGTCTGGAGCAATGTTGTATCTTTTGAAATTTCCCATCAGATCAGGAAAAAACTTTTCCGTTAATATTGTAAGTCGAAGTGCTAGGACGTTGACTACATAAAGTTCACTTTTCCCATAGTAATTCCCATATAAACCAGCAGGCCACTGCAGTGTGAGTTTGGATCCAAATAAACTCTAAATTTGGGAGAATGATTAAACCTAATTTGAAATCAATTGAGCCTGGTGGAACAAAATCTATATTTTCCACCACTCTACTACCTATATGAGGAATATTATTACAATCAACTTTGGTTATCAATATACGAAATATAACAAATGTTAATATTAACACCCTAACTTTTCGACTTTAATAAGATAAATGTTGACGTTCTATTACTCCTACAAAGTGTTCCGCCACGACGATAGTATGATATGTATGACGTAATTCTACGTCAATCTACTATAAACCATTCTAAAAGACTATTCATGAACTGATTTTTCAGTTACAAGAATGACAGATGGTAGTAACTGATCCATTTTGAGAAACAAGATCAATATCATCATATCTGTCAGGATTGCAAGCTTCTGTCATTTTGTAAAATTAAACTTTTTTCAAAAACATCATTTTTAATACCACTTCTGTGCATTCAATTTAACTTCTTCTACACCAAAATTGTAATAAGGGTATGTGTCCCTAACATCGGTCTAATATGCCGTATGTTATGGAATTATTGAGCTTCCGTCGATATTTCACTGTGAACATGTTAGCTTAAATATCCTTCTTATTTGGATATTGATTAGGCACAACTGAACATTGCTTAATCTCACCATTTTAACATGAAAACATTTCAGCTACGTGGAAGTAGTGTCGGTCTACTGTACTCAAATTGGGTCTATAAATGGATGCAACTTCGTCCTATCGATGATGAACCTCGATCTACAAAGGATGGGCATGTGCAATCGCGCTTCTTTTATTTTCTCTCCTTATCATTCATATTATTCATAATCACATTGTTGACATCACTTTCACTTCTCGCGTAAGAACTGATGAGGATAAAAGAGATGGTGTTTTCCATTGATCCTGATAACATAAATCACGAGCCAAATAGATCATCTCACGACCACACATATAACGAACTGTCAAGTCAAGTGATATCAAGCCGAACAATGCATTAGCTCCTAAGTAACATTGACAGTCCCTTTGAATCTCGAAGGGGGTTACGGCAAGGTGATGGACTTTCGTGTCTGCTATTCAACATTGCGTTAGAAGCTGTGATCAGAAGAGCTGGTATAGACACGAGTGGCACGATTTTCAGGAAGTCCATCCAGCTTCTTGGCTTCGCCGATGACATTGACATCATGGCACGGAACTTCGATACGATGGCGGAAACGTACATCAAACTTATGGCTGAAGCTAGGCGGATTGTACTTGCCATCAACGCATCAAAGACAAAATACATGACAGGAAGAGGTTCTAGGGAAGACAATGTTAGCCTCCCACCCCGAGTTCAGATTGACGGTGGTCTTCTACGGCCACGAGACCTGGACTATGCTTGTGGACGACCAACGCGCACTTGGTGTTTTCGAACGGAAGGTGTTGCGTACCATCTACGGTAGAGTGCAGATGGATGACGGAACGTGGAGGAGGCGAATGAACCACGAATTGCACCAGCTGCTGGGAAAACCATCCATCATTCACATTGCAAAAATTGGGCGGCTACGGTGGGCTGGGCACGTCATAAGAATGTCGCACGACGATCTAGTGAAAATGAATCTAGAAAGCGACCCAACAGGAACAACAAAAAGAGGCGCGCAGCGGGCAAGGTGGATCGACCCAGTAGAAGGCGACCTGCGGACCCTTCGCAGACTACGAGGCTGGTGAAGTGTGGCCATGGATCGAGTAGAGGGGAGACGACTTCTTCGGACAGCAGATTACAACAAGGCCTTAGCCTGATTGGTAAGGTAAGTAACATTGACAGAATCTCTTAGTAGATTTTCTCTTTGCTTCCCCACGGCCATGTATAGCCACTTCCAGCAATTTTCAACACATAGTTCGATAAAAGAAGCTATTATCTAGCATCTAATACGGCAAACACGACAAGAAACGGATTTGTAGCCAAGTTATTAAAGAAAGAGAAAGTGGACGAGGAGAATCGAACAATGTTACTTAGGACCTAATGCATTGTTTGGCTTGATAGATTTTCGAAGGGCCTATACGGTAAATGAATATGACTCATATTTGAATCCCGATCACTCAGATTCGCAATAACGTAAGTCACTCTTAGAATGAGTAAATTTTTGCTCAAATATGATTACATGATTAAATGTCACTAAAATTGTTGTTTATTGTTGTTTATTTGGGTCTACATCAACAGACTGGGTTTAGTCCTAATGATGGATTAAGCAATACTAGGAAATACAATATAGTCAAGAAGTAACAAGCTGCAAAGGCCGTGAAGTCCAACTTAATTCCTAGCTCTGAAAAATATGTCACAGAATCTCTGACGCAGCGTCTCGCGTGCCAAGTGATAATCAAATAAGGAAACAACACGATTGAAAACCCTTTGTAGCCCATTGATAGCACCATACGAACTATAGTTTGTACGATGAAAAGGTATCCTCAGCATTACGTTGTTACGGAGTGCTCGTGGTTGAACGTTAACGTCGATTTGTTGTAGTATAGAAGGACAATCGATTCTGCCCTGTAGAATGTCTGCCACAAACAGGGCCCTTGTCGTATCTCTTCGACTCCACAAAGGATCCAGGTGAATTAACTGGCACCGACTTTCGTAGCTTGGAAGGCGATGAGGATCCCTCCAAGGCAATCGTCGAACCGAAAACCAGATGAATCGTCGTTGAATAGACGTCGTTGTACACTGTTTTGGTAATACAGGGTAGCAGTATTCGAACACCGACCGGACGAGAGAGCAGTAAAGCGACTTCAAACAGTAGATGTCCGTGAAACTTTTAGCTATCCTGAAAATGAAGCCGAGCATTCTGGATGCCTTGTCGATCACGTACGAGATATGCTGGCTGTATGTGAGTTGACAATCTAAAATGACTCCCAGATCCTTAATGTGATTCACACGATGTACGTCAACGCCTTCTAGGATATAACGTGGATGTTTCTTCCGTGAGAACGTGATTACTGAGCATTTTGTTGGATTTACAACCATGCGGTTTAGTTAGCACCAATTAGCAAAAGCGTTGAGTTGGAGTTGGAGAAGGTGGCAGTCAGCGATGGCTCGGATTCGGAGATAGATTTTCATGTCGTCTGCGAGCGACAGTCGGTGACCGTCGAGGACGAAATTGACTTCGTTGAAATACACAAGAAAGCGGCGCCGGTGGTGTAGTGGTTAGCGTGATTACCTCTCACCCCAGCAGGCCTGAGTTCAATCCCAGTCGGCGCCGCCGGTATGTTCTGAGGCATAACATCTCTGATCACGCCTTCCTTCGGATGTGAAGTAAAGCCGTTGGTCCCCGGTTCATGAGTTGATGGGTCGATAGGTAGGGTCCAGGTGTGGGAGCTGCCTTCCTGGCGTCGGTAGCATTGGTGCACAGCACGGAAAACAAGATCGACGGTAAAACAAATCAAGGAAAAAAAAAATAAATACACAAGAAATATCAACGGGCTGAGGTGGCTATCTTGCGGAATACCCGAAGTGGCAGGGAACGAAGGAGATCGGCAGTCGTCGATTGCAACTGCCAACTGATGATCAGATAGATAAGTTGCGAACCATCATAGGAGACTGCCGTTTATACCGAGCCTATCCAGTTTGGCGATGGCTATACGATGGTTCAACTTGTCGAAGGCGGCTGATAGGTCAGTGTAGATGAAATCTGTTTGCATATGGTCTGTCATACTCTCCGTAATGTACGAGGTGAGAGTGACATTAAATCATATTTGATTAAAATTTACTCCTCCTACGAGTGATCTACGCTTTTGCGAATTTGAGTGTACGGTACTCAAATATGAGTCAGTCTCATTTGCCGTGAAGTTTGTTTTGACGGGAGGATTGACTGCCCGCTATTTCTAAACTACCCACATTTGAGTAGGATCTACTCATATCCGTCAAAAGTAGGACTACCAAAAGTTGAGCAAACAAAGTTGCAACTGACAATATGACGAATGAACAACATCGTTCAGATTCAGATCGATATTTTCCATTCGTCATCTTGTTAGTCTAAACTTTGTTTACTCAATTTGGTGTAATCTGCTTTTGACGAATATGAGTAGATTCTTCTCAAATTTGGATTGTTTAGAAATAGCGTGTGTACCGTGTTGACCCCTCCTTTCACGCAAAGGTTAACATTTGCCTACAGGATTTTTCAGTGGAGTGAAAGGATAAGAAACGATCCGCTATGTTTCACGAAATTGGACATTTGCTTATTAGGAGTGAACAGTTGCAGAGTCATCGTCAACGCTAATGGTTTCACCAAAACCAAAACAAAGTTATCAAATAAAGTTCGTAGGCCATCATTAGGAACAAGCATCAAAATTACGTTCCTAATGTTCGGTCCATAATTATAAAGTGCTAAAAGCGTTAAATATTTTATACACTGGAGTCGCTTTTTACGCGGGTGATACGTCCCGCGTAAAAAAAAACCGCGTAAAAAAAAACCGCGTAAATTCCGGAATCCGCGTAAAAAAAAACCGCGTAAATTCCGAAATCCGCGTAAAAAAAAACCGAGTAAAAAAAGACCGTGTAAGAAAAAACCGCGTAAAAAGCGATATACCGCGTAAATTCTGAAATCCGCGTAAAAAAAAACCAAAATCCGCGTAAAAAAAACCGCGTAAATTCCGGAATAAAAATTCCGGGTAAAAAAAACCGCGTAAATTCCGAAATCCGCGTAAAAAAAACCGCGTAAAAAAAACCGTGTAAAAAAAAAACCGCGTAAAAAGCGACTCCAGTGTATAGTGAAAAGTGCGATATTGATTGAATAATCTAGCATGTGACAAAAAGGTAAGTCCTTTAAATTCATGACATTATCAGATTTTTTGATGATCACAGCTCTGTAGATTTTCGTTAGTGCAATAATACGGCAAGATCATGGCGCCTAGAAATCGAAAATTAAGTCAATGTCACTAAACTTTTTCATTGAAAAAGAGCAAGAAATGTTCAAAATGTGTCCCATAAATAGGCAATAAATTTACAGATTACAATTTTTCAGCATAATTGTTATTAGTTTTTCATTACTTTTGTGTATTATTGCTGAATTAATGCACTGAAAATGTATTTTCGTTATTTCTCTGAAAACCGTTTCGTAAAAATGAATATCGTACATACAACACATCTTTCATAAATGGTACGAAACATTCGTTTTTCCTGTCATCTGGCGCAATGTCAATATTATGCCTTATTCGTATAATATACAAATACATCTTCGTACAATCAAACCAACAACTGCGCTTATTGTCTCCTAAAGTGCTGATTGTGTGTTGGAGATGGGATATTTTTTTTTAGAAATATTGTCGGTTTGACCAATACATGCAAGCTACCACAATAAATCAAATTACTCGTCGCGGTGGTTCTATGTTAGAGAAAGAAAATACATGCAAGCAGCAGAAAATGCAAGCGAAATCGATGTACCGCTCCATGAGTGCTTCTTATTTGCCTTTAGCTTTACCATTTCTCATAGCACAGATAGAGCGATGGGTACAACACAGATCCAACGATCGCAAGGTTCATGAGTCGAGTCCGACCTGAAACCTATTTTTATTTTTTTGTCATATTTATTCCTTCCAATGAAGAAGTTATTTTTACCCATCCACACTAACACACTCCACATTTTTCGGTTTCCACAACCAACACTTGTGGACCGCTGGTTGGGTGTGGCGATACCGAGTATGACAGTTCTAACGAAACTAGCTTCATACAATGTACATATCCATTTCGTTGCAGAAAACAACGAATAAATTCGTACAACAAACGAGCGATTTCGTTGTATAAACGAAATTTTATTTTCAGTGTGGGTTATTTGCTTGATAGGCCGAAGTGAGGGGCTAGGCTGACATTAGATCCCGTAATCCTATCTTAATTTTTACAAGAGCAAAGTCTACGCAGCAAAACAAAAACATGTCATTTTCGCAATATGGCCTACTTTGATCAATCCTACTTCAATTAGAATTGTAATTATTGAAAAACTGCGATCCAAATGCGATATTTTCAACTGCTCTTTGAAAAATCGTCAATGTTTACACCTCTTTATTGCGTGAAATCACACAAATTGACTATTTGAATATCATTCAGCTAAAATTTTAGTGAAGTTGCAGTGATGAATCAAGATTAAATCGCACAATCTGACACTTTATTAATCTACATCGAAATCTTTCCAAGTCCAAATAAACTTTTCTGAAGCGCATGATTTATCACTGGCAAACTCCATCATACTTCATGCTTATGTGGTGGAGAGGTATAAGTGCTGGTCTCTAGATACGAAGAAGGTAGGGGTTGCAAGAAGTGATTTTTAATGTTTTTTTTTCTTATATATATACAGGGTGTTCGGTTCCTTAGTGCAAATAATTTAAGGAGCGATTGAAGATCATATTTGAAGTAAAACATTGTTCTACGCATATGATCAAAACTCAAAGATTACTGAGTTATTGAACTTTTTCTGTTTTGGTCCATGCTTGCCATAAATTGGCTCTTACTCGAAAACTATGCCATTGATCACAAAACTCTTGCCTCCATTGGACATCTTTGCAAATTTTCTACTTAATAGTGTCATTTCTACTTTAAGTAAGCTGCATTTAGACACATTGATAAATGAGTCTAAAGTTTGTGTTTTCCTACGGGTTTTCTCTTATTATTTAAAAAAATACGTAATAAAGTGTACTGTTTTGTCAAACCAAAAGATGCCTCTCATAGCGTTCTACAACTCTCTCTTTGACACCAATTTTCTATCTTGTTTGGTTTTGTCGCAATTTCGTACTAAACACATCATGTTGGGTCGTTAATTATCGGTTGCGTTAAACACAATTCAACCCCACCGTGCGTTGCTGTTGACGTATATTTGCAATGCGCACAGCACACTTGATCGCCAGGCGGATGATGGTCTGATAAGTTCTAAGGCTGTGAACCATTTGCCGAGTTAAATTTAACTCGTAGTTAAAAGTGACATTTCGAAAGTTATTTCTTATGTTCGAAAATCCCCGTGCTGTCGATCGACCGGTTTTCGAGCCACGATCGTCAAAATTTAACTTCTTGTCTGTCAGAAATAACCACGCTCGGATAGCAGGGTTAATCGATAACTTTCCATGTGTCAAATTTTAACCAAAAGTTAAAATAATCCACCAAATGGTTCAGAGCCTAAATGGAATAGTTTTTGAGTAACAGCCAATTTATAGCAAACATGGAACAAAACAGAAAAAGTTCAATAACTCAGTAATCTCTGAGATTTGATCATATGCGTAGAACATTTTTTTACTTCAAATATGATCTTCTATCGCCCCTTAAATTATTTGCACTAAGGAACCGAACACCCTGTATACCAGCTGAGCGGGCCCGGCCTTGCTCGGGATTAAATATTAGCTTGAGTTTATGCGCCGATTCAAAAAAGCATGATATATTTTTCTATTTTATATTAATGGAAGTCCTCCCCCCACCCTCAGAGAGGGAGGGCTCTCGAATTATCATAAAAACCTTTCCTGGCCCCAAAAACCCCTGCATACAAATTTTCACGCCGATCGATTCAGTAGTTGCCGAGTCTTTGGATCAGACAGACAGACAGAAATTCATTTTTATATAGATAGAAGTATATATACATATTTTATATAAGAGTTTATATAAGAATCTCATTTCCCAAAGTTTGGATTTTAAAAAGATTTGTCAACAGAATTAATATTAGAAATTTGGAGGGCAGTTCCAGGCCAAATTGCTAAACATATTTTATATTTTATCGCTCCGATTTCCATTAAACTTCGGCTAATTGTAACTTGATTTGAATAAAATTTGTGCCAGAATTCTACTATATTCACTATCGCCTAATGGAGTATTTTATATTTTTGAATAACTCATAGCACGAAAACTGACAAAGTTATAGGAAACTGGAAACGCACTGAAAAATAATCACAAATTTTCGTCAAAAATTAAAAAAAAAACACTTAAATAACACAAAAGTTAATTTTATTAAATTTGAAAATTTATCAAAATGCTAACTTTTCTGAAATGGACACAATGGACACTTAAAATTTTCCAAAATCGTAGAAATTCAACGTTTAGTCAATTTTTTTTTTAATTTTTACCCTGGCCTCTTGTTAAGCTTTATAGAATTCTGAAAGGTAAATTCTATAATTTGTATAAATTTTTGCTAATTGACCTCGAAATGCTCAAGATCATTATGATCAAAAAATTTAAATGTTTTTTTGTTTTAGGATACACATTTTTATAAATTATTTTTTCATAATTCTATCTCCATTCATAAACAGGGTTTATTATTATTTCAGAATAAATAGCAGCCTTTGAAAAATATTTTATCAAAATTCTAACCTTAAGGATTCCTGTTGGCATTGAAGTATTTCTGTTTTCTTCAATTCAAATTCTCCAATTTCAACAGCCACAACAGCTACATCCAAGCATCAAATTAATTTCACCATCTTCCCTCTTCAATCATTCCTTGTGTGCGAAGACCTCTGGCCTACAAATTTCTCATCTCCCTATTCATTTTTTTTTCACCGCTGACTGACCGGATGGAGGTGGCGTAGGTGTAAATGAACGTGTTGAATCAATTACTCTTATTCCAGCAACAAGGTTGCTCTTCGAGTGAAGATCGCTGACCCAAGCCCAGGCAACCTGGCCGTTACCTTTGTAGTAGCAGTTTGGCTTTTAACCTGCCTGTTTCAGGTCAAAGACAGAGCGCATAGGTACCTATGGATGCCGATTGGTGCAGGTCTCAGCGGGCGCTAATAGCTTCATATTCTTTTTTTTAAGTTCGAACTAATTGTTATGGACCCTGCTGTAGTGCTCTGAGCAGCTCGGAGAGCATCAAATTGCTCCTCTATACAGTCTATAATTTGATTACCTCCCTAGAAATGATCATTTTTCACATTTACCCCATCCAGAAACCGGTTCATCGGCCAGTCCAAAAGTTCAAGATTGACTCATTACCTGGGGCCTGATGTGGAGCTTTTGTTGCGGTTCTGAAGTGGTCCTCCAGTCCTTCTCGGTACGAGTGCCAGCGCTCGTTTAGTGCCTAGTGCTAGGGTGTTGCAAACCTATGGCGAATCCAACATTCATGTGGATGGCGATAATGTTTGGCTCGGTAAATCATCGGTCATGGATTAAGTTAATCTCGTTCGGAACAGTTTCCAGATTATCTGCGATTAATTTAATTTTGAGCCACCCTAAGCCCCCATACAAACGCTGCTATTCGGTTGAGTTGTCATTTGTGCACCGAGCACAGATCAAAGATCGAATGCAGGCAAAAAAGTAAGGCATAAAAACAACCATAAAACTTCGCGAGTTGAAAGAGCAAACCGTGTCTGGTCGTCTCAGTACCAGTCCAGTTGAGTCGAGTCGACAGCTCCGAGGATGCAGGGGAAAAAAAAACAACATGGTACAAATACAGTGCAATTTTTCTTGCACCAAGAGAGACAGCATTTACTTTTTATTGGAAGATAAAGCAAACAGGGTTGCAAAAATTACAGGTTTGAAGGATACACTTACTTTCTGGCTGGGTTTGTTAAAGTTACGTAACCCGGCGGGTGTACGATGTCCGCCGATGATTCGCCGGACTTGTTGAAGGCTTTTTATCGGTCCCAGTTCGGTGCAGGTCGAAGGTCCCGCTAACTAATCCTTCTAGCTTGCACGCACTTCCAATGCTACTTTCAATCGATCAATCGATTCTCTTCTCACCGCTTTCACTTCAATGATCACTAAACTGCTTCTTCCTTGCTATCAACTTTGGGCACTGAAATTTCCAATTCACCTAACAATGCCAATTTTCATTCTTCTTCTCCACTGAAAGATAAAACCAAGAATAGTAATCGCTTAGATTTAGATATCAACGCAGAACAAAAAAAAAGCACATTCCAGTCGACTTCACACCAATATCCAACCAAATGGAGCCCCCTTTCTTCCGATCCCGAAATTCCACAGTAAATTTTTTTCCCGTTCAGATAACTAAATGAAGCAGACCGAAATCGCACCAGTCAAAAGAAGGAAAATATCGACTTCTGCGCAAATAAAAAAAATAAAGAACAGAAAAAAACCGCGATCCCACTTCGAAGCGGGTCCCTACGGAGGATCGATGGGTGGTCAAGTGAACGACATTCGGTCGCGGTCCGAACGAGAAGAGCAAACTTACATTAGCCACCACCTAGCACACTGCAAGACACACACGCGAATCAGGCCGCAGCGCGAAACATACTGACGGGGCCGCCGTTGTGTGCTGGTTGGCTGCTGGCGGTTGCTGGTGACTTCAACTCTTCCACAGACGGGAATACCTTGAATCGCTCGTTTCGGTTATTGTTGCCTCTGAGCGAGCGAATGCAGTGTGGCTCGGGCAAGCCCGCTTCCTCCGTGCATGCGAACGGGGTACGAAGTTGGATGGGCTGTGGACGTACGGCGCACGGGTTGGGAGTAGAGCTAATCGAACAGGTTTGCCGTTTGCGAGAGTGTATGCGATGATGGCCTTTCCGACAATGTGGGTTGAGTTTGTATCGGTATGTTTGTGCTGTTATGAAAATGATGATGATGATGGTTTTGAAGATCGTGTTGATGTTTTTAACTTACTTGTATGTTGCATGTTTCGATGCTTGGTGTTTGTGAGGGGTTTTTTTTTGCTTACTGTCAATAAGATATAAAGGGATGCTCAAAAGGGTAAACAATTGTGCATCACGTGACTGATTGGAACGAAAAAAATGTAATAACATCAATTTTGCTGAAATCAGTTGAAAATCAGCTGAAATGTTCAGTAAATCATTGTGTGCATTTGTGCATTTTTACTGAACATTTCAGCTGATTTCATGGTACTTATTAACCTTTCTACAGCAGCTTTTCCGATGAAATATGGTACAATTACACTTCAAAATGGTGCAAAGCGGTGCATACTAAGGAGCATTTTCAAATGCTTAATGTACAGTTTGCTCCATTTTAGGGAGCGTACTTTAAATATTTACTGAGCATTTTAAGATTTTCAACGTATTTTGATCAATCATTTAAGGAGCAACCCGATCTATTTTAAGGAGATTTTTTTTACTTATTAAGGAACATCGTCATTGTTTAATGATTCATTTGCCTTTTTACCATTTCAGCTACGTGCATTCACAAAAACCTTGATATGTTGGCTTGTGAAATTGTGAAGTGTAATGCGAAAACGGACGCTTAAATGATTCTTCTTGAACGAATCGCTTTTTTTTTACTTTTTGGAAAAGAATATTTGTTTCCATGTCTGGGGTTTGATCGATCATGGTGACGGGTTTTAAAAGTAATTCAATGTAGGGAATTTCAATTTTGTTGAATCGGTAATCTAGCAGTTTTAGCAAGTTAGAAGTGCTTGCATTATATTCTCATGAAAGTTGATTGTGAAATTCCGCCGATATTAATTATGGGCAAATCACCCACAATGCAGCTTATCAATGTCCAACTTACCCGTGCAGCAGCTTGAATCCAAATGACCTTTCACCAACTGTCAGGAAAAGTGTATGAAAGGTCATGACCTACCTAGTTATTATCCATCTCATATCTTCCCTCTCCTTTGGTATAAAAGTTTTAAATGTTTTTTTTAACAATAATTCATGTTAATGAATCACTGAATGCTGTCAGTTTTAATTTCACAAATATCATGGTGCCACCTACCTTTCTATTGGCATAATGTTAATACAAAAATGTATAGAGAGTTGATTTTATTTCCATATTTATATTTTTATTTTTTCGAGTTTTTTTAAGCGTAATCAGAGAAAACAATATTTTGTAGTTGTGTTCCGCAAAAAATGTGTTGAACCACCAGTGACAATTTTCACATTGAAACGTGAATTTCCAATTTTGTAATATAAGCAAAAACAAATAGCCGTATATTTTTCAAGCGACAGCGGTAGAATTAAAACTCACTTTGACAACGTTAATCGACTGGAGATTTTCACTATTGAGATTGTTTGTTTACATTTAGCAAGTACTCATGGATGGTTAAACGAGCTATATCTGACTATATTGCATAGTATATACGAGGGTAATCACTGTGCCTGTCCTGTTAAAAAGTAAAACGTGCATCAAATAACACGAATGTGAGGTTTTCTTTGTACAACATTAATTCCTCTTGCTTTAACGATGATAAGATTGGTAAGCGCGAGATCGTCGGCCACTGTTGGAACTGTTAGCCAGTATACGCTGACCGTTGCCAACCATTAAGTTCAACTCCTCCACGAGAAGGAGAAGGGTGAGTGATGGCAGAAGCTGTCCATCCAGGACAAGAAATTTCTTTACCGTGTATCATTCTGGTAGACGTTTGCCGAAACCTATACTTATGACCCACCCGGCAAGTGGAAAATGTACCTCTACATTATCATCATGGTACTCGGGCAATGCTACAACCTAGAAATCAAGAAGGATTCGACCTAAAATTTCCACTGGCGATAGTAGAAGCAGCAATAGACCTTCCGTTACTTCCTAGTGTTAGCCTTAACTTTTGGGTACTGAATTCATCTATGTTTGCTAAACATGTTTTGGTGGGAGAGTCAATCGACTGCGTCCATGGTTTTGAACTTTTGAGTAGCCTAATAAATAAACAAGAGATCCTGGAAATCACTGAGATTGTTCAATAACAACACAAAAATAAATAGTGCTGCTCTTCTTCATTCTCATAGCTCTCAACTATTTACTTTTAATCCGTTTATCCTCATCGTCCATCAAATAATTTCCAGCAGCATGCAAATGCGTATCTAGGATCTAGATACCAGTTGTCAACGTTTCATTACTACCTTCTCTTTGTATTTGCTTGTTGTTCCTTCATAACTTTCATCCTTACTTGGTTTTGCCGGAATTGCATACTTATCCCCTACTGGCGGTTCCGATTGCGTTTATAAATGGCTCCGTCGAGGGCTCCGTTACCTCCGGTGTGGTTACCTTCACAATTCTGTTAGCAGCATTGAGAAGGACTCACTCGTTTTCTCAGAACGGCCGTACCGGTCGCGTTCTCTCCTGTGGCTTTTCTACGGCGAGGAGACGATTTTTCCAAATCCGTCCTCACTTTCATTCAGAACGGCCGTCGCGGTCGCGTTCTTATCCTGTGGCAGTGCCACCACGAGGTGACGATTATTTTTCAAATCCATCCTCACTCGTTTTTTCAGCACGGCCGTCCCGGTTGCGTTCCCTCTTGTGCCTTTGCCACGGCGAGGAGACGATTTTTGAAAATACATCCTCACTCGCTTGCATAACGGCGTTCAGAAGCTTATCAATGTCAAACTTAACCGTGCAACAGCTTGAATCCAAATGACCTTTCACCAACTGTCAGGAAAAGTGTATGAAAGGTCATGACCTACCTAGTTATTATCTATCTCATACTGATAAAAATATCTAAAAGAGGAATCCATATAAATAAAGAAAAACGCTTCACAAAAAAACATCCAAATGATCGATAAGACCCTGATGACCTTTTTTTTCCAAGAAATAGAAAATTGTTTTACATTAACAATTAAAGAACAAACTATGCCAAAATCGGCCTTTAAATAGAAATGATGTCTCGTTATAACGCATATTTCGAAACAATTGATGTAACCAAGAATAAAAGTACGCTTAAAATGATTTTGTTTTCGAGGTTAGCAAGGTAAAGAGGTAGTAAAGATAGATGTGAAGTGTTTATTGTAACTGAAATGGGCTAGGTTTGATTGAAAGCGAATAAATAAATAAATTTACCTGTGGTGTCACCCTCCTTACTCATGGAGCAGAAAAGCACGACTATCAGTCCTGTAATGAATAATCCAAACGTGCATCCGTGTGACCAGTATGCCGTAATTTAAATCTAACTGCTTCGATCCTAATGTGGCACTCTTGCGTGGGGTGTTGACTTCCATGCGACTCAAAAAATTATATTAGAATTCTAAAACAAGATCGATAAAGATTGAAAAAAGTATTCAGAACAACATTTTCCACATCTGTACATGTTATGACAGCACCAAGGAAGTGGTCATTTTCTAACTTGATCATATTTTGAGCATGAGCATGATTGACAGCCCACGGCTACTACTCCACTGTTACCAGATCACCTAAAATAACTCAGAATACCGACAGATTATGCTTGGGACTAGCAATCATCCTCAATAAGTAAAAATTGGTGATTTTAAACTTTATAATAGACAATACCACCGCCAGCCACAACAACGAATACAGAACAATTTGCAGGAATAGGACGTGATACTCGTTTGGTTGGAAGCCGAGAAATCCTCTCCACATCCAAAAATCAATGTAAGTGATGTGTTCATGTTAAACTAGAAAGCGAGTTACGAGTCTTGAATGTGAATAAAGGGCCACCCACATTAGATCCGTTTGCGTTGCGTTGACGTCAATTGGACAGTTAGAAAATAGATTTAGCTGTCACTTTGCCGCTACGCGTCCGATCCGGATCTAATGTGCGTGGGTCTTAAGTTTGTGATTAAACCCTTGATGTTCTGCTCAGTAAGCAAAATCGGTCACTCCAAGGCCACCAAGCCTCTCATATCACATAACTCCATTTATGACATTCAAGTCCGACGATGGTGCCCCTTGCACCAGAATATATCAGTACGACCGACGATATTTCAAACTCAGATGCACGAAGTTACGAAAAAGCACTTGAAACTTAACTGCATGCTACTTTTAGTGATGTACATTGTTTTTATTTGGTCCTTACGTAGTATGGGAATAAAATTGTTAATGCCTCAAAGTTTTTTTTCTGCTATTTTATACAAGTTAAACTAAATTTGGTTACTATCTACCCTAATAAAAATAACCATAAAAGAGAGCTGGACGACGTATTCGAGGTATCATCCAAACCATTTGAGGGATAGTTTACCCATCCGGGATACAGTTCATTTATGGTATTTGTTTATAAGGGTAAGATTACCGGATCAAAACTAAATAGGGAATGTCAAACAAAAACTTGCTCAAAAAATTATATTTGTAGTAAACTTTTCCCAAAACAGCGAAATAAATAAAGTCTAAAGCCAAAGCTGATTACTCGATCATGATCGTGGTTAATAATGTTTCTCCCGAATAGACGAATTAAGGTAATTTAGCCAGCTATGGCACTACCCGAGGAAAGTCCAGCATCAAAATGACAGCAAATCGAAATCAAATTTAAATGTAAACATCAAACTGAAATCAAATCAAAGCAATTGACAAATCTTCAAAAATATATTGGTGCTGTTTTGTTTTCATTGTCTTAGCAGAACACCAAATTGAATACTTGTTTTGTCAACAACAGGAAAAATGTACATCAAATTGAGTTTTCACTTTGCAATTACTGATAGCAGAATTAGTTTTCAATGTGTTATCAAAGGACGATTTTTTGCTCTAAATTTTGACATTTTAACCGTTAATAGTAACTTTAACGCTCTTGGGTCATTCGTTACTTGTCCGGGGGTGAGATTTGAACTCGTGACTTTAGCGTGAGAGGTATGGATGCTAACCACTACGCCGGGGTTGCCCCCAAACCGTTAACCGTTAAAATGATCAAAACGACAGCAACCTAAGTGATCATTAGCAGCAACACCAAATGTAGTTTTCAATTTAATCTCAGACTTTGCTCGGGTAGTGCTCCTAAAAATTTAAAATTGGGGATCCTTTTGGGCCAAAGACTGGTTCACTTACCCTACGATTCAAGAGGAATAAAAGTGTAACTGTCATGAATATACTCAACCGCACAAACTGAACAATAGATCACGTGAGATCGAGATATGAGGATATTTTTAATGCAACGAATTCACCAAATCAATTCTTGCTACATGTCAAATGATGCGGGTTCATACAATATGAATTTAAAATGCATCACCTTTCCACTCCTTTGCTTCAGAAGTGGATAAAGTGAAAACACTAAGATCTAATTTCCTCCACGCTTCTTAAAATTCACTCATTCAAACATGTTCATATCCAAACACGGTCATGAGGAGGGAATCAAAATTCGCACCGACTCCATAAAAAATTGTTGGGTCAACAAGCTCTTTCCACACATTTTTCCATCTGCCGTTAGGGTAGCCTCGCAATAATTATGTTTAATTTTTCTTCCATTTATTGTTTGGCTGGCTCATTCGTGACAGCGTCATTTTTTCAAAGGCACACCACTCCCATGCGAACAGAAGCCTGATTCATCACACCAACCGAATAATAGATCACGTGCCATCGGGGTAATTCTAGGTACAGGTAAACCTCGATATAACGTAACTGTCACTTTTGAAGTCCATTGTCAATATCTCCCTAATAACAGTTGAAAAATACAAATTAATATAACCAATAGATGGGGGATTATCCCATATGTCCGATAATATTATTACTTTCCTTGTATGAATGATCGATTAAAATTAACAGTTACGTTATATCGAGGTATACCTGTATAACATAAATATGAGAACATATATTTCTTTTGCTATCAATAGGGAGCTGCACCGTCGGGTTAACCTCACTTATTTTGACATCTGGCAGTGGTTTGCTTACATGGACTTAGAAAAAAAAATATTATTTTTTTTTTTAATTTTTTGGAGAGGAATATTTTTCAAACGAACATAGTCGGATATCATATCTTTTAATTCTTTTTTTTTAACCTCAAATTCACTTGAATCGACTAACAAGCAAAGGTAAACAAACCACCACTGGATGTCAAACTGATGAATGCGGATTCATCGCGTTCATTCGTGACGTCAACGTGCAGCATCCTATTGCCACTGCACCAAAAACTCGAGACAAAACGATGTCGATATCGAAGGAACCATTGAGATAGGGAGAGATTGACATTCAGAACAGTATATCATCAGCCTACTAGACTATGACCAACCGGTGGAAACTAAAGATTTTAAATTGGCTCACTACTTGACTAGACTATTGGTCCCAAGAAAATCGATTAACTTCCCCATTCTAGTCAAAATTCTAGTACTACACTATGTTTGTTTTGATTCGCTATGAAACTTTGACAGATAAAATGAGGGGTGCATCGATTAGCTTGGGACCAAAGAGAGTACCAGAGCTGAGCCAAAAAGTAGAAAGGTCTGTGCCTAGGGGCACGAACGGATGCTTGACGTAGGACCGCTAGTGGACGAAATAAATGTGAAGAGCATTAAGTTCTTTTAATTGATCAAATATCTATTATCTCAACTCTTTCCGTTTTTGAATTGTAAGCGTACCAAATTTGTAGTAATATTTTTCAAAGAGAAAAATGATTACGAGAATCAATCAAAATCACTTGCACCCCTGCTTCCAAGTTTGTGTGGTCGTTGGGGGCTTGTGGTTCTGAATATGGACAAACAAGCACAGATAAATTCTATTCCAACTCTTTACTGATGTAAGCTTGATGGTCCTGAAATGGGCCGTTTTATTGAAGAGGACATCCATGGCCACTTACGCTTGGCGTGTTTAGTGTAGGTGACAGCATCACGGACCTCATTTTCCAGGAACACCATCAGCACACCTCGTAGATCAGACCGGAGATACGTCAGACACCGCCTCGGCTAGCCAGACGCCGGATGGTGCTTATATCTCGAAGAATTTGCGATGACGATTGGCACCTCCTTTGCCACGACCAGTCAATTGTTGCTTGTTGGGTTATATGAACGTGGACTAACCACCTTCCTACTGCTGCTATTGCTGACCACGCCGTCCAAAGTGAAAATGAGCTGATACTAGACAGCAGCGCTGCTTTATATCTTTTCAGGTTAAAGCAGAATGATGTGCAACCAAGTGGTATAAAAGCTACAAAGACTCCTCCCATTTTGTGTAGTTTGCTATCAAGTAGTGACACTGGCTCTTTTCCTTTTGCGTACACGGCGAATGAGAACGACCTAAATTTGAGTTTAGTTCACTCATAATCGCCAAAAGTGCAGGGTCTCATGGTTTCCTGTGGAAAACCTAAAAAATCTGCCAGAAAATGACGAAATTGACGAAAATTTTATTCAGTCTCGGAGTAGTACCAATAGACTGAGTGAATCCAATCTTTACTTTTCTCAAATTCGGGATTTTTTTCCTGGAAGATCCTGGAAAAACTTGGGAAAACATGAGGCAAATTTACTCATCGCTGAGTTCCTGCACTTTATTTCTTATTTCTGAGATAAGTTAACTCAAATTTGGGTCGTTCTCATTCGCCGTGATAGATATCGGCACCGGTGGTTAGCGTGATTACCTCTCATCCCAGCAGGCCTGGGTCCAATCTCAGTCGGTAGCATTGGAGCTCAGTACGGAAAACAAATCTCGCGTCACTTTTCAATAGGTCCTATCTACATTGATCGATTCTCTTCATCGACACTCTCTTTCGTAAATAACTCGGCTTCACAAATCTGGATCAACAATAGAAAAGGGCCCATCAGCATTTGTAAACAAACCGTTCCAAAGCCCATTCCGCATAAAGCGAAGGCCACTCACACAAACCAACACAATCATCGGATAGGGGAAACATCTACCTACACGATGATGGTGTTGGTTTGTGTGAGCGGCCTTCGATTTGTTAGGAATGGGCTTTGGAACGGTTTGTTTACAAATGCTGATGGGCCCTTTTCTATTGTTGATCCAGAAATGTTTCCTGCCGTCTTCGTCGAATTAGATGCTAGATTGTTGCTTCTTCCATCAAAAATATCCTGATACACTTTCAGCACACCTCGTAAATCAAACCGGAGATACGTCAGACACCGCCATGGCGAGCCAGACAACGGATGGTGGTTATCTAATAGCGAATTCGTTTATTATTCCGTTCCAACCTGGATCGGGTATCCGGATTGGGTCTGCTTGTTTTCTGACAAACGTCAGTTTGCTCGTTTCTTTTTAAAACCTAGCTCAGGTTGAGGTTCGCACTGACAAAAAGTTCGGTTTCGCACTGGGTTGGAACTGGTTCCAACCCCGATAATAAACGAATTCGCTATTAAAGAATTTGCGTTTGGTTCTGAATATGGCGATTAGTGTGCAAAATATTACGCAATTCCATCCTCCCTATTCGCACGCGCCCGAGGATCGGAGGCGAATGCCACTTCGACTTGTTTCGTCTACTTACTACTCTCTGACGACTGTGCTGGGGAAGCAGCATATGCATGTAGGTAATTGGTCAATTTGTTAGTTAATTCGACGCTTTTGGACAATGCTGGACATTTACCAGTTTTTCAATAGTTTCTTGTTGAAAATCAGCATTCAGGAGCATTGTTATCAATGCGTAGCCATATTTCTGATCGATTGGTGATAAAATTGTTGAAATTGGACCAGGGGCAGCTGAGTTATTAACGTTCAAAATCTTTCTTAATTTGTTACATGTTCCATTTTCAGTTTTCACAAAGTGTATCCCCATATAGAAATCAAAGACGTAGTCCTACGTCAAAAGTTGAGCACTTTTCTTCGGGACCTTCTAATCTTAGAGTCTCCTCATGCTATGACTATACACTGAAAAAATTTGCAAGTAGTAAACGATATACGTATCTGTTTTGGTTCATAATAATAGTGAAAGTGATACAACAGTAGTGGAATTAAAAGTGAAAATCGACGAAAAAGGTATATAATACTATAGAATTTTGAGCTAAACTGATCGCTCAACTTTTAACTTAATCATTCATACATACATATTTACTGAAATTCTTAAAAGTTTCGAATGCAATTGAAGAGCATCGAATAAAAATCATGACATTTCTAGCAAATGATGGCATTTGTGAAGGTATTTTACGCAACTTACAACAAGATCAGTCCCAACTTTCATACCACATTTTCCAATGAATTCAATAATCATCCAACCCGATGAAGTGTTCACAATTTCAAAGAGCTTTCTCACAGCTTCTAATGACTTAATCTCAACTTTTCACCAAAATTACTGAAAATGGACAAAGCATTTATCATAATTTCCAAATACATTGATTGTGATTTATATAAAAAAAATGCTTCAGCTGTTAATGAGATTTATTTTAAAAGGTATCAGCTCAGATGCCAGACTGTAAATTAAATTGGTTTTAATTTTATTGAAAAATGTATGAAAAATGAATGTATAAAGAATGTATCAGGCATTTTGACAATGTACGGATAATGACGCTGCCAGAGAATGACTTTTGAATACCCTCAAGGCCCAAAGAAGACAATCATACTTTCTGCAAATGTCTCGAGGGGGACGAAACTCCCAGATTTATTGTAATTTTATGAATTAATACCTTTGTTTTGATGAATCTGTTCATGTCTTCATACATCCATTTTTCCTATATAATCTCTTAAATTATTAATATCGTTTTTAATCGAACACATCTCTATCATATCGGGCGACAGCTCTAACTATCTCATGACAGATAACGAAATTTTAGGACGCCGCGAAGGAGTGTCCAATAGACCTTTTTGACGTTTAATCGTTTTTCTCTATCTAGCACACATGGATGGTTTGTTTTCCCACTAATCTGTTTCCCTCTTGCTCGCACTCGTTCAATTTAAATTGTGCAGTAGTGTGTGCCGATTAAACACCAAAAATTTCTATGCGATGTAAACAATGTGATTTTGTCATCTCTTTCGTTTTCCCTGGTTGATGGACTGTGACGTCAAACTCTGTCATCCATTGCAACAGCGGAAAAATGAAATTGACGAAAAATTTACATTGTTTACATCACTTTAGTGGTCGTATGGATTTTCGGTTTGAATTGAGATAAATTTAACACGTAAAAAGGCACCGATAAGATGAGAACGATGATAATATCACGGTTTAGAGGTGTTCTAAATTGAAGCTGGAAGTGGTTACAAAGGCAAACGAATGTTGGCCGATAGCTGATAACAGTGGGGAATGGAGGTCTAGAACTTACGAAAGAAATTTGTAGGTTGTTAGCATCATACAAAGAGTATCGGAGTGTGTTTCTGCTGTAGATGATTGGGGGAATTTAGATTTTGGGTGGGTTGAAATAATAATATATAATGTTTATTTCCGCACAACTTTTTGAAAATATCAAAAAGCAACTACTGCTGGCTAGCTATGAGCGATCTGAAGCGCGATACACGCCATTTTGAGGCTACTCATTTTTGAGTCGAAAACGCCTCAGTCCAGCCAAAAGGGAAGTTACTCAAAAATGAGTAAATATGTATTTACTCAATTTTGAGTAAACGTGCCTATGGAGGAAACTGGGTAACGGTTACTACCTGCTTATAGCTTTCGCCATCCAAGCTATTACCAATCGGTGGAAACTAACGATTTCAAATTGGCTCACAGTGGACTAGCCTATCGGTCCCAAGAACACCCATTAACGTACCAGAGCAGAGCCAAAAAGTTGAGCACGTTTTTTCGGGACCTTTTGGTCTTAGAGCTACCTTTATGCTATTAAGTAGCTGCTTCATTTTTACTGCTTCACTTTAAAAACTATTTTTAGACTCACTGCACAAAAGTTGCCTGTTCACAACTTCAAAGTGTGTCATTTTGAACTTACGAAAAATTGATATCAGAACCATTTACCCAGAATCTGAGGAGCAAAACCAGTTTACTCATTTTTTGATAACTCGATTATTTCGATGCAACTAAGCTTCGATATAAAGTAAAGAAATTAAGATTTAAGAAGCTTTATATCGAAGAATGACGATGTACTTCAATTTATGGTTAAAATTAAACCAAGAAGCGTTGCAGAAGACTTCAACTTTTTAGATGGATGTATCCCCAGAACGTTATTAATTTATTCTTGCTAGATTTTATTAATGGCCCCCTGTCTTTGCTTGGGATATGCCTATTATTGAATAAAAGGATTTGAATTATGTTCGTTTCCCAATAGTTCTATCAAAAACATAAAATATTGTTTATATGCATGTAAAGTCACGTCACACAAGGTGATTATTGTCACTTCCCTAGAGAAATAGAGTTTCGGTTATATTAATGTGTCCTAGTTATAATACCTGATCTCAGGTATCATCGGAAAATGGTACCCCTAATTGGAAATAGCTTCTAGGTTTACTTTAAACCGAGCTTCAAGATTTGTTTTTAAATGAGTTTTCTATCAGATACATTGTTTTGATACTTTCCTCTTCGTGCAGCATGTGCTCGATGTTCACCTGTGTGCAGCAACTGACACTTCTCTATCATTCTCACGAATACTTTTCTGCTTTTGCATCGCAACAGCATACTACGAAATGTAAGGTCAATCCAATATGGCGCCCATCGTTGCACACCAGCAAACTGCATCCCACACAACAACCGAGCAAAATCATCATCATTGCATACTTCCATAGAGTTTAATTGAAAATGCATTCACTAGCACAAAGAAACACATAAATCATTAACGACAGCGATGATGCCGATGATGATATCAACATTGACGTTCATGAACACCACTCGGTCGGGTGGGCGAACAGAGCATAGGAAAACAAACATGAAAAACAGCGAGAATAAATAGGTAGAACGAATGTCGGAACGAAAGCGATACGCGCAAAGCCGCAAGATACACATTGATGGGCGAGGAGATGTTCCATACCGAACATTATGAAGTCAGCCGACACACCACGACATCGCGCATTAGCATGACACCGACCGACGACCGTCAGTTGTTTTACCAGGAAATGGATGGTGCATTCTTCGTGACGAGTTATTTGTCTGGATGGACGGTATTATTCCTAAGTGAAGTTGCAAGGCGTTGATTGAGTCATAAATGATGGAATGTTGGATAAATTTATGCTGTGCATATTTATGAATATTTATTGAAGATGAGTTGAGTATACTAGGAATACTTTTATCAAAAATAATCTATTCCATACCAGTTTTTTACGGTCTATTGTGCACTATTTAATTGCATCAGAAGACATCATGCTGAACAGTTGCCAATAGTTAACGCCTATAGAGATAAATGCAGCAATGTTTGTGTGAAATTTGCGATTTATGTTTGTTTCTGAACTTAAAGTTAATGAAACATTGATTATTACTGAGTATACAAATAAGTCGGTTGACAACGGCATGATGCCTCTTCATGGTCCCACACTACATTAATCTACGTTGCAAATCTTCGAAACACGCATAAAACCTGGAATATCGGTACGATCTACTTGTTTACTCCTCTCATTGTGGCAAAGAGCAAGAGGATGCATCGTCCAAATGTCTAAAGTAGTCCCGCTCAAAGTCACTGATGAGACGCGCCTGGTCCGTTTGGAAGTTTTGCTTCTTCATCTGGTCGACTGCCATCAGAAGCTTCTTGTAATCTGCCAGTACTTCGCTTCTTTGTTTTCTTAATTGTCTAATTTGTTTTTCGTAAGTCAATCGCTCCTGTCGTGCTGCATCTCGTGTCTCCTACGGAGATAAGAAAAAAATATGTATAGTCCTACATGAGTGGATTCTGTAAAAGAAGGGTGCTACACATGCGATCGTTAACATCATCTTCGAAGCGATAAAAGCACGCAACCACCGCTAATGACACAAAGGCCACTAGCACAGAATTCCTGGCTTTGCTCACTAACTGCCTGAGAAAATACAACAGCCATAACACAAAAAAAAACATAAGAGAGACCTTTTCGGCATCGTTGGCGATGGTTAGCTTGATCTTGAGACCGTCGTTGTCTTCCTGTGCTTTGAACAGTCTTTTCTCTAGATTTTGGTTGTTCTGGGTCAAGCAGCGTATCTCGGTTCGCGCCGTTGACAGCTCTTTTGCACTGTTGATTATTTGGACTTCCTTTTCCTGTGGGAGAAAGCGGGTCAGTGATGTTAAAATTTCTGCAGTTATGAAATTGGCTTTATTAGTTGATAAATGAGCGGAAATGTAGAAAATACCGAAGGTCGGCAAGCTTAGAGGAAATAAGAGATATTTAGAGCGCAAAAAGTAAGAGGTTGTATCCAAGACACGACCGTACATTTGAAGTAGCATTACGAAAGGTAGTTTTGATGTCACAGCAAAAGTATGGTAAATATTAAATCAGCTCGTTATCAGTGAAAAAGTTCATTAGGTTGAAACTCAGAAGTGATTTGAGAGCTCTTACGTCACTTTTTAAATAGACCAATGTAACATATCCACCATTTTGAGAAAATCGAAGTTGAAGTTCGACTGATGATCATTTTTACTGTTTCGAAACAATACATTTTGATATACCTACTATTTTTAGTTTAGTCAGTGAAAATAACGTTGAAAATTCATAGAAACGGTAAAATCACAATTTTATTTTGAATTTCATGCTACAATATAGAAAAAAAAACCAAACACATAGGACGTTTTAAGTAGTCAATTTGTACATCGGACAAGTTACATTGGACGATTTTTCTCAATGACATAATCAATGAGTTTTACATTGGTCGTTTTGTTCTACATGATACTAGATTCCCTTTCACAGATTTCAGAATAAATTCCAAATGTCTGAAGTAACAATCACGTACTCATAATTTCAAACTGTACATTGGACAACTTTTGACCTATGATTATCTTAAATAAATGAAAGCAAATTTGGATGGGTATGTTTGTATCACATACAATGATAGAAGAGCAATGGTGTGTATCGATTAACTCTATGGTTTACATTTGTTACTTAGGACCTCTTGAAAAGTTCCGCGAGAGTTCTGTTTTTGAGGTGCTCTGTCGATGTCCATGTAGTACAAGCCAATCCGATGGGTTGGAAGCTTGGAATCCAGTTTAGAACAATGCTGTGGAAACTTTTCCACGATGTTCTTGGAGATGATAGTGGTGTGGAAATGAAATATGTATTAGGGAAAACACATAAATCACAGAATCTAAGCCTACCGGACGTTTGTGCCTTTTGATGCAAATTTTAAGGTACTTCTATTAGAAGAATTTGGCAAGATTTTTTTGGCATAATTCTCTTAATAGGACGGCCTTAAATTAGCATCACAAGGCATAAAGATAGGTACGGTCTGGCATGGTCAGTGTTTGGTATGAACATTCGGCGGCGCTAGGGAAACGCCTCGTTTTCTGATGACAAAATGACGGAATTTTTGGTTTATTCAATAGATAATAAAAAAGCGAATATTGATTGGAGGAATTTCTTGCTAATTTTTGTTCCAATCGCGAGATATTCGCGATCAATCATATGAATTAATTGTATCATCCAGCCATTTTCCACAGAGAGTGCGCTGTTCCGCTGGTAGGAAGTAATAAAAATCCCGATATAGAAATTGAGGGAAGTGGGAATAATTCACTTTCGGTGCATATTCAGGTTAAAAAAAGGGAACGACAACCTAAAGGGACAAATTTTACTCATCGCTGAGTTCCTGCACTTTTGGTGATTATGAGTGAACTAAACTCAAATTTGAGTGGTTCTCATTCGCCGTGTATGAACATTGCGCGAAGTTTTCCCGCCGATTGGGGAGTTGGAAAATCAGACAGTGGATGGATGACGACAGAGACATTTATGGCCTATATTAGAAGTGTGTTTCACCCTTATTTGGTGCGAGAAAATATTCCACTTCCGGTGATCTATTTCATTGACGGGCATAAGAGCCATACCGCGGATGCAACTGCTGAAGAGTGTATTCAACTTGGGATCATCCTTGTATGTCCCTACGCAAACAGTACACATATTATTCAACCAGCTGACGTAGCAATTTTTCGTTCGCTGAAGGCTGGGTGGACCAAGCCGGTACGGATTTGGCAGGCTGCACATCCAGGTAGCAGATGTCATGAAGTTATGTTGTGGTTTTACTTATTTTGTTTCATCGTTTCCAAATTTAGGTAAGGTAATTCGAACGGACGAGTTCGGTGGAGTTTTACAACAGGCCATCGACGTTTCTTTTAAAGATCGTCGATTACTCGAAATGTATAGCAGGCAAGACAAATCCGGAACCGAGTGTTCCTTCCACAAAGGAATCCACTATTGCTGTTTCGCGTGAATTGCTCGAGGGAATAATTCAGAAGATTAGTCCAGTGCAAGCTGCCCTTTACCGCGAACTTAATGTTGATTTTTTCACGGGGGAATCAGAGAGAATAGTATGCCAATTGTATAAAGCAGTGTATAAAGCAGTTGTTGTCAACGTGTGATTAATGAAAAATCGTGCGAACTTGGTCAGAATAATGATGAAGCCGAACTCAGCTGTGAACAGATGTGCACTGATTCCGTTTCAGATGAGTACATTTTACCTATTTCTTTGTCTCTTTGAATAACATTGTGATATCTTTCATAACAGCGAGATTAAAGCTTTCTCTGAAGAAGATGAGACCCAGATGAGGTGCTTAATAATGAAACCGGCGAACTCGGTCAAGTTAATGACAAAACTGATCTCCATCATTTCTCTGACGATATCAACACCCGTTCATCGCAAGATAAAATCAACACGAGCGATCCGATCCCTTCGTTTCATGACCTGATGGAAGATGCTTCTTTTGATGAACCGGACATCTTATGTATGGAAAATGCAAATTCTGAGAAAGATCCATTGTCCTTGTCAAACTGTACTGACCAAGACAAGACCATTCAGAGCTATTTAAGTGAACCCAGTACGCCTAAGAAGAAGAACAGGAAGTTCAACAAACCGAAGAGCCCACCAGTTTTGACTTCTCGAAAACGTATAGAGTTTCATCAGAAGAGACAACAAGACAAAGAAAACTCAAAACAAGAGAAATTTCGGAAGGCTGAAGAAAAGCGCAAACAACGAGTAAAGCGAGCAGAAGACAAACAAATTGAAATGATCAAAAAAGCGGCGGAGCGACTGGAGCGTTTGAAGTATGGATTGCAAGAAATTAACAATAATAAAGATTAACCTACACTTATTTCAAATATTGTTTGAATATTCAACGATATTCAATGTTTATTGTTAGCTCCCTTTCTTAAGCTCAACAAAGATAATTAAATAAAATGAAAATTAAAATATGTTATTGTTAATTTCTGGGTTCAAGATTTAAGATGGCACAAAATGATTACCCGTAACTGAACTATTTTAACAATGATATCGTTCTTGGAGATAGAAGGGAACAAATTGAATATGTAACAAGGGGCTATACATAAACTACGTTGATGTTTTTTTTGTCGTTTTAAACCCCCAACCCTCCCCCAGCGTAGACGATCGCCCATACAATTTTTTTTTTAGAAATTTGAATGAACCGTATACAACTGCCACGCCTCTCACCCCCTCATCCGTCTACGTAGTTTATGATCAGCCACTGTCACTCTAGGAAACACTCATTGATTATGTCATGCAAGAAAGGGGGAGGGTTTTAGAAATTGTGACGATGCAAACGATAAAATTACAGATCCATACAAAAATACGTGAAATAGCGGGGAAATTAGGCCTTTTAAGCGTGACGCAATTGATGAAGGTATCTTCTTCGGCACCAAGTTGTATGTTCTATACTTAGAAAACAATAAATAACAACATACTCTAAATGCATAAACATGTTTGCATAAATTGTCCACCTCAGTGCTGACGTTTCCTTTAGTGGATCCGGGTCCATTAAACGTATAGTGGACAGGGGTTCACTTTAGGAAGCAGGGGTCTATTATAGGGAAACTGCACTACATTTTTAAACCAGCTTTATTAACCCAACTTACGTAGAAAGCGATGTTTTTCTCAAACAGGTGTCATGCACAAATGTTGAAAATTATGACCAATTAAAAACTTATCACATTTGTGTTGTCACACACACAAAAATCACACACAAATACTTTTTGTTCCTACTAGGGGGTCCACTATTGGTCAACTTACCCTACCTGACACTGCAAAACATTTTTGGTACCTCTATATATGCATTTTGATTAACATTCTAAGTCCCTCCTTTTTTACATATTCTGCACAAACGATTCTTTCTGCCCACCCCCATTCATAGAAATCGGCGCGAAATCCTGTGAGGAGTGAGCTATTTTGTGTGCAGAATGTGTAAAAAATCTGCTGCTGCTGACGTTTGACCATACACCACCACCGGAGACTTCTTCAGTGTCTTGTACTAATACTCGACTGAAGAAGCACATTGTAGACGAAATGCGCGTATCTGTCAAGGATAAGCAAATAAGGTAGCGGAATTAAATGGAAATTACAAATCCTTCTCTCTTTCCTTATACATGACGCCCACATCCATCAGTAAAAATTCAATGTAAAACTATACACTACGAAAAAGTCATGCACATTTCGGTGCCCTAATATCGACACATGTAATCTACATTTAAGGGATTTTTTTTCCTTTGGTTTGTTTTTTCCGTCGATCTTGTTTTCCGTGCTCCAATGCTACCGACGTGCCAGGAAGGCAGCTCCCACACCTGGACCCTACCTATCGACCCATCAACTCATGAACCGGGGACCAACGGCTTTACTTCCCATCCGAAGGAGGGCGTGATCAGAGATGTTATGCCTCAGAACATCCCGGCGGCACCGACTGAGATTGAACCCAGGCATGCTGGGGTGAGAGGTAATCACGCTTACCACTACACCACCGGTGCCGTTAATTTTACCAAATTAATGAGTAACTGTTACTCGTAAAATGTACAGGTAACAGTTATTCATAAATTAGTAAAAGGCACTTTTAATGAACATAAAACATTTTTAATGAGTCAAACCTTTTTTCACAAATGGGTGAAAATTTTCCAGCTATGGGTTCTTTGGAGTTAGTGTGTTTGTTTTCATTCGTATTTATGGATATTTTTTTTTCGTTAGTCGGTTCATAAATTGTTTCAAAACTGTAAAAATCAAGTGACTACGAACAAGGAGATGGAAGCGGTAAAGAAAATGCGGATAATAATGTTATTTTCATACATATTTACGAAGTTTATTTTCACTTTCAGCTTTCATACTGCAGCATAAACCTGGAGCTGGATGCTTCCGATGCCGATTATGCAGCTGAGTTCCTTGACGAAGGCGATCCTATTGGGAACGTTGATAAGTTCCCAGACTACGACGAGACAGAACCTGCAGAACCTGCAGAACCTAAGCAAGAGCCGGAAGCTGACCATTCTTCAAGTGTTTTGCCAGCACCGAAACGTAAAAGATTGGAGGAAAGTACGTTTCATTTCATGATTTCCTGCTACAAGAAGGATTTTCAAGGACAACATCACGACAAAGTAAAAGCGGATGCGAAGGTGATTACCAGGGAATGTCATGTTTTTGGCAATTCACTCGAGGAGGTGTTGGAGTAAACTTGGGAGGCTATTAGGAGTCACATTCTCCGGGAGGTAACTGTTTATGATGACCAAAGTTTGAAACGAGTTAAGTGGACAGAAGGAGCGGATCCTGAGTTCAAAGACATGGATAAATTTGTGCTGTTCAAGGACCTTCAACGTAAACGAACATATCGAGTATCTGATTTGCAGGAAAAACCGGATGTAATGATAAGATGGAGAAGCAAGGTTATTTATGTTTACCTTCATGTGTATTCGTTGGCGGTGGTAAATTAAAAACTGTATGATCTAGTGAAGAAACTAGAAGCCCCAGATGAACCGGAAAGATCAGGTACTGCATGCAAATCATTTCAAGGGTCAATAAACGAGCTAAAGAGAATGCATCCAGAAGTATCAGCAGATTCATTCGTGTGGAACAACTGGGCGGAACATGTGGAAGCAGCACCGGGATACAGATGTGACGATGTGAAGCTGAATCCACCAGACGACATTTAATCGCACTTGAGACCTGCACCGAATGATGATTCGGCAATTCTGGAAGAAAACCGTCGAGGACTATTTTTCTCTAAAACTATTATTCGTGCCATGGAAGTTCACATTCAAGAGCTCAGAGAACAGTCTGTACACCTATCAGCCGCGGCCGAAAAAAATGAAGAACGGGTATCGGGAATGGAAATACAGCTTAAAAGCTACAACGAAATGCTGACTTCAATGCAACGTTCACTTGCACCTGTGGAAAACGAGCTCAGTCGAGCACTGGCGAACTCTGTAACAGACGCAGAAGATGTTGATCATATGTGAAGAAAGATAAAATGGCATTCGAAAGAACCAGATCGTTCAAATTTCCGGATGTGATTGTCATTTGTTTGTTATGTTGATGTTGTAAAATAAAGCTGTTGAAACAAATTTCATTTATTTCGTGTATCTGTGATGGAAATAACTAGAATGATGTCCTACATGGAGTCCTTCTTCAGATCGCCTCTTTTGATTCGAGTTCCAAACAAAAATCGAAGTCTTCAATAGGTTGATTCAGCCCAATTTTAGGGTCAAATTTTCCTCATTCTTTATAACCACACTTTCTCATGATTTTTGTGCAGTCATAATTTTGAAGCTGAGTAAAGCATCGCCCACAACTGTCTTGATGTCTTTAGAACTGTTTTCTTCGTAGTGCCGTCGTAAGTATCGCTTGATAATTCCAAAAACAATTTCAATGGGGTTGTAGAAGGGACAGTACGGAGGCATAAATATTGGAACAATGCCGATAGACCTTAGGTACATAACAATGTGTCTATCGCAATGTATTCGAGCTCCGTCCATTATCCAGACCGAATAGAAACCCGGGTATGTCTCTACATTACCAGATTCAAGGGCAAACGTACGACAACACTCGAAAAATTTCTTCCGTGTAAATGTCCCTTTCGTCATGAATGAATCAAGAAGGCCACCTTGCCCTAGAAAACAAAGAGCTGAAACTCTCGGACGGCGATGAAATTCGCCACGGAAAATTAGCATTTTTCCAACAAATACATATCCCCTATTGCGTAGAATATCGCGGCTATCAAAAGCTACTTCATCCAGAAAAACTAAATTAGCTAAATCCGACTGAAATGATAAGTCCTCGCAATATTTTGAGATATCAGCATTACAGATCTGCATGGCGCGACGTTCCAGTTTCTTCCAGCTCATACCCTCCGCGTGCAGAATCCTTACTATCGAAGATCTACTAATTGATGTTCCGAATTTATGAAAAAACCGTTTCTGTGCCTCATCGAGAAACAAGGTTGGTTCGGTCATATACAACATTACAAGCCACTGTCGTTTTGCCACCCCAAACTTTCTGTATACCAATTTCCGTTCCTTTTCCGAAAGGACGCCGTTTTTCTTGTACGATGTAATCCAGGCACTTATTGTAGATTTGCTTTTAGGGGGCGACCCCGGCGTAGTGGTTAGAATCCATACCTCTCACGCCAAAGTCACGAGTTCATATCTCACCCCCAGACAAGTCACGAATGACCCAAGAGCGTTAAAGTGACTATAATACAAAAAAAAAAAAAAAAAAAAAAAAAAAAAAAAAAAAAAAAAAAAAAAAAAAAAAGATTTGCTTTTACCGTAAATTTCGCAGAGTCGTTGTCTTGATAGTCCCAGAAAAAAGAATCCATAAATGCAATGATATTTAGTATTGAGACTGGCACGTTGTCGTCGTACAATATGCCAAATAATGTTGGACATTTTCTGAAACAATAACGTCACTTTTAGGAGGAATTTTCATGTCAATAGTGTTCATACTTATTGCTAATGTAGCGATACTAATGGTGATAATATTTCTGATTTTTTTATTAAATACATTAATTCAATTCGTCACAATTTTCCTTGCAAGATGTGAATCAATGTTTATAATATTTATTTATTTTGATTGGCATGGAGATAAGTTCATCAGCTGTCAGTCAACTTGACACAACCCATGACATTTATACACCCGCGACGATTACGGCGACGATTTCAATTCGTCGCGTTCGATAAGGTGGAAAATTCACAATAATCAATAGAAAGAAACGATAAATTCAATTCATTCAAACGCACTTTAAGTCGAGTTTTAGTGTTAGTGTTTTGGTTTCAGAATCAGTGCTGGTAAAGGTACACATTTTTTCATAACCATCATCCGATGTGTATACTAGACCTGTTCATTTTAAACGAAATGTTCGGAATGTAACGGGTCAACCGTGATTACTGTTCGTCATGTTAATTTGTACTTCTGTGTAAATTTTCAGCAAAATCGGTGTTGATTTAGGTGCTTCTAGTTAATTTTATGTTTTCAAGGTAATTTACGGCTTATAATATTTGTATCTCGAGACTGAAACAACGAAAGCTGCTGTAACAACTTTCATAGCAAAGTTTAATGTGTCATATATCAACTTTGTAACCAAAGGTTGACTATTCGAAGTGATTTTATTGAAGTTTGACTTAGTTTCATGCTCGAAGATATCTTAAAATGTGAAGAATTTTAAAGTATTTGTTCTACGAATTTTCCACCCATATGATATAAAAATGTGTAGTGTACGGCATAATGTTCCTCATATTGTTCTAGAAGTTTCGTTCCAACATAGTTTTCGTGTATATTTCATAGATTGAGAGATAAAAATCAGAAAAGAGGCCGTTTAGCTAAAATTCACAAGACAACAGAACCAATAAAAGTCAATTAGATTGACAGAACATAGTTGCATTGCTTTTCAATGACGACCGATGACTGTTTCATTGATACATGATTTTTTCATAAATATGAATCCTCAGTAGACGTGTTTTTTTTTATCAAAGGCAAGTGTCACTCGAGCCATTCAAAATGTTCGTTATTTTATAAATTGCTGTTATGGTTCGAGTGACACTTGCCTTTGATAAAAAAAACACGTCTACTGAGGATTCATATTTATGAAAAAAATCATATATCAATGAAACAGTCATCGGTCGTCATTGAAAAGCAATGCAACTATGTTCTGTCAATCTAATTGACTTTTATTGGTTCTGTTGTCTTGTGAATTTGAGCTAAACGGCCTCTTTTCTGATTTTTATCTCTCAATCTATGAAATATACACGAAAACTATGTTGGAACGAAACTTCTAGAACAATATGAGGAACATTATGCCGTACACTACACATTTTTATATCATATGGGTGGAAAATTCTTAAAACAAATACTTTAAAATTCTTCACATTTTAAGATATCTTCGAGCATGAAACTAAGTGAAAATTCAATAAAATCACTTCGAATAGTCAACCTTTGACCACAAAGTTGGTAGATAACACATTAAGCTTTGCTATGAAAGTTGTTACAGCAGCTTTCGTTGTTTCAGTCCCGAGATACAAATATTATAAGCCGTAAATTACCTTGAAAACATAAAATTAACTAGAAGCACCTCTAAATCAACACCGATTTTGCTGAAAATTTGCACAAAAGTTCAAATTAACATGACGAACAGTAATCACGGTTGACCCGTTACATTCCGAACATTTCGTTTAAAATGAACAGGTCTAGTGTATACAGATATACAGTATACAGGTTTACTTTTGAACGACCGCTTGAAAAATCACAGAGGAGATACGTTCTCGCTTGCAATTGCTGGCATTCGCAGAGCTGCTGCTAGCTTGTATTGGACGGAAAAAATGTCACAGGTTGAATTTTTTGCCAAATTTTAATGAATATATACACTGGAGTGTTTGGTATTAATTATAATCTTATGATTCCATACTGTAAACTTCAAATGTGATTAACCAGAAAACAGAAAAATTCAAAACAATACAAAACTGTATGTAAAGCTGGGTTTCGTTCTCTGTAATGTGCGAAAATGTAGCGTAGTTTAAAAAATTTGCGATATTTTTGCATCCAATGCACACTGGGCCAGGAATGCAACATAGCGGAGAAAAATTGTGAAGTAAGGGTTATCTTCCATTTAATTCCACTTAATTAATTTTGGTATCCATGACAGATACGTATTTCGACTACAATGTGCAGTCTTCATCAGTGTCATTCCCACTAAAGAATCTAACCCCCTTAACTACTCATCCCCTAAGTAAAAAAAGTCAAGATCATAGGTATAAAAATGAAACTACAATGTGTTGAATCGGAACCTACCTAACTAATAAAAACCAAAGATTTAAGTAAGCTAAAGGAGAAAAATCTAAACAACTCTCTAATAAGGAAAATTCCCAAAGGCTTGGTAGCCATCATAATGAAGTAATGAAATTGGGTTGTTAACGGAATGCTAAATAAAACAGCAAAAAAGGGGGGGGGGGTTATCTTCCATTTAATTCCACTTAATTAATTTTGGTATCCATGAGAAAAATTAATAACTCCGAAACGAAGCATTTCCGACGTGGTGTCTTGGGCAAATTTTCTCATCATCATAGGACCATAAGGACATAAACAAATAGTTCAAAACTCTTCCGCAGAGATGGTGCCACAATCTCTCTTATTTCTCTGACGTTTTGAAGACTTGATGTTGTTGGCAAAGTTGTTTATCTTGATAAAATAAACAACTCTTCTTGAGACGTCAAAACTCCACAGCCTACTGTTTTCGAGTTATATGGAATTACAGAAAAAATGTGAAAATAAGTGGTTTTTTGTTCCACTTAAATGAAGAAATCTAAAAAACACCAAAATATACCTCTCTCAAATTCGGATATTTTGTTTAAGCAATACTCGCTTAATTTTTGCTGAAAATGTAAGGTCGCGATTTTTTGCGTTTTATGAGATATTAATGTTCAAAAACCGCGGTTATTTATTTCGTTTTTTCAATAATATCTTTAAAATTTGAAGCTTAAACCAGCATGTTTCTTCATTAAAGTTATAAATTTAATGCATTTGCATAAGAGAAAAATAAAACATTATATGGTTGTAAGCAAAAACACCAATACAGAAAGAAAAAAAAACCTATTGTAGACATTTTTTTCTTTAACTCCATATAACTTGGAACCAGTAGGCTGTGGAAATTTTACGACTTTGAAAGAGCTGTTTATTTTGTCAAGATAAACAACTTTGGCATCAAGTCTCCAAAACGTCAGAGAAAGGAGTTAGATTGTGGCGCCATCTTTGCGGAAGAGTTTTGAACTATTTGTTTATTTCAATAGATGGTCCTCATTATGATAAGAAACTTTGCCGAAGACACAAAGGAAATGCTTCGTTTCGGAGTTCTTAATTTTGCTCCGCTTGATTGAATTCCTAGCACAGTGTGCAATGCTACCAACGCCAGGAAGGCAGCTTCCACACCTAGACCCTCCCATATCGACCCATTAACTCATGGACCGGGAACTTTACTTCCCTTCCAAAAAAAGACGTGGTCAGAGATGTTATGCCTCAGAAAATCCCGGCGGCTCAGACTGGGATTGAATCCAGGCCTTTTGGGGTGATAAACAATCACTCTTGCCACTAGATCACCGGCACCGCTACCAAAGGTACTGTGGCAAAGCAACACTATACTCAATACATGGCCGGTATCAACTTCTTAAGTCCCGTCCTTCCTCAAATGCTACGTCATTTATGCATGTTCCCTTACGTTGTGGTTTCCGAACCAATTATGGTCGAAAACGAAAAAATTCAAGACAAAACTCGATACATATATCGAAAACCATGCACTCTAGAGGTTTGACATACTGAAGAGAGTTTGTCTACAAGAAAAAAAAAGGTTTAAAAGTTTTAAAGGTTTGAAGGAATACTTGCTTATACAAAATTATAAGGCGGCATCCATAAATTACGTAACGCTTAAAGAGGAGCCAATATTGTTTACATATGAGAGGGGAGGAGTAAAGCTTTGCGTTGCGTAACAAATAGAAAACAATGTCTAGCTTGCATTGGAAGTGATTTAATCTTCAGTTTTGAGTTATTTGCTTCAAATTTTGAAAAGCAAGTACACAATGGTGCGCTTAGCTGTTGTTTATAGTTTGCACATAAAACGGTAAAAAATGTTGTCTTCAATTTAATTCCACTTCATTAATTTTGTAATCCATACGAATTTCGACGTCTTCATCAGTGTCATTCCCAAAAAAGACTTATCAAAATTTGACCCCCTTAAGTACTCATACAATGTCAAGATCACAGGTTTAAAAATGAAACTACAACGTGTAGAATCGGAACCTACCTAACTAATAATAATCAAAGATTTAAGTAAAGCAAAGGAGAAACATCTATGCAACTCTCTAATAACGAAACTTCGTATCATGCCATGGATAGCAACATGAATTAAGTGGAATTAAATGGAAGGTGACCATTTCTGCTGTTTTATTTAAGCATTCCGCTAACGCAGCAAATTGCCTGCCAGATCATGAATTTCTTGAGGAACTTCTACACTGGCTATTTTCTAAGGGACTCTGAAACAACGAACTTGTCTTTCGCAGTCACAAACTGGTTTCCCGGAATTTGTTTGAAGTCCGCTTTTACGTATGTTTCATCGTCCACGATACATTAGCTGTCCTATTTTGCCGTTCATTGCGGTTTGGTGCTTTCTGAACCTTGAATGAACGTAGTCCTGCTCGTTTCTAGAATTTATTTTTTTCCCTTTATTTAACGTCGGTCTCTGTTCCGCAATCTAGTGCCAATCACCGACGGACATCGATTGCCATCCATTGACGGCAATCGAATTTGCAGGAAGGCAGCTTCCACACCTGCGTAGGATACCGCACCCATTTAACACACACATGGGGCTGGGATCAACGGCTTTACTTCCCTTCCGAAGGAAGACGTTACCAGAGATTTTTATGCCTCAGAAAAATCCCACCGACCTCGGCTGGGATTGAAATCAGATCCATTGGGGTGCGAAAGCAGTCACACTTACCACTACACCAACGGCGCCAGCTCTTGGCATTCTGCACGAAACTTTTTGTCCGAACGGATTAGTTGGGTTTGCGTTTGAAGGCAGCAACCACTCGCTTGTGATCTTCTACGCAGTATGGAACACTTTTTCTTGGGCTCACTTGCTTCCGATCGACAGTTAAACGTTCTCCAAAACGTGTAATGACACGAGAAACAGGATTCCCAACATCTTTCGATGGCTCGATGCGAAAGATGTGGGTTGTTGAGGTGAGCTTGCAACATTTTCTCATGCACGCGCTATTCCTTCGACTCCATTTTCAAAACCACCTGAAATTTCACAATGAAACTCACGAAGTGTAAACAATACACGCTGAGGCAAACTCACCCAAAATTTCATTAAAATTAACCCAAGGGCAAAATGTTACAGCTTTTTTAAAGTGATTTTGACTGTGGACACCCTTTTACCAACCGATGGAAACTAACGGTTTTAAATTGGCTCACTACTTGACTAGCCTATTGACCTCAAGTAAATCTATAAGCGTACCCCATTCTATTCGAAATTCTAGTACTACACTATGTTTGTTTTGATTCGCTATGAAAGTTTGACAGATAAAATAAGAGGTTCGTGGATTTCCTTTTTTTTTGGGCGGATCGATTAGCTTGGGACCGAAGAGAGTGTCAGAGCTGAGCCAAAAAGTTGAGCACGTTTCTTCGGTACCTTCTGGTCTTAGAGTTACCTCTATGCTTTAACTTTCGTAAAACAACATCTCGCAGTTCTTAACAATCTTAAGAATATGCGTCTTAAAAAAAAAGTATTTTAGAACCGCCCTTAAGTACCGAAAAATGTTCATTGATACACACTTAGAAAAAATCATGTAAATGTAGGTGATGTGAGACTGACATATACGAGTGTCAATTTTGAGATAAAATTGAGTCATAACAGACGCTCAATTCAACTCAATCAAACGTACTTTTCGTCGAGTAACGAACATTTTAGTCTCGGAGCATTCAATTTTACAAGCAATATCTGTTTACGTCTGATTCTTTATGTCAAAGATGGATTCCGTCACGTGTAAAGTTAGTTATTTCTAAGTGTGTAACTCATTTGTTTCCTTGTTTGAAGTTCATCCTCGGTGGACAAAGCCGGGTATTGCCATTATCAACAAGGCATAAAAAGTAGCAAGGACTACACAGTTCAAAAAAAGTAGTGTACATTTCCGTTAATATGATGCTCATAAATGGAGCGTCATATATTATTTAAGTTTACATTAGGGGTCGTCCATTAAGTATGTCACACATTTAGAGGAGAGCTGAAAACTGTGACGAGCCATACAAAAAAAATTAAGGTCCATACAAAAAATGTGACAAAGGGGGGAGGGGGGTGGGCCAAATTTGCGTGGCATAATTAATGGACCATCCCTTATAGATCGCGTAAATTTATGAGACATATAATGAGATATTCCATAAATTATATGTAACCGTCAATCTTTGTAAGCAACATTTCTTACAAGTTGCTGGTTTACGTGAGAAGGAAGTTTACATGCATATATGTTTGCATGCATGGATGTTTACATCACCAGTAAAATTCAGATTTTTTTTCTGTGTAAGATGCGGTTCCCCCAGTTCCCCTAGTTTGAAGCAGTCAGGACTAGGATTTGGTGGTAGATCTTACATCCCGTAAAGTACCACGTACGGTTGCCTTTCTTGGTGAACTGTTGTTTGAATGAAGAAAATTATATGTTTATTAGGATTTTTGAAATCTTACCTTAACTTGTTTATCCAGCTCCAAGTTGCGCTCTTCATACTTCTTAATCATTCGCTCCAAGGCAGCATTTTTCGTAAGCAACTGTTCCTTGAAATTTTCCAACTGCTTCAACCGGTCCAGTGCCAAATTCAAATCTTTCACGTTTGCTTCGTTTTGCTTCTGAACCGATTCCAGCTCAGTTTGAATGATAGCAACCTTTGATTTCAAAAACCTGGAATCATAAAAAAAAACAAACACACTCGTTCATCACCACCCCCATATCTGGCGCGTAATGTTACTATCGAACTCACTTTATCAACCCCTCCGAGCTAATGTTCTTTTTTTCGAGCACTTTTGGCACGACATCGGCTATATTTTTGTTAACATTCTTGCCACCGGCCGTTGCGCTCTGCTTGGCAACGGCTTTATTGTTAATTTTTTTCTCGCTGGGCTTCACCAGCTGAAGCTCTTCCTTCTGGGTACCGATCGAAGAATTTGAGTCCTTCTCACTGTCCACAGACTTTTCCTCGGTGCATTGCGTACTGTCGTTGAATTCCGTTTCCGCATCCGATGGACTCATCGGATCGCAATCATTTTCCTTGTTTCCTCCTTCACTGGAGCAACTCCCCGAACTGTCCGACTGCACCGATTGATGATTATTTAACTTCCTGATGTTGTTCTTCATCCTTCTCTTAGTATTCATCCAGGTGGCATTTTCGTTTAGTTCAAATAATCCACGTGATTTGGCGTTAATTTCCTCGTTCATCCGAAAAAGGACACGCTCGCGCTCCAACAGTACGGCATCCATGTTTTTCATTGGAAAAGTTCAAGAGTTTAAACAGCGAATTGGTCACCTTCAACTTCAGAGTTCAATGGTTCACCGTTGAATGAAATGGGGGGAAGTTTTTCGTTCCTAATCGCCGAGCTGTGCGTCGTTCAATGCTTTATGCTTTATTTACCGACGATATGGCAAAGTGCGAACTATGCCGTTAGCATGGTTACTAACTGTTTGGTGTCAGGGATATGCTGTTTTCGGGTGAAATGAACTGTTGTCTGTTGAAACATACTTCAACATAGTTTTGATTGAAGCATAATCACAGCATAATGAAGGTGGTTGTGGCTTGAGCATTTCTTGTTTTATTTTTAATAGCTGAAGTATACCCCGTTCACACTACAGTTTTTGCAAAATATAGCCTATCTCGATATTAGAATACATACATTTACTAACTACTAACTAACTAAAATTATGTTTATTTCTGTTTGTTGATGACTGTACATTGATTTAACAGTTAAATTGAATAACCTACTTAGTCTAGCTCATCTTTGTTTAATTGGATATTCAACTTTCTCATTGGAGCAAAACTTAAGTCATTTTTAATAGCAAAACATGAAAATGGCGTTTTCGATACTTTAAATAAATCATAACTCGAAAATGTCACATCCATTCGAAATGACGTCTGAGACTAAAGTGTAGGCAAAAACAAGTGCTTTTTAGTAAAAATATATACTGTAAAAAAAAAACTATGTAATTTTGAGTAAAATCAATCAAAAGAGTGTTAACACATAATAAACATAAAAATGTTCTTTTCAATATTTTTTTAATAGTTTTTTTCAAAAGCTTATCAAAGATCTCCTTAATAAAAATAGGAGCTGAAAGTCTCCTTAATAAAGATACAAAAATAAAAAAACTACCGAACGATCATCATTCTCAACGCAGCCTACACACTTAGATTTTTTCGCCGAGATGGGCACCACCGAGCAGCTCGGCATTTTATTTTGCTGGATCTCAGTGAAAAACTTTTCGAGATTCAGCTAACAAACGGGAATTTCGCCGAGATCTCAGCTAACAAACATATTTTTTGTGGTGCCCATCTCGGCAAAAAAATCTAAGTGTGTACAAACTTTGTAGTACAAAGTGCTTTCCCAGATCATCTTCCACCGTCTTGCACTAGCACTAGCAAGTAGATTTGTGGCAAAAATGTCGCAAATATCAAGTTCCTACACACCACTTATTCATCGATTTTAAAGCCGCTTACGATACTATTGACCGTGAACAGTTACTTTGGGGGTTTTATGAATGCCAAGTCTCAAGTCCATACGCCACACACCAGAAAGCGGTGGTCGATATGAAAACTTCATTGAAAATCTGAGACTAGATGAGACTTACCCTAGTGGCTCAACCAAGACTCCCGGATATCTAGCTCAGTAGCATGAGACCCCTGAACTGTGTCACAGGGCCGTCATGCTACTGGGTAATTCGGAGGGGTACGCGGAACAAACTGTGCAGAAACTGTGGGATTTCTTAAGTGATGGTGAAATTAATTGGAAGCTAAAGTGTGGGTGGAAAAAGTCTAGAAGTTTATTCAAATGGAATTATGGTGCGGATTGTTTTATTGGGCTATTTTTTTTTTTTTTTTTTTTTTTTTTGTTTAAAGAGACTTTACCCTTCAAGGGCATTCGTCTCTGAAAATTTAATAATTAGTGTTCACAAAATATATACATTTCAAATTTTCTTATACATTCTAATTTTTTTCAAAAAACTTATTACTTTCACTTCCGCATCCTTATTGTTTCTTAATATAAATTCTACGTCGTCGGGAAAACCCATTTCGTGACGCTGTGAATTGAACTGCTGACAGCCGATGAGGATATGATGAACAGTTTGGTTCCTGTTACAGGTATTGCAAACTTCTTGCGGTTCCCTTTCGAACAAATGGTGTTTTGTTAGCCAGATGTGTCCGAGTCGAAGCCTCGTAAGAACTATTTGGTCTCTTCTGTCCTTCTGGTCCATCCATCCAAAAACTGTTGGTTTAACAATCCTAGTTATATTCCTTGCTGATCCATCCCAAGTTGACTGATGTATTTTCCATATTTCACTTTTACTCCATTCGATAATATCGTGTGCTGGAACATTGTTTGTAGCTTTCTCTCGCTGTCGACCTTTATTTGCTGCTCTGTCAGGCTCTTCATTTCCGGTTATTTTCGAGTGACCGGTAATCCAGCAGTAGCAAATATCCTTTTTTTCTGCTTTCCTCTCGATAGCTTGAACGTACGGGTTCTTGGACTTTCCTGCTTCTAGTGCTTGTAGGCAACTAGCAGAGTCGCTAAATATAACGGACTTGCCATTTGCATCACGAGTTGCCCATAACAAAGCTGCAGCTTTAGCAGTGAAAACTGAGCATTGTTCAGGAAGACTAGCTTCAATTCTAGTTGTAGGACCAATTACACCGAAACCAACTTTACCATCAGCCAAAGATCCGTCTGTAAACCATCGGTTGTGCTCTTGGTATTTGTGATCTACTAACTCACGGAAAGCTTCCCTTGCTAGCAGAGGCGTCTGTCCTGCTTTGACTTTCGCTTTGATTGTCCAATCGATTGGTGGTTTCCGTTTGTGCCAGGGTCTATGCTGAATAGTTATGAGTTTTTCCAATGGCGGAAGCGATTTACCCGTAAGGTATTGGAAGGCAGTGTTGGCTTTTTTCCGTAAACCGTTGCACTCGTTAGGTAGTTTTTCTAGCACGGAACATGATTTCCTAATTAGTGAGAGGGTGACCTTGTACTGGAAAGGTAAACATCCCGATTCCACGGCCAGAGGCAAGATAGGGCTGGTACGAAGGGCACCTGAAGCGATTCTTAGAATTTGGTTGTAGATCGGGGCAAGGTTTTTGAGGTTCTCTTTCCTGAGAATTTCCATACCATAGAAAAGTTTTGATGTTATTGTTGCATTTCCTATGTAAAGAAGGGTCTTACGGTCTGCTTTTTTCGAAATAGCTCTTAACAAATTCAGACGGCTTCTGCAATCCTCTTTAAGTTGCTTCGTATGTATATTAAATTTACATTTCCTGTCAAAAAGAACGCCCAAGATTCTTGTAGACTTGGTCTTAGGGATAACGGAGTCCCCCAACAATATCTTAGCCCCTTCTAAATGCCAGTTTTTATGACGAATAACCTTGCAACAGTGCATGGTTGAAGACTTTGTAGGAGACATCTCGAAGCCAATGCTAGTAGCCCAATTTTCGGTTGCTGTAACTGCTTTTTGAAGTCTACGACGAAGGAATCCTACTCGTTTACCGGTGGCGATGATAAGGATGTCATCAGCGTATAGGAAGACCTGGACATTTTTTGGTATGATTTTTAATATAGAGTTCATAGCAAGGAGAAACAGAGATACTGAAAGAACCGAGCCTTGAGGGACTCCATTTTCTTGATGGGTATTTTTGGACAAGTGCCCAGCAAAACTGACTTTAGCTGAACGATACTGCAAGAAGTTGGAAATGAAGTTGTTCACGGGGGCGACCCTGGCGTAGTGGTAAGCATCCATACCTCTCACGTCAAAGTCACGAGTTCAAATCTCACCCCCGGACAAGTCGCGACTGACCCAAGAGCGTTAAAGTGACTATAATAATAATAAAAAAAAAGAAGTTGTTCATTTTAATTCCCAGATGATTTTTCACTACCGCTTCCATAATGTTTCGATGCCAGACTCTGTCTGAAATAACGTCATCCAATTCTGCCAGGTAACAGGTTGATCCCTTTCCCTTACGGAATGCATATTGCCTGTGGTGCAAATTACCAGTTTCCTCTAAGTGCGCGATGAGCCGATGATTCACCATTCGTTCCATGGTTTTAACCACACAACTCGTTAGCGAGATTGGGCGGAAGTTACCAGCTTCGTTTCTGTTTCCTACACCTGTTTACATCGCAGAAACGCTTCTGGATAACTTTCTGTGGCGGAAGAGGCTGCAAAAAATCAGCAAAGTGATCGGCGATTGCTGTAGGGTCGTTTACATGTTCTCCGTCGATGATAAGTCCGATTCCCCTAGCACTCTTCTTTCCATTCAGTCTATTAAAGCGTTGCCATAGTTCGGACGTGGGTGTACTGCTTGTGAATATTTGTTGAAACTCAGCCCAAGATTTTCTTTTCGCTTCCTCCACAGCTTTCCTAGCTTCTGCTTTTGATGCGTTGAACTGCTGCTTTGCCTCACTCTTGCTTGGGTTGGCATCGCTCATCTTCCTTAGCTTCCGCAGAGCTTTTCTTCGTTTCCGTATCAATTCACCTACTTCTTGGTTCCACCATATCTCCTTCTTCTTTCCAGGCCCACCGTTACTTCTCGGGATAGACACTGATGCTGCTTCAAATATACTACGAGTGATATCTTGGATGTTGGCATCCGAGTCTGTCGGAATTTTCTGTGCGACAACATTTTCGAATTTGGTCCAATCGGCATCCTTGTATAACCATCTTTTTTTTTTCGAGAGGGTAGCAGGGAGTGGGTTGTAAGTTCTAATGTGTATTGGAATGTGATCGCTACCATGCAAGTCTTCTTCGCAGTACCAATTGAACTTGGATGCAAGAGAACTGGAGATGATAACGGCACCGGTGGTGTAGTGGTAAGCGTGATTACCTCTCACCCCAGCAGGCCTGGGTTCAATCCCAGTCGGCACCGCCGGGATGTTCTGAGGCATAACATCTCTGATCACGCCTTCCTTCGGATGGGAAGTAAAGCCGTTGGACCCCGGTTCATGAGTTGATGGATCGATAGGTAGGGTCCAGGTGTGGGAGCTGCCTTCCTGGCACGTCGGTAGCATTGGTAGCTCAGCACGGAAAACAAGATCGACGGAAAAAACAAACCAAAAGGAAAAAAAAAAACAGGAGATGAAAGAAACGTCGATTGCGGTGAACGAGCCCGAGGTGCAATGGTAATGAGTAGGTGATCCATCGTTCAATGCAAGGAGATTATTTTCGATTGCCCATTCGAGTAGTAGTCGACCCCGAAAGTTAGATTTACTGCTACCCCAGGCTTCGTGGGATGCGTTGAAGTCACCACAGAGTAGATACGGTGGGTCGAGAGTTAGTAAGAGATCGTGTAACTTACCGACAAGCTCCTGACTATTAAGAGTGTGTGGTACGTAGATGGAGATAACTGTGATATTCCATGGCTTTCCGACTCTAGCAATGCAGGCGTGCAAGCCAGAGTAGTTTGGAAGAAGTTGGAAAAGAAAATCTTTACGAATGCCAAGGCCGGTTATACCATTACCCAAGCTTTCGGGCCGACTGCAAGTGTCCCACTGGTAATTATTCTTCAGAAGATTCTCCGTTTTACTGGTCATCATCTCTTGAAGGCAGATTGCTATAGGATGCCTCTCATCGATGATGCTGCGGAACTCGTTGTAATTTCGCCATACGCTGCGCACATTCAATTGAAGTACGAATGTTTCGTTGTTGTTATCGATGGAGATTATGGACATCTCATCTGAGCGGGTTGGATCCACCGGCTGATTGCACACTGATTAGGGTAACCAACTGATTTTGGACCCCTAGAGGAAGTGAGGTCACGTTTATGTCAAAATAATATTATTTGTTTATTATTATTATGCAATTTACATGCGGTTGTGTTCGAAAGCTACTCATCTTGGATGTAACCGCGTAAACGGTGTCCATACTACGTAGGATTGACTTAATTGGTTATAACATGGAATATCTCGAGATCCTGACCAGATAGAAAGTTAATTTCTTCGGCAAAGTTGTTCAGGAGGTCAAAGCCTATTTCTAAGTGTAAAATAGTTCAGAATTATCTCACTTCGTGGTGCTAGTATACATGTGAAATTCTCGTGTATAAAATATCTCTAGATCCTGACCAGATAGAAAGTAAATGCCTTCAGCAAAGTTGTTCAGGAAGTCAAGCTCTTTTCGTTAGTGGAGTAGTTCAGAAATTTCACACTACGAGGCGCTAGTATATACGTGTAATTCTCGCATATACAATAGCTCGAGTTCTTGACCAGCTAGAAAGTTACTGTATTGGGCAAACTTGTTCAGGGGGTCAAGACTTTTCGAATGGTAGACAGTAGTTCAGAATTTTCTCACCACGTGGCGTTTGTATACATATACACTTCTCGCATATGATATATCTCGAGATCCTGACCAAATAGAAAGTTACTGTCTTTGAAAAAGTTGTTCAGGAGGTCAAAGCCTATTGCTTGGTGTAGAATAGTTCAGAATTTTCTCACTATGTAGTTCTAGTATACACGTTAAATTCTCTCATATAAAATATCTAGAGAGCATGACAAGATAGAATGTTACTGTCTTGGGCAAAGTTGTTCAGGGGATCAAGGCCTTTTGGCTAGTGGACGGTAGTTCAGAATATTTCACTTCATGGTACTAGTATATACGTGCAATTCTCGCATATGATATATCTCAAGACCTGCTAAAAATGTACTATAATCGGCAAAGTTGTCCAGGAGATCAAACCCTATCGTTGGTGGAAAGTACATAACACGACACGTGAAATCCTTGCATGTAAAATATCTCTGAATGACCCGCATACTAGTGCCACGTAAAGGGAAAATTCTGAATTACTGTACACCAACGAAAAGATCCTAACATCCTGAACAACTTTGCCGAAGACAGTAACTTTCTATCTTGTCAGGATCTAGAGATATTTTATATGCAAGAATTCCTCATGTATACTAGCGTTGCAAAGTGAGAAAACTCTGAACTTAAGTCCACCAGCAAAAAGGCCTTGACTTTCTGAACAACTTTGCCGAAGACAGTAACTTTTTATATGATCAGGATTTCGAGATATTTTATATGAGAATTTCACGTATATACTAGCACCATATAGTGAAAAAATTCTGAACTATAGGCTTTGAACTCCTGAACAACTTTTTCGAAGACAGTAACTTTCTATCTGGTCAGGATTTCGAGATATATCACATGCGAGAACTTTACATGTATACTAGCGCTATGTAGTGAGTAAATTTTGAACTACTGTGCACCAGCAAAAAGGTTATGATCTCTAGAACTACTTTGGCAAAGGCAGTAACTTTCTATCTGGTCAGGATCTCGAAATATTCCATGTTGTAACCAATTAAGTCAGAACCCTCGTAGTATGGACACCATTTACGCGGTTTCCATTTACATTTTCTCTATTATCCGCATATTTTGGGGATTAACTGTAATAAATATTTAGCTTGTTTAGTTAAAAGCAAGTTTTTTGAGGAATACTCGTTGATTTCAGATCGATTGGTAGCTCGGCTGCAAAATGGAAATGTAAAACTCACACTGTTGTACAAAGTACAACGCGTGAGTACTCGTGTTACAAAAGTTGGCGCGAGTAACGGAGGAAATATAATATAACATAAGGAAACAACTGATCATACCATAAAAAAAATCATTCAGAAGTAAATCTTAATACGGAGACCGACCTGACTCTATGCTTGCAGTCCATATTATTTTTTGTATGGGCTGTTCATAAACTACGTAGACGGTTTTTGAGAGATTTCAACCCCCCCCCCCTTCCGTAGAAGACAGCCTCAAACACAAAATTTAAAAAAATTGTATGGACCGTAGACATCTGCCAAGCGCTCCCACCCCGTCTACGTAGTTTATGAACAGCCCCTTAGTTAAATGCGTTTGGGAGATAGGAAAACTTTTGTGGAAAACTAGGAAAACTCAGAGTGGACCACTCTACGTGTTTTGCCGTTTTTCCCATTTTGAATCGCCTGATAAACAAGAAATATATTTAAAAACAATGAATTCATATAATTTTGATTGATTTACTTACCAATTTAATCAGAAATCTGAGATAATAGCACGATCGACCAACCGGAATTTTTTTTTGTCGCTTTTTTGATGATTCTCATTTGATAAGTGTCCAAAATAAGTTGGTAACATTTTTTTACGATCTTTTTTGGACACTATTTATTTAATACTTTTAAAGTAAAATCTTAAGGTGAAATCTTTATAAACACGTGAAATACATCTTCCAAAGTCAGATAAACTGATTTGATAAAAAAAATCATTGAATTGTATATTTTAGACCAAATTTAAAACAAGTTCACTAACGCCGATTCCTCTTGACAAACGTCGAAACATGAAACTTTTTCGATAACATTTTCTAAAACTGCATAAATTGAGCAATTGTAAGCAATTTGAGGTGAACTAATGATCTTGAGACATAGCAAGTAATTGAAAGAATGTAATTACAACATCAACCCAGATGAATTTGAAGAAACTAGACAGTAAGCGAGGAAAATATATGAAAAGGGTCCAAAATATGTAGGGGTCCAATTCAAGTTGGTTACCCTATTTCATATTTACGAACATTAAATTTTGTTACAAAAAAAAATTTGTGCGGATTGCTTCATGTGGCTTGAAAGTTCTGTCGGAACTTTATTTGAACTTTATGGAACTTGAAAGTTCTGTCGGAACTTTATTTGAACTTTATGGAACTTGAAAGTTCTGTCAGAACTTTATTCGAACTTTATGGAACTTGAATGTTCTGTCGGAACTTTATTTGAACTTTATGGAACTTGGAAGTGTTGAATGCAGAACTTTTGGTTACTTGGGACCCTAGTGGCTCAATCAAGACTCCCGGATGTCTAGCTCAGTAGCATGAGACCCATGAACTGTGTCACAGGGCCGGCATGCTACTGGGTAATTCGGAGGGGTACGCGGAACAAACTGTGCAGAAACTGTGGGATTTCTTAAGCAATGGTGAAATTAATTGGAAGCTAAAGTGTGGGTGGAAAAAGTCTAGAAGTTTATTCAAATGGAATTATGGTGCGGATGGTTTTATTGGGCTATTGTGTAGTGTGTTCTATGGGTCGCGATGGCGGTCCGTGGCTTGATCACTCCGTCGACAATGGCGGATCGGTGACTTCAACTGGGCTGGAAGATGGCGCCTGGTGACTTGAGCTGTGGTCACGACAATGGTGGATCGGAGGCTTGGGTTTGCGCGTTGCAATGGCGGTTCGCAACCAGGGAATATAGCAATCCCTGTGCAGCTACCGAAGTAGCCTTTTCGGTGTCAACGGCGTCTCCCTTCGTTGGCGAACATCAGCTGACCGTGACAAGGCCACCTTGGTCGAGCCGAAAAGGGTCTTCCTCCTTAACAATTAGGACTACCGAGTCCGAGGATGCTCTCCTTTTTGGCAATTATTAAGCCGGAGAGTTGAAGGTCCTTGACATTTAGACCAAGACAGTCGAGACTGACTTGGTCGAAAAGTGCCGATCGTGAGGATATCCGTGGAATAAACCAAAAAAAGGTCCTAAAGGACAAATTCTTGTTTTGAACCAAGCCAAAATCATATATGGTAAGATTAAGTCACCTGAATGAACACCAGGAACATAAAAAGGTAATTCACTATACTTTGGTTCACTTTTGTACTCCACTCACGTCTTCTAGGCACAAACGCCGGTTTACTTCTGGGCAATGGTTGACCATCCCAGCTATCAAAAGCCCTCCTTTTCCCATCCAGTTTTCAATTCGTTCCTTATTTCCTCAATTTTCCTTCCTTGTAGCTTATCACATGCGGAGCTGGGAAAATTTTATATAATAATGGCTATCGAACTGTTTCGCAGCTCAATATGGAAAAAGACTAGAAGGCAATGAATAAAAAGTTGAGATTTCCCATAGTAATTTACAAGTAAACTTCAAATGGCTTGTGCGAAGTCTGTTTCTAATCAAATGAGTTGTAACTTTGGAAGGCTAATCAGGACCTGATTTGAAACCATTCAAGTACTGTAGAGCAAAAAAGTCAAATTTTGCATCAGTCTAGTATACACGTTAGATAAGTTTCTATAATATCAGGAAAGAAGACAGGGCAGTTTCATAACCTTAAGAGAAATAAAAATTACGAGAACTTCAGCGAATTTTTAAAATATCAGAAGCTTACTAGAATTCTTGAAAAATTCTGGAAACTTCACTGCCGTGAGATGAAAAAGTGATGTAGGCGCCACCATGTTCAATTTGCACTTTTCATCATATTCGAGTGCTGCATCCTTAATGACACCCAAAGACATTTAAAACTTGCACAAAATATGATTTTAAAACAACAATTTATAGCTTTTTTAAGCATCAACGTTTATATGTTTAGTTTTGTTTATGTCATATGCAACAAGTTCAATCATTTGTGCAACGCATTATAAGTTTATTTTTCCAGGCTCATTTGCCGTAGCTTTGTGAAGCCGATATTCATCGTTTGGGTTACAAAATTACTTAAAACTAGCGATAGTAAAGCGGGGGCCGATTACTCGTGGCTATTTCTAGGTTAGGGGTAACAAATTGTAAAAAACGGATGGCAGGGTAGGGATTGAGAACACAAAGTTTTTTCGAGCAATGTGCTCTTGATCTCGAACTAAGTAACATAATGATGAAAAGACAAACATGGGGGTACAACGATGGGCAGCTAACAACTTGGGAGAACACAAGATGACACTACCCGAGCAAAGTAGGATATCAAAATTATATCAAAATGATATCAAATTATGTTTTTGAAATCATATTTATAACATATTTTGATATACTATTTTGTAATTTCAGTTGAATTCATATTTTGATATTATTTTGATATTTCTAAAAAAATATAAATAAAAACAAAATTTGATATTTTTTAAAAGAGCATCCCCATTTATCACTGAAATCCATTTTATTCTCCTTTCGAGTCAATCAGCATGCTTGCTATTTTCTTTATGAACATCACAAAGACAATTCAAGCTGAACATTGCATTAGGTCCTAAGTAACATTGATCGATTCTTTTCGTCGACATTCTCATTCGTTCATGTTATTAGAGCACAAAACCGTTTCTTGTTGTGTTTGTCGTATTCGATGCTAGATAAAAGCTTCTTTTACAGATCTGTGTGTGAAATTACCTGGGAATGTCTTTACATGGCCGTGGAGATACAAAGAGAAAGTCGAGAATCTGTCAATGTTTCTTAGGACCTAATGCAATGTTCAGCTTGAATTATGATTTAAACAGTTAAATTTTGCAACATTCATTGATATTAATCTACGTGCGAATTTAATTTACTAATCGATATAAGATAGATATCGATAGAACTGATTGAAATATAGGTTAGTTTTTATTTTGAATGAATGAAAACTAATTGATAACTTTTTTGATTTTGAATTTTGATATCAACCAACAGATTTCAAAACTTTCAGAATACCAAATTTGATATCATGCTATCAAAATAATAACTAATTTAGTTTTTTTTTTTTTTTTTTTTCGTTTTCCTTCCATAGTTTTAGTTGTTATATTATAAGATTGGATGGAAAATGGAAACATTTATTTTTTTTTTCCTTTGGTTTGTTTTTTCCGTCGATCTTGTTTTCCGTGCTGAGCACCAATGCTACCGACGTGCCAGGAAGGCAGCTCCCACACCTGGACCCTACCTATCGACCCATCAATCAACTCATGAACCGGGGACCAACGGCTTTACTTCCCATCCGAAGGAAGGCGTGATCAGAGATGTTATGCCTCAGAACATCCCGGCGGCGCCGACTGGGATTGAACCCAGGCCTGTTGGGGTGAGAGGTAATCACGCTTACCACTACACCACCGGCGCCGTTAATGGAAACATTTAGTTTTCATTTTGTTTTCATTCTCTGCTCGGGTAACTACTAAATCCTTAGATTGATCCGTTTTAAAAACACATAAATTTAATTTAAACAGGGTAGAGCGCTACTTCGTCGTAAAGGGCGAACACGAAATTATTGCGACACCGAAAATGTCATGCCAATTTTCTTATAATGTTTAGAATCAAACCAAAATTTTAGGGTAGTTTTATACATATATTTACTTCAAAAATCAAAACAAAAGTTAATCGATGGAGCCTTGAGTGTAAAATTGAACGCATTTTCGCTTGATTCCCTCCATCAAAGTCTTTACAGTGTCATCCGGTACCAGTTTCTCAGTTTTTTTTTTCCCATTTTCTTAACATGTCCTTATCGTCTTTGACTGTCTTCTTGCTCTTCCGAAGTTCCCGCTTCATTATTGCCCAGTACTGCTCCACCAGGCGCAGCTCCGGACAGTTTGGCGGATTCATGTCCTTTGGAACAAAATGGACAGAATTGGCCTCATACCACTCCAAGAAACTTTTAGAATAGTGGCATGATGCCAAATCTGGCCAAAATAGCGGAGCTTCGTCGTGCTGCTGCAAGAACGACAAAAAGCGCTTCTCGAGGCACTCAGATTTGTAGATCTCGCCATTTACTGTGCCCTTTGTCACGAAAGGCTCACTCCTCAGTCCGCAAGAGCAGATGGCCTGCCAAATGAGATATTTGGAGGCGAACTTAGACATTTTCTTCTTCTTAAATTTGTCGTCCACATCGAACTTGCTCTTGCCGGTGAAAAACTCCAACCCCGGAATTTGCTTAAAATCGGCTTTTATATACGTTTCGTCGTCCATCACACAGCAGCCATATTTTGTCAGCATCTTCTCGTAGAGCTTCCGTGCCCGAGTTTTAGCCATCGATTGTTGCCGCTCATCGCGGTTTGGGAAGTTCTGTACCTTGTATGTATGTAGTCCAGCTCTCTTCTTTGCATTCTGGACGTAGCTCTGCGACATGCCGATCTTTTTAGCCAAATCACGGCTTGAGACGTTGGGATTTGCTTTAATCATCCGCTTCACCTTTCCCTCCGCCTTTTTGTTCTCCGGTCCCCGTTTTCATCCAGCTCCTTTGCCGTGGTCCAACGTCAACCGCTCCTGGAACCGCTTCAACACTCTGGAGACGGTTGAATGGTGAATGTTCAACATTTTTCCCAACTGCCGGTGCGACAGGTCAGGAAATTCCAGGTGTTTGGAAAGAATTTGTTCTCTCAATTCGCGTTGGTTCACCTCCATTTTCGTTGAATCGAAAAACACGACTTCGAGTTTGACAGCATGTACACAATACACATCAATGAGAAAGTGTGCAAAATTTGGTTGATTTTTACCTAATGGTAAATGCCCTGTTGAATGTGTCGCAATAATTTCGTGTTCGCCCTTTAATCGCTCATTTCCATTCTATCTAACAGAAAAGATCAATAACATCAAAGATTTCATCGTGCACAAATCAGTAATTGGTTTGTTCCTATGCGTTAGTTCATTAGCTTCAACATGAATCCTGTTAGAGCGCATTACATGAATATTTACGCTCATTGTCCTCAAAACAAAAGAAGCGCTCCTAGCGAATCCCCTTTTTCTACGTAGGACGAAGAAAATCTAATGGCGTTTCAATGCGTTAGGACGGAATTGAAACTCGTAGAACGAATTTAGAATCAAGAAGCAGTATTATATTTTAAACAATATATCAACAATTTGTGACTCTTTTTCAAATCTAACGGTACGTATGGAAAGGTGAATAAATTTAGAAGTCATCTTTGAAAGAAATATTCCGTTTTTTGTTTAAACTCGTTCAGTAAAGAGAGGTAACGCTCAGGTTGTGCTTAGTACGACGGAAATTAGATCAAAAACCCTAGTCGAGATCTCGGCTCGCCAAGATGTCTCTAACGGGCCGCAAAGGTTGTTTTCCTCGGCCCTGAGGGATGCGGATAGCTCGGATCCAACAACACAATTGAGGTGGCATGACCAAAGCACGTGGTCGATATCGTGATAGCCACTACCACAAGCGCACAAATTGCTGCCTGTGAGCCCGATTCGGAAGAAATGCGACATAACACGTATAAAGTCACGGTTCATGTCCAATAGCTTCAATAATAATTTTGATAATTTTTGCAGTCATTTCGAAGTTAAACAAAAGCATTCCCAGATTTAATTGTAATCCTCCATTTAGCATACTCCACCCCCCAATTATTCTTCTAAATTATTCAAATAATTATCTCAAAATTGCCTTTGGTGTTCCCATGAGTTCAGCTCAGAATCATCATGGGATTATGCTCTTAAATTTCAATGAGCTTTCATTAAAATACACTTTGAATTCCAATTACAATTTGCTACGTTTAACTGTAGCGGAAAACTATAGAGAACATGAATACCAAATAAAAATCGAATTTTTGCTGTGAACAGAATTACGTTATCGTCAGTGCTGTATTCCTAAAATTTGAGCTAAGTAGTCGCACCCAATATTGACCAGCGCCCTTAAAATATAAATCTGCCTAAAATAACGATGCGTCCGCCCCCGACGTTGATGACGTTGTTTCAAATAGTGTATTATCTAGTTTATATGGTACGTTGCAAAACATTTGCACTTTATCGAACAGCACCGTACTTTACAGGTGGCGAAGGTGGCATTTGCTACACAACAAAAACCCGAGGTGGGGAAATCGCTTTAATAATCCTTGAGTATCTACCAAGTCCCTTTATCCTTTCTTCTTGAAATTATGATTAGTTTCCAAAAGTTCCGTCAACATTTTCCAAGCATCATAATTGATGTTTTCTTATTTATCTCATATCATACTTGTCTTTCTCCTAATTTCAGGAAAAACCTTGAACAATTTCTAGAATTTTCCTAAACATTTGTGGCCAAAACAACCAGTATGTTATCAAATCAAAACCTCCGCAGTATGAAGCCCTTACAGCGCTAACCGAAGCAATGGCGCAACGGACTTTTGTTTTCTCCGTGGCCCCCTTCTTAAGGCACTAGTACTAGGCTAAATAAGATACATAAAAATGGATTCGCATTATGCGTTTTACTCAGAATACCTCTGGCGTTTTATAAATCATTACCAATTTGATCTCTACGTTGCTGTTCAATTTATGCTGGAAACTTCTTCAATTACGTCAAAACTAAAATGAAATCGTGCAGCTTTCCATCAAAAATGACATTGGATGAAAAGGAAGGTAATAATTCTGATGATATATGCAATCTTTCCGCCAATTTTTTTCAAAAAACATACACGAAATTTTCAGATAATGATCGTGATTATGAATATGTTTCTTATTTTCCGGACTTTTCAACTACTGTTGGCGTTAATAACTTCGAATCAATTATAAATAAAAACATTTTTGGCCAAATAAAACAAAGAATAACTAGTGCACAATACGGCTTTTTTAAAGGCCGTTTAACCACCACAAACCTTTTGGAATTTGTGGACTTCGTATTAAATGCAATGGACAGAGGTAACCAAGTAGAAGCTCTATATACATACTTCAGCAAAGCGTTTGACAGAATTGATATCCCAATGCTGATTTTTAAATTATAAAAAATGGGAATTGAGAGGGAGCTCCTCACCTGGATTAAATCGTATTTAGTTGGTCACTAGCAAATTGTAAGATTCAACGAGAAAACATCTAAGCCAATTCATGTCACGTTCCATAAAACATTATGTTTCTTAAAGCATTGGTGCAACAGAGTGTGAACTACGCAAACAATAATTCTAAAAAAACTTTCCTGTACACTACAGTCCGGTGTATGTATTGTCATTACATGTATTTAATGAAAGAGGATATAAGAAATAAATTTGATTGACATGCCATTTATTTTTCTTGCCGTAATTTAAAAGATTCCATCACTACTCTGCAACAATTATCATGTTAATAAACCAATTAATAACTGTATTGTCTTAATTGAACCATTGTTACATTTGTTATTGACTGCAACGTGTTTCATCGCAGTGGCATCATGCGTTAGCGCAAATGTCTTCCGCATCGAAACATTCCAGCTGATCCTTATGCTTGGCGGGTTTTTCAATCCCCAGCTGATTTCCGTCTTCATCAACGCAATAACACTGCCCTCTTCGACAAGCTAGTGGCCGGTAGCTTCCATTGGGACAACACTCCGGAAGTTCCAAACTGTTGCTGTCCATGAGCAGCTGCCTGGCTCTGGCACATTCTACAAATTGGTATAATTTTGAAATAATGATTCATATGCTTGGTTAACGTATGATGTACTAACTGCAGTTCATTTTTTCCCCATCTGTTGAGCTTCTACTTACTACATATGGTTCCAGGACACTGCCGTCCTTATTTGTGCAATATTTACTAAAATTAATAGAAAATCAAGTATTATACAAGTTTGAAAACAATCGCAAAACCGATAATCACTGTGTGTCATTCACTTGAATCCTGTTGAACCACCCATCCGGTTCGCAGATATCCGTATCGAATTCCAATACATTGAATCCAAGAATTTCGTAATCGTGAATCTCTTTAAGTTGATTTAGTTTCATGAGCTCACACTCCCTAAGGAAGGTCGAATTGTCGTGTAGACGTTTATTGACTGAAATTAAGCAAGTTTGTTTTAGCAGCAATAGACACTTGATATAATAACATACAACAGGGAAGTCCTGCTAGTCCTCGGGTTATGTTCTTCCTGTCCGACGTTGGTTCACCGCTATGCATATCAACGCAGGTACAGATGTCATCCACACATTGTAATTGATCGAACGAACCTTTGGAATCGCAACGCGAAGTAAGTATCGGGTAGCGTGAGTTCAGCAGCTTTTGAGCTTTGGCAGCAAGACGAGAGCACTCTGGAAATGCAAATAATTTCTTGATAAGTTTATAAAAACAAAACTAAGCCGCAATTTACCGCATCTCATCGATATCTGAATGCTTGCAGTGTGGACAGCATCCCCGAAAATCCGGTTCCCATCTTCATCGATGCAGTAACAGCTAAAATAAACATTACGAATTTTGCAATTGATATTCAAAATGCAAAACAAATGCAGCAGACTTACGTTTGTCCTGGAATACAAACAACTGGCTCAAAATATCCATCCGCATCGCATTCCGGTATCTGCATCAAATGCCCAATGGTACCGTCTTGTCGTTGCTGATCAAACTCGTTTTGCGCCTTATAGCACTCGCTTGAGTCATTCACTGTAATAACACTCTCGTCATACGTACCTCAATTGATTGCATACCACCACTACTAACAAGAATTACATACTTGGCTGGCACGTCGGATGTTCCTCTCCTTCGACTACCATACAGTACAGTCCGGGTCCACAGATTCCGGTTGGCACCGGTGATCCCAGTCCTCCAACGGAACAATCATCTCCCAACTTCAGGTTTTCAATACACATCTGACAACACGAGCAGGGACTAATCGATGGCATGATGATTCCATTGTGAGTTGCATTTTGTACCTTGCATGGAGACTTCAATACCTCGCATGGCTCATTTTCGAGATAAGTCTAAAATCAACAAACTTGCACAGATCATCTTTACGTCCTCAGTTGGTAGTATTTACTTACGTCACAAAAATCATCCGTACAAACATAATTATTGAGAATTCCCAATTGCGCGTTTACCATTAGTGCCGAAAAACAAAAACCCGTAACGGAGAGCAATCGAAACAAAGTCATCGTTAAATATTTGCTCACCCGATGGATTATTCCTGTCAAAAAAATCACAGCTCTTTCAAATGGATGATTGCCTTTCACTCAATCGGCATTTGAAGCGACAATAAATTACCTCTAATTGATGCAATTGGTGACAAACGACACCAGGTTTATCAGTACATAGTGTGACATACTGATAAGAGATGTGTAGGGCCTCCCTTAGCTCAGTCGGTAAAGGCACAACTACAAAGCAAGACCATGCTGGAGGTGGCTGGGTTCGATTCCCGGTCCGGCCTTGGAATTTTTCGGGTTGGAAAGTTTCTCGACTTCCCTGGGCATAGAAGTATGATTGGACTTGCCACACAATTATACCAATGCAAAAATGGTACAGGCATCGAAAGCTCTCAATTAATAACTGTGGAAGTGCATGTAGTAGAACACTAAGTTGAGAGCACGCAATAAGCTAATATGCGATATGCAATAAGCTTGAAATGCGAAGAAGAAGAAGAAGAAGAAGGGTGTGCCGATAAACATACCAAAAGCTATTAGCACAATATTGTGATATGAAATGTTTTATATTTTGTTCAATTCATTGACAACTAAATCTAATAGTAAACGGTTCATAATTCATTGCCCTTCAGTCAACGTCAATACACGGAAGAGTTATCAACATCCTGTATAGCCCAATCTGGAAAGGTGTCGATTCCCGGATACACAATGGCACCCCATGTAGGGAAACCGATGCACATTACCATCAAAGTGATGATCGCTGGACCAATGCCGGCCACCGCCATGTCTTTGGTGGCAATATGGGCAGTACCAGCTACTATAGCATTCCCTGGTGATCCCACTGGCATGTGGAAGGCATAACTGCAGCACATCGTCGCCGGAAGCATAAGGTACAATGGGTGAATTTTGATAACGATTGCCTGATAACGAGAAATTTGTCAATGCTAGTCATAAATCTATTTACAGTATCTTTTTGAGCTCACCAATTCAGCCAAGACCGGGATTATGATATTACAGATAGCAACGTTTGAGGTGAATTCGGTGATCACTGTGCTTACTAAGCACACGACGAACAGCGTTGCCAGCTTCGGTAGACTCTGCAGACCGGACAGAGACTCTCCCAGCAGAGTTGACATGCCGGTGGCTCGACCGGCTTCGGCGAGGGCGAAGCCTCCTCCAAGTAGGAATATGAGGCTCCAGTGGACGTTTTGGTTGACATACTTCCACGTGATGAGCGCTGGCGATGGTTCCTTAGGGAGTGGGCCTGGTGGAAAGAAGTAAAGGAGATTAGCTAGGTTTCCAAATGAACAGTTGAGATCCAAAGCGGTAAGGTACATCGGGACAAGTTGAAACGGTTTTTTTCAAAGCTGAACTCTGGAAAAATCATAAAGCAACATAAACCGGATGTTTTTGAACCAAAAGTTTTGTAAAAGCGTCTTCTATCTTGAAAAAATATTGAACTATAGTTTGGATTAAAAAAACTTACTTTTTTATGATACAAGCATGGTGTGTGTCTAATTTCGAGTACAAGGTCAAGCTCTTGTCTAAATGCTCGATTTCATATTAACGCAAGCGTGAAGCACTCAACGCGCATTGACTTTGAGGACTTTGAGAGATTAGAGGGGAACTGTGTGCAATAGGCGTTTCAGGGTAATAATATCGACGACATGTTTTCTCGTGCTATACTAAGACTAATTTATATGAATAGCTTTCCTGATAGATCAGTAGCCTATTTAGTAATTCTAGGTGAAAAACCCTGCAATTGGTTTTGGAAAACGCATTATAATCGCTTTAGGTCATACTGACGTCTGAGCGAAAATAATTCGACAGCAAACCCGATGTCTCTGGTAAAATGTGTAACAGCAATTGGCAATGTTTGAAAAAAATGCCGCCCCCGGTGGTGTAGTGGTAAGCGTGACTGCTTTCTCACCCCAATGGGTCTGGGTTCAATCCTTCATTGTCCACTTCAAATTGTGATCTGCAAACGTCTTTTTCTTATTCGCATTTTCAAGCTTATTGCTAAGCGCATATTAGATTATTGTGTGCTCTCAACTTAGTGTTCTAAATGCACTTCCACAGTTATTAATTGAGAGCTTTCGATGCCAATACCAATGCATGAATTTGTATATTGTGTGGCAAGCACAATGATACTCTATGCCCAGGGAAGTCGAGAAAATTTCCAACCCGAAAGATTCCCTCGACCGGATCGGGAATCGAACCCGCCGCCTCCGGCTTGGTAATACCGTGCCTTTACTGACTAGGCTATGAGGCCCCTGCAAACGTACCCCTTACAAATGAGACGAATTGAGTACATTTTCCTCTTTTTTCATTTGAAAACTGATGCATTTTTTTATCTCGTTTGATTTTTGCCGTTCTTTCCGGTGCTATTTCCTCTCGCTATAAGGAGCTGCACTGTCGGATTAACCTCACTTATTTTGACATCTGGCAGTGGTTTGTTTACATAAACTTAGAAAAAAAATTTAAAAAAATCATTCAATGTTTTTTTTTAGATTTTTTGGAGAGGAATATTTTTCAATCGTACATAGTCGGATGTCATATCTTTTAATTCTTTTTATTTAAAACCTCAAATCCACTTGAATCGACTAACAAGCAAAAGTAACCAAACCAGGACTGGATGTCAAACTGATCAATGCGGGTTCATCGCGTTCATTCGTGACGTCAGCGTGCAGCATACTATTATATGATCGCAGGACGAAAAGAATCAAATTTTAAGATTTAAGGATGAACGTTTTTGATTTAATGTATGAAGTGGAAATAAAGAAAATTGTGTCGCGTGCACAACACAACACAAAGTGATTAAAACAAAAACAACCAACAATTGGATTATTGGAATATTTTCGAGGGGCCAAAAAAGCATCCATTTATAGGCCTAAGAAGGGAACAGTAGGTTAATAAGGCCTGTACTCGAAAAAAAAAATGCACCAGACAAAAGTGTTCGCCAAAAATTTATTTTAAGTCGGATTTTCTTGAAATTTTCGGGGAATAAACTAACATATACGGATTATGTTTCGGCATCATTACTTTATTCAATTTCTTTTCCATCGCTGAAAGCCCGCACCTTTCCCTTAAGACCCCTCATTACATTTTGTGCAATGGTGGAGCCGACCTTTTTGGTCACTTTCATCCATTCTGTCTTCAACTCCAGCTCGTTCTTAAATACCTTGGACGATTTTCGAACTTTGGCCTTCTTTATGGCCGATAATCTTTCCACCGGACGAATCTCTGGTAAATTTGGGGGGTTGGCGGTTTTTGGTACAAAAACAAGGTTATTGTCATTGTACCAATCCAACGTCGATCGCGCGTAATGGCATGATGCCAGGTCCGGCCAAAATAATGTCTCGTCTCCGTGGGACCGCAGGAAGGGCAACAGACGCTTCTGGAGGCACTCGGTGTGGTAAATTTCGCTGTTGATGGTACCCATTGTGATGTACGGTTTACTCAGTTTACCGGATTGGCATATGGCCTGCCAGAGCAAGTATTTTTTGGCGAATTGTCCAATTTCTTCTTCCTTATGTCCTCCGGAACATCAAACCGTGATTTGAAAACGTACAGCTCCAGCCCCGGTATCTGCTTTGCGTCTGCCTTGATGTAGGTTTCGTCATCCATACCCACACACATCGGTTTCGTTAACCACTCTCGATACAGCTTCTTTGCGCGGGATTTGGCCGCCGTGTTTTTTGATGATCACGCCGGTTCGGTGCCTTCCGGAACTTGAATACACGAAGCCCAGCTCGTTTCATGGTTTGCTGAACGAACCAGGTGGAACACTTTGCCTGCAAAGCCGCCTCACGAATCGAAAGGTTCGGATTACGCTTGAAATAATCCAACACCTTCCAGGCCTTCACAGGGTCAGCTGTCTTCGATTTTCTTCCACTTCCAGCCCGCCGCTCGGTCGTCTGGGACTCCTTAAACGATTTTACCACCCGAGACACAGTTGTATGGGTGATTCCCAGTTGTCTTCCGATCCATCTAATGGTCGCAATTGGATTTTCCATGACGGCGCGCAAAATTCTCCGGCGATTTTCTTCTTGTTTCGATGGCATCTCAATAACCACTGAACCGATTGTTATGAAATTTTGCACATGTAAACAATTCACTCCAAACTAGTTATACCCAGATTTTCATCAATTTTTACCCACGGATAAAAATGGTGCATTTTTTTCAAGTACAAGCCTTATTGCATCCATTTTCCTGAAATATTATCTTTAAATAGAATTCCAAGAATCTCCAAGGAACCTACTACTCCAAAAAGGAAAACCAGCATTAGATATATAAGGGTAGCAATTAAGAATTCTATTAAGCATCCACATATGCTGAATTATAAATACAGGTTAGGCAACCGTAGGCAGAAATACAGTCAAGCTGTCAAGGAGCATAAGGAAAAGGAAAGAATGATCTTCTTTAAAAATTTAAATTACTCTGATGTAGGACAAAGGCTAAGAAAAACATACAATTTTTTGAAAGGATTTGTTAAGCATAAAAGAAGAAAGGATGCAGCCGGCGCCGATGGTGTAGTGGTAAGCGTGACTGCTTTCTAACACCCCAATGGGTCTGGGTTCAATCCCAGCGGAGATTGGTGGGATTTTTCTGAGGCATAAAAATCTCTGGTCACGTCTTCCTTCGGAAGGGAAGTAAAGCCGTTGGTCCCGGCCCATGTGTGTTGAATGGGTGCGATATCCTACGCTGCCTTCCTGCACATTCGATTGCCGTCAATGGATGGCAATCGATGTCCGTCGGTGATTGGCACTAGATTGCGGAACAGAGACAGACGTTAAATAAAGGAAAGAAGAAGAAAAAGAAGAAACAGCGGCGCCGGTGGTGTAGTGGTAAGCGTGATTACCTCTTAGACCAGCAGGGATGGGTTCAATCCCAGTCGGCGCCGCCGGGATGTTCTGAGGCATAACATCTCTGATCACGCCTTCCTACGGAAGGGAAGTAAAGCCGTTGGTCTCCGGTTCATGAGTTGATGGGTCGATAGGTAGGGTCCAGGTGTGGGAGCTGCCTCCCTGGCGTCGGTAGCATTGGTGCTCAGCACGGAAAACAAGATCGACGGAAAACAAATCAAAGGAAAAAAAAAAAAAAAAAAAAAGAAGAAAGGATGCAATGATAACTGCAAGACTTGGGAAAATATATAGATGAAAAGTGAAGGTCCACAGATAGAACTGTGCAAAGATCACGATCAAGTACCACTTCCAAATCCACCGACCAGTTATGAAGTAAGAAGTATAATTAAGTTTTCATGTAATGGAAAATCAGCAGCATCAGGTAAAGTTTTTATGGAGTATATCAAAGGCGCTGACGAGGATACATTAGAAACACTTGTGAAGTTAATTCAGAATGTATACATAGAAAATGAAATGCCTCAAAAATGGTATAAGTCAACCCAAATACCTATACCAAAGAAAGCAGGAGCAACTGAGGCAGAACATTTCAGAAGAATATCTTTGTGTTATATAGCATATAAAATTTAGACAAAATGGATTGCTAATCAACTAAAAAAAATTACGGGAGAGCCAGGACTGCATCAAGCTGCCTTTACAACGAAAAGATCCACTGATGATCACATTTTTGTAGCAAAAAGAATAATGGAAGAGAATTGGAATACTGGCAACGACCTGATAGTTTTAGCACTAGATATAAGAAAAGCTTTCGATACATTTAAGGTGCAGAGTCTCAATGATATTCTTCTGGGATATTAGATGTTCCATCAAGATTAGTGGACAAAATTCTGATGTGCGTTAAGGACTAGATGACTAGGGTATTTTGGGAATCTCAATATTGAAAGGAATTTAAACGTGGTTAAGGCACAAAACAAGGCTGTCCTCTTTCACATATACTACTTATTTATTTGATGCAAAAAGTGCTGGCCAATGTTTCAATTGAAATTCCAGAATTAAAACTTCTTGACTTTGACGGTTTAGTTCTTCAATGGAACTGAAGTGGCTGTTCTTACAAAAAAAGAGCAGGATTTCTATAGCTAATTGCGAAAAACTTATTGTACGGAAGATATACAGCCAATGTAAGACAAGCTTAAATTCAACGCTAAGAAATTGCTTGACTGTAAAACCATTAACAGAATAGCTAAAATAAATTCTTACGCCCTTCGCGAGCCGCTAGCACGCCTCTAGTGTTGAGAATCAAAAATCATTGACAGTGGTTTGTTTACATTTCTTTAGACACGGCTGGAGCAAGTTTGATCAAAAAGTCGATCGCGTTCAGAAATGTCGTCAAATGGAACTCGAAAGAAGAAAGAATATTGCGCACCAACACCTGGAAAATCCGAAGTGGTCCGGTATTAAGCTGGCTAAAGTGCTGAAGATATCGAAAACAACAGTTTGTCGAGTGCTCAATATTTACAAGAAAACCCTAAGTGTGGACAGGAATCAACGGACCTATGAAAAAACTAGAACCAGGGATCGTCAGCTAAGCATCAAGGTATTTAGGTGCGTTAAAGACAACCCCAGTATTTCGATCCGACATGTGGCCAGAAGGTACAACGCCAACTTTCAAACGGTGCGGAACATCCTTGCCAGGGAAGGATTCAAGTCGTACAAAGCCAGTAAACATCCAAACCGACACATGAACCAGAATTTCCGTGGCCATAGGACCGTGTTTTGACGAAACACAAGGGCTGCACTTTGATCGATGACGTCAAACTAGATTTTAAGCAGCTTCGCGGTCAAAAGTTTTACATCGTGACTGGAAGTGGGGATGTGTCGGAAGGTTCAAGTTCGTGTTTGCCGAAAAGTTCGTGAAGAAGGCCAGGATTTGGAAAGCGATTTGCAGTTGTGGCCTGAAAACGGAACCATCCGTCACATCATCGACGATGCCATCCCACATAGTGAGCGCTCAACTTCCGAGCTGAACAGATGTATTTTTGCTACAGTTCTGTGGAAGTCGAACACAAGCTAATTACCAGTGCCAACTGTGTTTTTTTTTCTCTTTCTGCGCATCGCTGAGCCGTTACGTGTCGCTGCGCGTCCAAACGACTTCGCGATGGGCCGTCGAGAAAACACCTTTCGCATAGATTTTGCGAACGTGCCGAAGAAACCGGACAATGCCAAAGTTCACAAATTCTGTGCGACCATATTGGGTCTGAAGCAAGGCTACGGATTCAGAACAGCAGAACCCTCGGAGTTTCTTTCGTGAAAGTCGTCGACCTAGCGTTGGCGCAACGAATCTGTGAGGAACACGACAACAAACACGAAATTACGGTCGACGGGAAAAAATATCCGTTGAAAATCACACTGGAGGAGGGAGCAGTGGAAGTGAGGCTCTACGATTTGTCCGAGGACGTGTTGGATCAAAAAATCACTGATTTTCTAGGAAGATACGGTGACGTAATCGCAATACGAGAACAACGATGCGGAACCGATATCGATTTCCCTGGCATTTCGACCGGCGTTCGTGTAGCAAAAATGACGGTGAAACGAAACATCGAGTCGTGGGTCACGATCGACGGCGAAGTGACAAATGTAACGTATTTCGGGCAGCTACAAACATGCCGACACTGCCGCGAATACATGCACATCGGGGCTACTTGCGTGCAAAATAAAAAAACTGCTCGTGCAAAAATCATACGCCGATGCCGCAAAGCAGACGCCGTCGCAAAAAACGAGTCCAGTCGACTATAGTGCGAACCAAACCAACACAAACTCAAACCAAACCGCTCCCATTGCGAACCTAACTAAAACGACCTCGAACCAAGCTTCCCGGCCTCGGTTCGAACCAATCTCGGCCAAAGCTGTTACCATGCCACCACCGAAACAAATTCCCCAGCGTCAACAACAGAAGCTGTTACCACCAGTTCTGACCGAACAGAATTTCCCCACGTTAGCCCCTACCTCGGCTTCGATTCCCCCATCGGACAGCGGGTCGTTGACTCCCTATACAAGTCAACAACCCCCCGCTAGCGGCGGAGTGGATCGCAAAACTGCTAGTGGTAAGTCCGATGGAAACGAAACAGATTCGTCTGTAGGGTCATCCAGCTCCAGAAGACATCTCCGCACTCGACCACCAGGCAAGAAGCCTCGCGTGGATGACGACTGCGACGACAAGCGAGATGGGAGTTACCAACCGTCCTAATGGCTGAGTTCTCCAGTTACAACCTCGCCACCATCAACATCAACAATATTACGAACGCAACGAAGATTTACGCACTGGAACTGGATATCGTTTTCCTCCAGGAGGTGGAGAATGAGCAACTCTCTATCCCTGGCTTCAACGTTATCTGCAATGTGGACCAAGCAAGGCGGGGAACGGCAATCGCGCTGAAAGACCACATACAATTCTCGCATGTGGAGAAGAGCCTGGATGGTCGTCTCATCGCTTTGAGGGTGCAAAACACGACGCTCTGCAACGTATATGCGCCATCGGGGACAGTTGTTCGTGCGGAAAGAGAAAGATTTTTCAACGGCACGATCGCGTACTACCTTCGGTACAACACTCAAAACGTCATCCTCGCTGGAGATTTTAACTGCGTGCTACGTCCGAGCGACTCAACGAGTTCCAACACAAGCCCGGCTCTCCAAGCGACCGTACGGCAGCTACAGCTTCACGATCTGTGGCTGAAATTGTACCCCACAACCCCCGACTTTCAACGCAGAACAACAACGACTCTACGAGCAATTACGACTCGCATATGATGGCTATTACCAGAATCCCACCATGCTGGTGACCATCAACCGCGTAAAAGCACAAATGCTCACGTTGCAGCGGCAATTTGCGCAAAACTTCATCCGCATCAACGAGACGTTTATAGCCGGCGAGAGCATATCCAGGTGATAGCCCAGTAAGAATTGTCGGTCCGACGCGACACCGATGAGAGACCGACGCGTCGGGCTATCGGCCTGATGTGAGCCTGATGAAACAGCCCGATTCGACACCTTGTATCGGGCTAATTTGCAACAAAAACGTCGGAATTGTAGACCTCGAGAAAGTGCTCTCGCTCGATGCGTAAGGCCGATGTGAGTCCGATGTGGAGCAAAATTTTGTATGGCGCATCGGGCTCGCATCGGGGTGCCGATTTTCGCTTTTGAGCGGTTTCCTTTCAGAATGACACTCCGACGCGAAGCCGATGCGGAACAAAATAATGTTCGTGGCATCGGGCTCGCGCCGGGGTATCATTCTGAAATGAATCCACTCAAAAGGAATTAGATTACCAATAATAAAATAAGCTTAATAAATATAAGAATGTGCATGATTATAATAGGAATCAGAAAAATAATACCGTAATACGAAAACGACTAATCAACATAAAATAACCTCTTTTTACGCGAATAGGAGAATTTTCGATTAATTTTGGAAACATTGGACTTGTGACCAGAAAATGGACCGTGGTGGATACGGGGTGCCCTCCCGGAAGATCCGAAACAACCGTAAAAGTGGCCAATTCATGAAATCGGCTCAAGAGCTCTGCGGTTTTTCCTAAAGATAAAATTTGGACTTATGACCAGATACATGGACCCTGGTGGCCACGGGGTGCCCTTCCGGATGATCCAGAGCAACCGTCAATGCATTGTGCTGAATGTGGTAAATTTAAGAAATTGGTTCTAGTGCTCTGCGGTTTTTCTAAAGCACTTCTACAGGACTCATTAGATAGCATTTGGACTTGTGACAAGAAAATGGACATGGGTGGCCACGGGGTGCCCTTCCGGAAGATCCGGAACAACCACAAATGTGGTAAATTCATGAAATCAGTCCTAGAACTCTGCAGCTTTTTCAAAAACACGTCTACAGGACTCATTATTGCACTTATACAGGACTCAATAGATAGCATTTGGACTTGTGACCAGTAAATGGACTCTGGTGGCGACGAGTTGCTCTTCCGGAAGATCCGGAACAACCGTAAAAGTGGCCAATTCGTTAAATCGGTCCTAGAGCTCTGCGGTTTTTTCTAAAGCACTTTTACAGGGCTCATTATTGCATTTATACAGCACTCATTAGATATAATTTGGACTTGTGACCAGAAAATGGACCCTAGCGGCCATTGGGTGTCCATCCAGAAGATCCGGAACAATAGAAAAAGTGGCAAATTCATAAAATTGGTCCTACAGCTCTGCGTTTTTTTCTAACGCACTTCTACAGGACTCATATGATAGAATTTGGACTTGTTTCCAGAAAATGGACCCTGGTGGCCATCGGGTGCCCTTCCGGAAGATCCGAAACAACCGTAAAAGAAGCCAATTCATGCTAATAGTCCTAGAGCTCATGTGGTTTTTCCTAAACACTTCTTCAGGACTTATTGAATATGGACTTGTGACCAGAAAATGGACCCTGGTGGTCACGGGGTGCGCGTCCGGAAGATCCGGAACAACCGTTAAAATTCGTAAATTGGTAATCGGTCCTAGAGCTCTGTAGTTTTTTTTTTAAGCACTTCTACAGGACTTAACAGAAAGAATATGGACTTGGACCAGAAAATGGACCTTGATGGCCATGGGGTGTCCTTCCGGAAGATCTGAAACAAACTTTAATGTGGCCAATTCATGAAATCAGTCCTAGCACTCTGCGGTTTTTTCTTAAACACTTCTACAGGACTCATCAGATAGAATTTGGACTTGTGACCAGAAAATGGTCCCTTGTGCCCACGGGGTGCACGGGGAAGATCCGGAACAACAGTTGAAGTGGCCAATTCATTAAATCGATCGTATGGCTCTGCGGTTTTTTTAAAGCACTTCTACAGGACTCATTACATAGAATTTGGACTTGTGACCAGAAAATGAACCCTGGTGGCTATCGGGTGCCCTTCTGGAAGATCCGGAACAACCGTATATGCGGCCAATTCATGACAGCTTTGCGGTTTTTTCTTAAGCACTTCCACAGGCTTCATCAGATAGAATTTGGACTTGTGATCAGAAAATGGTCCATTGTGGCCAAAGAGACCCTTCCGGAAGATACGGAACAACCATGAATGTGGCTAATTCATGAAATCGGTCCTAGAACTCTGCCGTTTTTTTTTCTAAAGAACTTCTACAGGACTCATTAGATAGGCTTTATACTTGTGGCCAGAAAATGGACCCTGGTGACCATCGGGTGCGCTTCTGGAAGATCCGGAACAACCGTAAAAGTGGCCTATTCATGAAAATTGACGAAAATCCATATGGGACTGATATGCGGTTATAGGCAGTACAGTACCGGACATAAGTATATGACCTCGCTATTTTTTTTCTCTTCAAAAAAGTTCAAAGAGCTACAACTTTTCCGTATGTCCATGAAGTTTTCTGAAATCTTGGCTGCTGGTCGGCCAACTATTCAAGATTCATCTGTGAAATTTTGAGCGTGATTGGTTGAGTTTGTAAAAAGTTGGAGCATTCTTAGAGTAACGACTTTTTTTGGAGTAGCCTATCTAAAAATGAGATTTCTTGAAGTACAATGAATCAAATAAGCTGGAATTCGGTCCATTGATAGTCAAGATATAGTGCTTCCATATGCTTCAAGATTTACTAAAATCCGTTCAGTACAGAAAAAGTTTTGCCAATTTGATTTTTTCCACCATCTGACAAAATGGGCGACGTCATATATTTTTGTCCGTTTTTGGAGGACAAAAATATATGACCTTGCATGAGTACTACTGCAACGTAGTAACATAATTCTGAACTCAATTTTTTAGTTTCTGTTAGTTTCCAGTCTCCCGAACTGTTGACAGTTTAAGCGGCTTCAATCCTTTTCAAAATAAAATACTTATATGTGATAAGAGGTTATGTGCTTTTGTCCTCCCAAAACGGACAAAAGTAAATGACCTCACCATTTTTTTGTCAGATGGTGAAAAAAATCAAACAGGCAAAATTTTTTCTGTACTTAACGGATTTTTGTAAATCTTGAAGCATATGAAAGCATAGATAGGCTTCTCCAAAAAAAGTCGTTACACTAAGCATGCTTCAACTTTTTACAAACTCAACCAATCACGCTCAAAATTTCACCGATGAATCTTGAATAGTTGGCCGACCAGCAGCCAAGATTTCAGAAAACTTCATGGACATACGGAAAAGTTGTAGCTCTTTGAACTTTTTTGAAGATAAAAAAAATGTCCGGTACTGTAAGTAGGGTCCAGGTGTGGGAGCTGCCTCCTTGGCGTCGGTAGCATTGGTACTGAGTACGGAAAACAGATCGACAGAAAACAAACCAAATAAAAAAAAAATCAGATAGGGTAAACGCTCCAGTAGTTGCGGAACCTAACCTAACCTAACCTAGGAACCTAACGCTTCCAACGTATCGCAACTACTGGAGCGTTTACCATATTGAAAATTGTTCAAAATCCAGGATTGACTTGTGAAGTTTTTTAAGATCTTGTGACTTAGAGAAGCTTTTTAAGATCTTGTGCTTTAAAATATCAATATTCCAGTTAAAACATTTTTTTTTTGATGTTCTAGAAATTGAAAATTTTTCTGTATTCTAAGACTTAAAAAATGATGATCAATATTTTGAAGTTCCAATCAAATTCCCGGTTATTTTCCGGTTTTTCCCGGTTGCTTCCAATTCTCAGTTAATTCCTGGTTCTTGCGGGTTTCCTGGTTGAGTGGCCACCCTGACTGAAGATGGGAGTAAATTCGATTTGTTGTTAACAGATGAAACCAGGTACGTAGCAAGGTCTCCAGGACAGTTTTATAATAAGCCCAACAGTGACTATTGCAATCTCTGGACATAAATCCAGCAAAATATTGATAGGAGGAGCTTGAGCGGTAAATTCTTGTTCGATTCTGACGATCTAATGGCGGTAATCGGGAAAGAATGGTGCAAAGTAATTCTCAAAGTGGCAGTTATTGCATTAGATGGCTAGCTATCGCTCGGTATAGTAAGTAATAAAAATAAATGTTTAAAAATTTCCTTAACAGCTTAGTTTAGCTGAAATTACGAAGCCTGACAGGAGTTTTTCAGCTTGATGCCTATTTTGTCTACCTCAAGTTTGCAATCGCATGGTTTCTCCAACCCCCATTCAAACACATTCTAAAACTAATACAATCATCCTGTGCCATAAGTTAACTCAGTGATCAAATAACATAAAATTTGTTCAGATTTATATAAACATTATAGAAAAAAGTATGTAAATTTCAGTGGCTAGGCTTGGTGCATTTTTATTGTCCGATACTGTAGGATTTCAGTAAAATTAAATTTATTTTGACAAACGATATCAAACGATTTGTTCAAAATTAAAAATCCCACTTTGATTTCACTAATATTTGCGTAGATTGTGTATTTTGTGGCCTCAGAAAAAGGCACGGTTCAATGCTCGGTTCTGTCGAGAGAATCTTTCAGGCTTGAATTTTTCTCGACATCCCTGGGCATAATTTTTATTTGCCACACAATATACAAATTCATGGATTGGTGCTGGTACATAGAGCTCGCAATTAATAACTGTGGAAGTGTAGATTGCCTCTTGGGCCTAATCCCCCGCTGCTGGCCTATCGAGCAGAAAACATCCAATATAATAAAGACAATTACACCGTCTTCAACCAGAGATCGCACAGACTGAACACTTAACACTAGACAACGGACAACACACAACACCCAGTAAACCAGTAGGGAATATTACGGGTTACGAAAAGTTCCACCGGCTGGAGCGGGAATCGAACCCTCACTCCGTGGTACAAGCTGAACGACGGGTGACGCCGCTAAACACTCGACCACGAAGCTCACGATATATTTATGTATTTATGTAATATATTTATGATTTTAGAGTAAACGAGTCAATTACACTGTTCCGATGCAATGAACCATAACACATGCGGGAGGGAATCGCCGTGGAAAACGATCTTGGGATGACACTGGAAGTGCCCTTGACGATTCCCTTGGATGGACGGATCTTCGGTGGTGGACTGTAATTTCGGATGATCGGTTCGATGGAAATAACACTTTTGCTACACTAACTTAACTACATTTATTGCTCTTTGCTCTAGTGTACACACTTTGAAGGTTGAATTAATACTGATCTCGTTTTGTACTGTTCTCCCTCGCACGGTAGGGATTCGATAGTATTGAGCGTCGCTGTTCGTAGTGTTGCCGTAGAAATAGGATTGGGTGCTACCTCACTTCAGTCCTTCTGGGAACGGACGGAACATATACGTTTGGTACGATGCTTTTAGATCAAAAGCTACTACACATAATCCTCAAGAGCACAAAGTGTGAATATTTACATTCTTTATTCTCGAAAACAAAAGAAGTGCTCCAGGCGAAGCACGAAAAAAAATCCTCTCTAATAAACTGAACTGCCAAGGCTAGAAAACTGTAAAGACATTAGACATAGAATATCAAATAAGGTTTGATAAGTTGCTGTAGTAACTGGAGCACTTAGATTAAGAATGAGTGTAATTTGATGATTTGGAATAAATAAAATTAAAAAAAATTAAAAAAAAAATGTAGTGTCTTGAAAATGAACTTTTCCTCTATGATTTGATCGGAGGCTTAACACACGGTTTGAATTTTTTTTTTAACTGGTATCAAGCAAATAATAAACGGATAATAAAAAAGTTTATTTTATCGGATTCCTTGAACATTTACTCTATAATGATAACAGTTGTCTCCGATTCAAACAAACATGAATTTAAATTCCCATAAGTTAATTTCAATGAACCTGTATGCCCTTTTTAAAAGTCTTCATAGTTTTCTTTAAAATTCCATAAAAGTAATACGTTTTAGGGATTAAGTAAGTTTAATGCACCTTGAAACTCATTCCAGGATCCCGGATTCCCCGGGATTTAACCCTTTACTGCCCAAGCCCGCCTTTAGGAGGGGTCAATTCAGAGAGCTAGGACAAAAGGAGTCGATTTTTCCAACAAATATTTTGCCAATGGTGGGAAAGATACATCTTTTATGTACCATCTTCAGGAATATTTGAGATAAATTGGTAAACAGATTATTTCAAAAAGCTATGCTGAAAAGATGTGCTCTGTAATTTCCAACAAAATTGCAAAAATACATTTTTCTCCAAAAAGTAAATTCCGTCGTTAACAGCTTAAGCTCATTAGTTTTTGCTAAATATTTTCACCAATGACTGCTTTTGAATTCTAGTTTCAGATGGCCAAATTTGGTTGAAAACCGAGCAACCATTCGTAAGAATATTGAAAATAATGGTTTTTACAAAAACTGATCTAGATCAAAATAATTTCAATCAACTTCTCATATTTGTATAAAGGCCTTTCGATACTTAGTATGCAAAATTATCAGAAAGTCTTAAATCATATCTCGGGCAGTAGAAAGTTAAAAAAAAACAAAATCCTGAATCCCGGGATTTTTTCAAACCCAGGAAACTGGACCCTCTAGTGCGAAGTAATCACTGACTGCAGAACGCATGCAATGCTTCGAAAAACAATTAATTTATCGTCAACAGTGGTATACTGCCGCTATTCGCATAACAGTCCCATGTCCTATGGATTTCCTATCTACATGGGACTGTTATGCGAATAGCGGCAGTATAATGATGATGTAATGTGTGAATATATAATATGAAATTTCACCAATACATACACAAAATATAGGATTTCTTCCACTGAATCAAAGAGTTTACGCACTGAATGTTTCAGTGCCCCTAAATGAATACTTCTCACTGTAGTGCCAGGTAGTTAAAAAAAATCTGAACTAATGTCCACCAACCGGATGGCTTTGGCTTACTGAAAAACTTTTCTGACGAACGTATATGGTCAGGATCTCGAAATACAGCTTATACAAAAAGTTCACATTTAAATTAGCACCTCGTAGTGGAAAAAATTCGAACCAATGTCCGTTAATCGTGAGGCTTTGACCAACTGAAAAACTTTTCAGAATAATGTTATTGTCGCTAGACTTGGACACCGAAATGACCAACTCGCGACAATCGATTTTACTCTACGGTAAACATAACGTCGAATATAGTGCGCTGTAATCGTTGAATGATGCGCTATAACGCGCACTAGATGAGACGTTATGTTTACCGTACAGAACGAGAGTAAAATCGATTGTCGCGAGTTGGTCATTTCGGTTTCCAATTCTAGCGACAATACCTTCTTTATGGTCACGTTTCAAGATACAGCTTAAATAAAAACGTTTTTTTCTGAACTGTTGTCCACCAACCGGAGGGCTTTGACTTTATGAACTACTGTTTTGAAGATCGTTTGCCTTTTAGTCAGGGGTCATCCATTAATTATGTAAGCATTTAGGGGGGGGGGGGAGGGGGTTGGCAATTTCTTACGCTCCATAAAGAAAAAATCAATTTTGTATGAAGAAAATTTTACAAAGGGGTTTGAAAACGTCAGTGGATGGTCCTTAGTGTATCGGGATATCCGCTGTTGTAACCACGGTCAAGTCCCATAAAAGGGGCTGTTTACAAACTAAGTAGACGATCGTGCATACAAATTTTTAGAAGTTTGTACCGTACACAGCCAACAGAAATAACCCACGGAGTGAGTTCAGTTTACTCACCTTTGTCAATCTGAAAAAAATCCACACCCGGTCATTAAATCACACCTCGCACTTTTGCCGAAAGAAAGTACGATTTGTGTGGTTTATCCGCAGATTGACGCAAAAATGAGTAAACTGAACTCACTCCGTGGGTTATTCCTGTTGGCCGTGTAGAAAATTTCCAAAACCAACCCCCCCACTCCCCTCACTAAACCGTCTACGTAGCTTATGCACAGTCCTTTCGATACAGGTACCCACTAGGTTTCTATTAGCGCAGCCCCTATTAAACGCTTTGTCGGGGGAAGCCTGTATATGGCAGCAAGTTGCAGATACGAAGATAGCTATAAATATCTGGGAGAAGTTGATGGGATTTTTTCGAACGGGAGAAAAAATCACAAATACCTAATACAATTTATGAACGTTAAAATAAAATTGATGATGATTCCTCTATCATTTGGTTGAGTCGACTTGCGATATAACTTTAATCCGCGAGAAATCGACCATTTGTTTGTTTACAAAAAAAAATATCAAAATTTCAAAAAGAAAGTAAATTGGAATGCGCTCACCAAATTCTGCATCCGTTATCCTTTAAATGATCATGGTACTAGTAGACTCCTTAGAAACCTGAAGATCCGATGCCATCGCTGCTGTTTTTTCTTAATTTTTTCCAAGGCGAATAAAACAAAGAATTTTGCAAATCCTTCAACCCGTTCTTCTATTGTAGGTGACAAGTGGACACCATTTTCTATTAGATTTTTGTAGATCACTGCCTCAATTTGAATAACTTCATATTCTTCTTCTTGGCATTTGAAGCTTATTGTTTACGGCATTTAAAAAAGACAATTGACACAGCCTTCAACCAGACATTGCACAGGCTGAACACTTGATACTAGAAAACGGACAACACACAACATCCAATAGACCAGCAGGGAAATTTTAAATTACGATAAGCTTCACCGGCTGGCACTTAGCTTTTGCGTGCCTTCAACTTATGTTTTAGATGCGAGTTTTTTCGATGGTAACTCCAATGCATGAATTTGTATATCATGTGGCAAGTATAATGATATAAAGGGTGATACGGTCAAAATTTGGTCAATATCAACTTGACGTATTTCTTTCAATTTTGCATTTAAAAAACCTGAACACCCCTCATTTTGAAGGTGTGTGTGTGTAGAATGTTGCTCCTATTTTGATTTTGGAATTCACTCTTCAGTTGTCAAAATGCCGTCCAAGCAAGAAGAGCAGCGTATCAAAATTTTGCTCGCGCATCGCGAAAATCCGAGCTACTCGCACGCAAAGTTGGCAAAATCGCTAAAAGTTGCCAAATCAACCGTTACAAATGTAATTAAAGTGTTTGGGGAACGTTTGTCGACAGCCAGGAAGTCTGGATCGGGGGGAAATCGAAAACCGGAAGCCGCTGAGACGACAAAGAGAGTTGCCAGTAGTTTCAAGCGAAACCCTAACCTCTCTCTCCGAGATGCCGCAAATAAGCTGGGTGTATCGTCTACAACCGTGCATCGAGCCAAAAAACGAGCCGGACTATCGACTTACAAGAAGGTAGTGACTCCAAATCGCGATGATAAACAAAATACGACGGCCAAAGCGCGATCCCGGAGGCTGTACACGACGATGCTGACGAAGTTTGACTGCGTGTTAATGGACGACGAAACCTACGTCAAAGCCGACTACAAGCAGCTTCCGGGACAGGAGTTTTATACGGCAAAAGGAAGGGGAAAGGTAGCAGATGTTTTCAAGCACATGAAACTGTCAAAGTTCGCAAAGAAATATCTGGTTTGGCAAGCCATCTGTACCTGTGGCTTGAAAAGCAGCATTTTCATAGCTTCCGGGACTGTCAACCAAGAAATTTACGTGAAAGAGTGTTTGAATAAACGTCTGCTGCCTTTCCTGAAGAAACACGGTTGTTCCGTACTGTTTTGGCCGGATTTGGCATCTTGCCATTACGGTAAAAAGGCCATGGAGTGGTACGCCGCCAACAACGTGCAGGTGGTTCCCAAGGACAAGAACCCTCCCAACACGCCAGAGCTCCGCCCAATTGAGAAATACTGGGCTATTGTCAAGCGGAACCTAAAGAAGACCAAAAAACTGCTAAGGGCGAGCAGCAGTTCAAGGCAAACTGGCTTTCTGCGGCGAAGAAGGTGGACAAGGTGGCTGTACAAAATCTGATGGCAGGGGCCCGGCAATTCGGATTTGGAAAAGCGGAAGCCTAACTGAATATTTTTCCTGAATTTTATACTAATTGAACTTGAAAAAGAAATTTAATTTGATTTTTTAAATAAACGATTTCACCGATTTACACGCGTTTTCCCTTGACCAAATTTTGACCGTATCACCCTTTACTATGCACAGGGAAGTCGAGAAAATTTCCAACCCGAAGCATTCCCTCGACCGGATCGGGACCGCCATCACCGACTTGGCCGCACTGCATGCAATCATCGCCATCTTTACCGCATCTGAGGCAACAAATTCTACGCAATACACTATTTCTTCAGCACTAAGTCTACGTAGAGCCGCCACGCCAAAGGTTATCGCACTGCATGCACTGGTTGCACTTACCCGTACGATTAAAATCGATTCGCACGATGAAAAACAATCAAAACGCGAGACCACCAAAAGCGAAAACTACCGCACTGCCACGGACTGTGTGTGTGTGTGTCATCCTCTATCCCTCACCCAGCCGGGGGCGTTGGACAAGTAGAACTGCGAATAATTTGATCAAATCTCATGCTCCGTAATGGTGCCCTTTATGTTGTGAAGACTAGTACTTCAAAAAGGGTAACTTTTGAGGCAAGACAGGGTGTCCTCAACAAGTTAAGGGAACAGGGTGCACTAG